>NC_090238.1:21973091-22300591 GCF_024489055.1 Chanodichthys erythropterus | reverse complement strand
AAAAACGAATGTCAAACACGAAAAGTTGTGTACGGGGTTACCAGGGTATTTCTGCATCTCTATAAGTGCCTCATACTGTCAGAAAATGAGCCAGAGGTGTCAAACTCAGTTCCTGGTGGGCCATTGTCCTGCAGAATTCAGCTTTAAGCATTCAAGCTCTAAAACAGCTGCCAAGAAGTTTCTAGTAATCCTGAACACATTGATTAGCTCGTTCAGGTAGGTTGTAGATAAACGCTGAAGGACAGTGGACCTCCAGCGAGTTTGACACCCCTGGTGTCAAAAGCAAAAATTGGAATGAATTTTTGTGCCGAATATTTGTGTTGGCATTAACAGGCTTTAAAATCCATGACATACCTCCATGATTTCAAAGAACAGGCCAGGTTCAATGGCAATGATGAGGTCATACTCAGCAGCGTTACGTCCCGGAATAGATGACAGGAAGGAATCTCTGATAGCACACGCGCCCTCTACTGCTTCCTCCAGTCCTGGCTTTCGCCACACATAACTGGTCTTAATCCAACCGCTACGAAACAAAGTGTCCCCCTCTATAGACAAAGACAGATGTGAGAAGCATTACAGTGAGGTAGCCAGTCTGTAGTCATGCAGCATCAGTTGTATGAAAAATGGGAGTGTACCATCATGTCCAGGGGAGTGCAGGTACACCTCCTCAGCGAGGTGAGGGAGGACAGGAGCGATAGAGCGACTCACTCCATCCAGAATCTCTTCTAGAGTCGTTTGACATGACCTCCGACCAAGGGAGTCCTCAGGGTCACAATAAAGCCTGAGAGAGAGACAGTGAGTGTGAGATGTTTTGCTACAGAACAATTAATTAGCTTAATTTTCAAACAGAAAGTTACATAACTGAATGAGTGGTTACCTATCTTTAATGATGCTGAAATAGAAGTTGGATAATTCTCTAGTGATGAAGGATTGCAGCAGACGGATGACGCGGCCATTGTCGAACTCATTGTAAGCATCGGTTACCTATAGCACACACAACATGTGTCACGTGACTGACAGCTGGTTTAAGCCCAGCCCCTACAAACACTGTAACCTGTTAACATTCAGACTCACCTTCATGCTGAACTCTCTGAGCTGGTGCAGCATGTACTGATCTACGTAGTGCATTTGTTTAGGGTCCACAGCCTGGGAACGAGGATCAAAACCCTGAAGATTCGCCAAGAGAAACCTCAGTGTGTTCCTCAGCTGGGAACAGAGAAGAGCAGGTGAATGAAAGGTCATTGGCTCATTAACACTTTGATCTATACTACTGTTCAAAAGATAGTGGTAAGATTTTTTAATGTTTTAGAATGAAAGTATTTTAAACTTAGTAAGGCTGCATTTATTTGATCAAAACAGTCACAACTTAAAGGGATAGTTCACCCAAAAATGAAAATTTGATGTTTATCTGCTTACCCCCAGGGCATCCAAGATGTAGGTGACTTTGTTTCTTCAGTAGAACACAAATGATGATTTTTAACTCCAACCGTTGCGGTCTGTCAGTCATATAATGTGGGTCAGTGGGAACTTCTTTTATAAGAGTAAATAAAACTTGCTTAGACAAATCCAATTTAAACCCTGCAGCTCATGACGACACATTGATGTCCTAAGACACGAAACGATTGGTTTGTGCGAGAAACCGAACAGTATTTATATCATTTTTTACCTCTAAAACACCACTATATCCAACTGCGTTCAGCACTCGTTTAGTGAGGTCTGATCGCGCTCTGACAGCGGCAGTGATGTCTCGTGTCTTGGGACATCAATGTGTCGTCATGAGCCGCAGGGTTTAAATTGGATTTGTCTCTTTTCCTCTTTACTCTTTTCCTTCTTTACTCTTATAAAAGAAGTTCTCATTGACCCACATTATACGACTGACAGACGGCAACGGTTGGAGTTAAAAATCATCATTTGTGTTCTACTGAAGAAACAAAGTCACCTACATCTTGGATGCCCTGGGGGTAAGCAGATAAACATCAAATTTTCATTTTTGGGTGAACCATCCCTTTAAAATGACTGCTTTCTATTTGAATACATTTTAAAATGTAATTTATTCCTGTGATTTTCAGCATAATTTTCAGCATAATTACTCCAGTGTCACATGTTCTGTCAGAAAATCATTCTAATATGCTGATTTGGTGCTTAAGACACATCTTATTATTAATAATGTTGAAAACAGTTGTGCTGCTTAATATTTTTGTAGAAACTGACAATTTTTCCAGGATTTTTTGATAAATAGAAAGATGAAAGTATCTTAAATGAAAGTAATCTTTTGTAACATAATAAACATCTTTACTGTAACTTTTGATCAATTTAATTCATCCTTCCTGAATAAAAGGTATTAATTTAAAAAATAAATCTTACTGAAACTTTTGAACAGTACTGTATTTATGTAAGAATCTTTAAGTGAATTCAAAATTAGCATTGACTGGCAGCAATATACTGAATCAATTCATCTCCTCTTATATGTGCCAGACCTTGTTGATGCTGTCTTTAGCAGCATTCAGTGTGTTTGGTCCGATCTGAACCTCAGAAAAGATGTTTGACTCTGCAACCCACCATCTCAAAACATCTGCACCATATGGAGGACAGACAGACAAGTCCTGAGAAAGAGAGAGATGGATGTTTGAACACACTGACTGGATGACATAATTTGATTCTAGCATTGGTTGATCATATCTCACCTTCCCTCCATTAATAACAACATCTGGGTCAACCACATTGCCTATAGACTTAGACATTTTTTCTCCTCTCTCACTCACAGCAAATCCATGGACCACTAGAGCTCTGAAACACACGCATAAGGTGACTGATAGGTATTTGTCATGTACACATACAAAGTTCTGTAATGAAACTCTAGATGCCGCAGCCAGGCTGATAGGTCCTTCACTTAATCTGCTAGTAATCACATTGTTCTCTAAATGGGGCAGCTGATTGGTTTCTGCCAATGATCTTGCTGCTCAACATTCAAAAACTTGTCAGTGTTTGCTGTAGCAGCTTTCAAAAACCCTCCAACTTCCCCAGCTCCACCTGCATAGAGCTGCTACTGTTGATATCATAGATGCTATTTGTGCTAAAGCAATATATCTTACATGCTCACAGCAGCATGTCTGTGAATGTATTGGCAATAGCAAGTCTCTAATTGCTCTACAGCAGAATCTGCAATAATCAACAGTAGCAACAATAACAGCAGCAAACTCTACGAAAGTTGTCATGATAGAAAAGCATTTCTATGACTCACTTGTAAGGGGCTTTATTTCGTACAGCTACACTGGTAAGGAGAGACGACTGAAACCAACCGCCGATTTGATCTTTCCCCTCCACATACGAGTCTGCACGTGGATCTGATTCTGAAAAAGAGAGAGAATGACATTACACTACAACACAACACAACACAACAAAGCATACCAAAGAACCCCAGACAAAAAATCAATAATATACTTGTTGAATTGATTGAATAACCAGAAATACGTGTATAGATAAGGACCACTTTGGTGACTCACCCTGTAGTACAGCGGCCCATGAGACACCACTGTCAAACCAGATGTCCAGGACATCTTCACCCCGCACATAATCAGATACTGCACCTGCTTTACTCTGACAAAGACACAAACAATTTATAACATGTACTGAATTTTCACATGTACTTTCCATTTCATTTTGATGAGTCTTAAATTTGTGGTTTACACTACCTTTCAAAACTTTGGGGTCATAAAAAATAATTAATTCAGAAATGACACTGAATTGATCAAAAGTGACAGTAAAGACATTTAAAATATTACAAAAAAATTATATTTTAAATAAATTCATTGTTTTTTTGTTTTGTTTTGTTTTTTAAGAATGCTGAAAAAATGTATCAGCTTCCATCAAAAAAAAAAAAAAAAAAAAAAAATCAGTTTTCAACATTTATAATAATAAATGTTTCTTGAGTTGCAAATCAGCATATTAGAATTATATCTGAAGGATCTTGTGACACTGAAGATAATGATGATGCTGAAAACAGCCTTCACAGGAATTTTAAAATATATTCAAATAGAACACAGAATAGTTATTTTAAATTGTAATAAATTTCACTATTACTGTTTTAATGTATTTCTGATCATATAAATGCAGACTTTTTTAGCATAACAGAGGAATAATAGTGAATGAACATGTACCTTCTGAAGAACCTCTGGAGTCAAAAATGTCTCCACTGGCTCCGCCCACCAGCTGTCACTTCCCTTCTCAGAGAAAACTTTAGCGATGTGTGTCACTGAATGTCTGAGAAAGAAAGAAGGAATTCTTAAACTTGTAGTTTATACATGTTTCTTGAGCGTGTCTAAGACAGTGTAAGTATATACTTGTTTAAGAGTGGCTCTCCGGTCTCTTTGTGGTAAAACACTGGGATGGGAACGCCCCAGCTCCTCTGCCGAGATATACACCAGTATGTTCTTCTGTCCAACATTGCCAACAAACTGGACCTAGCCGATTCGGGTATCACACGCACCTTCTGCAGGGCATCCTACACAAACACACTCACAGTTTACTGGGAAGTCCATTTTATTTCTAATACTTCTAACTAAAGTAAAAAATAAAAATTAAAAAAAAAAAAAAAAAAAAAAAAAAATTATATATATATATACAGCTATGGAAAAAATTAAGAGACCACTTAACATTGATTTCTGAACTTGGAGTGGTCTCTTAATTTTTTCCATAGCTGTATATATTATATTATATTATATTATATTATATTATATTATATTATATTATATTATATTATATTATATTATATTATATTATATACATACACCCACATGACCAAGACATTTTTTAATGAATTTCATCCAGCTGATTGACTCACCTTAGCTTTGTCTTTAAGGCTGGCTGTGTTAATAAACCACTGTTTACTGGCTCTGGTAACAACTGGCTGTTTGGTCCTCCAGTCATACGGGTAACTGTGGACACAGTCCTCCTCCTTCACAACTGCACCCGCTGCCTGCAACATTGAGATTACTGCCCACCCCCCCACACACAAACACATTAGTTATATTTACTATCATGCATATTATTTTATCATATACATATATTCTCTCTTTCCTCCATCTATTTATCTTTCTCTCTCACCTGCGGCATTGCCTTCAGTCATTACAGATTTATTTTGCAGTTCAGCCCCAGCAAGTTCTGTAAACCTGCCCTCCTCATCTACAATGCACTCCTAGAGAGAGAGAGAGAGAGAGAGAGAGCAAGTTTAAAGTCAACAACAACCCAAAATTCTTACTATTCTAGCATATACTGTACAGGTGTGTGTGACATACTACTGGCAGATCAAAGTGTGTTGCAACACTGTAGTCCTCCATGCCATGGGCAGGAGCTGTGTGGACCAATCCTGTTCCCTTAGTCATGGTCACATGATTAGCTGGCAACAAAGGCACTTCTTTTGAAGGAATTGTGGGATGCTGACAGACTCCACCTTCAAGATCTGACCCTGAAGATGAGTGAAAGAAAGGCAGAGAAATGCTTAGGCCAGTTTAGATGGCATCATTTTAACCGGTTCTGGCCAGTGGATCTACCTGCGAATGTACCCAAACTCTCCAGATCTGTCCCCAGTTTAGAGGCGAGGCTGTTCATGCGATCTGTGGCCACTAGGAGTAGCTGCTCATTATCAGCTCGCTTCACTACAGAGTACCTGAGAAGAGGAAAAGCATGTGATCATGAACGTCTCCATGAAATCATATCATGTTCATCCCACAGATTCATAGGTGTGTGACTTACTGTACTTTGGGCATGTAACACACCGCCTCATTGGCTGGAATAGTCCATGGCTGGGTCGTCCATATTAGAGCAGACACACGACCCCAATTTTCTAAATCACAAAGATACTGGCATCACAAACCGCAAAGTAACTTTAACTCTGTGAATGTGACCTGTATAAAGCGCATTGCACAGGGACAGACAGCATATACACACCTGCTTTCACAGCGAGTTTGGCTGGCAGGGTGACCAGGGGGAAAGTGATGTACAGAGCACGGCTCACATGTTCTGGATTATACTCCAGCTCAGCTTCTGCAAGCGCCGTCCTTCATAGAGGCAGAAACAGCAGAAACATATACCATATACTGACATTAACACATAAAACCTCAAATTCAAAGCTTTATATCTGTTAAGCTTTACTGAAGGTGTTTATGTGAGGATGCAAACACTGAGTTTTTCCTACCTGGATGATGGTGACCAGAAAACAGGCTTATAGTCCTGATAAATTAAACCCTGTACACAAAGATAGGTAGAGATGGGGATAGTGAGAATCTTCTCAATGACATGAGGGTGAGTACACTACTAAGTTTGGGGTCAGTTAAAAAAAAAAAAAAAAAAAAAAATTATATATATATATATATATATATATATATATATATATATATATATATATATATATATATATATATATATATATATATATATATATACACACACACACACACACACACACACACACACACACTTCTCATTTATAAAACTGTTAGTTCCTGTCCTTGATACTGATTGGTCAATAGCTGTGTTTTATTCACGATAAAACACGGCTATGACCGCTTCACCTGTAAGACTAATGCCGGACTGTCTGGACCGAGAAAGGGCTACTCTTTGAGAAAACAAAGGAAATTAACATTTGAACTCTCTCTTGCAAATTATCATCCCCATCCGAGACGCAATCACACCTCAGCATTGCCTTAATCTACATTTCCCTTAATTCATCCCCTCTTCCCCCATCTCTTCTCTCTACATGCAGAGATGACCTGAAATTCACCCAAAATCTATATGGTTTAATGTGAACAGTTATCATACAACATTATACATGTTTGGTATCATTTGAAATGTCTCAGTGCGACTGGTACAAAGGTCTCATTCCCACAGAAGTAAACCAGAAGGTAATAAAGGTTTAAAGATTTTAGAGATATTTTGCTCTCTGTAATGGGTGTGTCCACCTTCACAGGGTCTTTCATGCAAATGGCCTTCTGTCCCCAAAAGGTGTAAACTACTCAGTCTGGTAAACTACTCACCCTGATTAATGCAAATTCAGTTGTGAAGTCATGTTTCCATTTGAAAGAAGTTTCTGTCTTGGTCTGAGTATTTAAAGAGATGTTGCAGGAGACTCAGGGCTCGATCCTGTGCAGATGAGCCCACATTGCTGGGTGTCCTTCAGACACTCAGCAATGTGCATTTTTCTAATGTCAGGTATGCATCTTTTACTCTGTTTCTGAGCATTTGATGTTTGTATTGATCATCTTTGAGATGATTATGTAATTGGCATGATACATTTACCTGACTAATAAATTGTTACATTTGACTTTATTCTGACTTACTCTGAAATTATTGGCTCTAGTAGATTACGTTAAGTCCATAACCCCACAAATCTACGCTCAGGTTAGTAACGGACTAAAGTACAGTTTAGGTGGAGCAGTGGGGCACACCAACTGATATTTTAGAGCTCCGACTAGCACATTGGCATTAGTTAAGTATACTTAGACTGTGTAGGCTAATAATGGGTTTTTCCTTTTAGAGCAACAGAGTGTTGCTAGATCAATCTAAACAGGGTGGGCCTCAACCTCTGGTTATGGTGAGATTATTCTAACTAAGTATCTGTGGGTTAACCACTGTGTGATTATGTAAAGTTACCACTAGAGGAAGCTAAATTGGTCAGCCTGATTTTATGGTAATGGTCATGGCCCCTAGTTAAAGTAATCTTACCTTAATTCGGTGTGTTCAGATCTATGGGGACTAAATAAACGTATTCTAGAATGAGCAAAGTGGGTACGGCCTCTAGAATATTAGTCATCGCCTCTGTCTAATGACCAAGACTGACGAGATTGTGCGTATGAGATCGTATGCCCGGCCGGTGCGAGACTCAAAAGTGTTATAGGAATCCGAATGAACGAACACAATAAGAGTAAAGAGTTAAATAGAATCATCAAATGTATAGATAAATTATCGTATAAATTGTCAATTATCAATTGGCATTCAAACCTAAATTCGAGGTCATAATAAAATGGAGTCAGATAAAGGTTTAATTGGAATTAAACTATTTTGCCACAATGAAAAGACGAACACGCAAGAAACCTTCCCCGCCCGGTGGGAAACCGCCGTTGGATCGTTACACACCCATCGTTACACACCCAACGATTCTGTGTATCACTACACAACACCCTTAGCAACCACTCTTAGCAACGTAAACTGTATGTTCTCAATTGATATTGTTCATTGAAGCTTACTGTATTATGTAGAAGAGTACTGTGAGAAAGAGATCGAGTGAGCGAGTTTATTACCTGCATTCAGATTTAGCATTTTCCTTCAAGTCAGTCCTATGTTCATAATAAAACATCTGTTTAAATGTCAGATGTATTATCCTGTCCTTTTAACGGTTAAGGGGTTTTCCCGTGACTGACGGAGCTAGTCAAAGTATTTGTCAGTTGCGTCTTTTTAATGTAAAAGTCCTTGCTACTGACTGACACACACATAAAGACAGTCTTTGCTGCCATCTAATGGCATGATAATGTAACTTCTGTTGCTGTTCACGGTCAGGGACTATTTTTTCCGGTGTAAGGAAGACTTTTAGTATAAGTTTACTTCATGAAAGTTGCATTGTTACATATGTTTTAGCTTTAATATTTATATTGTGAACAAAGCACGGCACAGCTTCGAGTACCTTATAGCTTACATATATTTCTTTTAAATATCTTCAGCCAGCTAGAATGAACTTAATCATTTGATCATTAAAGTCAGAATGAACAAAAATTAGGGCTGCACGATATATCGCATGCGATTGTCACGCGCATTTCGTCAGTAAAGCCAGTTCCCAGATTACCGCTAAATCGCCATCACCTGCTTTCATATGGAGCGGCATTTAATAGACAGAGCCGTAGATCACTGATAAGCTACGCAATATCGCGTTCATTATCGAAGATGTATCGCCTTCGATAATGAACGCGATATTGCGTGGTTTGTCAGTGAAACTTACCTTTTTTTTAAACTTAGCAGTGTTTATTATAAAAGAATTTATCCATGCACATCCTTATTTTTTTTAATTCATGTGCCCTTATAATCATTAATCGATATAACTCTTGCAGTGACATCTTTTCTCTTCTCTGATGACGTGTTTACCGGCGCAACCTGTCACTCACATGAGAACACAGCAATAGCAAACCACAACCATCCAGTGATGCAATCAATTCCGATGGACAAAATCAAGTCCGTGTTTCGTGTACAAGAAGTCATTTCAGTAGGTTTCATGCCAATTTTAAAAAATAAAACATCATAAATTCAGTTTTAAATTGTATAAATATTTCACAATATTATGCTTTTACTGTTTTATTGCCCTTTGATCAAATAAATGCAGCCAGAATTCTTTCAAAAAAATATTTAAAAAATCTTTCTCTTAACTCTTAATCTTAAATCTAACTCTAAACTTCTTAAATGGTAGTGTAAATAACTGCAGAATATTATTTTGTTGTTGTTGTTGAAATCCTCATATACAGAATTAAATCAAACATGTCAAGCTGTGTCCAGGAAAAGAGCTTCTCTGACCTTGTTGTGCATCTCCAGGAAGACTTTGAGCTGGGCTGCTTCATATTTCCCATCAAAAGTGTAATAACAATTGTCCCAGTCAGCCATCACGCCCCAGCGCTGGAATGCAGCACGCTGCCGAGATATGGCCCTCTCTGCAAACTCCCTTGCTGAACGGAGAGATACAAAAGCAGTTTTGGATTCAGCAGAAGCAGCATATTTTAACAACACTACTTAACTGACAGGTTTTTTTCCCAAATAAGCACACAAGCTTTTAATATTAAAACAAATTATAAATTACTTTTTCATTAGAAAATTCATTATATGTGGCCTCCTGACCTTTCTGTCTGATCTGTAGAGGAGTCAGCTCACTGGTTTCCAGGTCTCCCAGTGCTTTGAGCTCAATGGGCAGCCCATGGCAGTCCCAGCCGGGCACATAGTGCACCAGCCTGCCTCTCAGCACCTCAAAACGGTTCCGGATGTCTTTGAGGATCTGCAGGAGAGATCAAATGAAGATGCTGATGGCACATTATGAAGCTCATGTGAGCGTATCTCCATTCCTATAGGGAATTCCTTTTTTTATGATGTCTTTGAAGGAACAGTGAAGGATGTGAATTTAGGAACATCCGCTTGTGTTATTAAGAACTGACAGGAGGTACCTTATTGAGAGCGTGCCCAACGTGCGGGTCCCCGTTGGCATACGGTGGTCCATCATGAAGGCAATACTCCTTCTTAGATTTTTTCTGTCTCTGCCATGTGTACAGCTGGTCAAAACCACATTTCTGTAGAACACAACAAAGTTCAAACTCCAACACAAGAAAAAGCAGTCAGCCGAGAGTTGAGGCTTTATGGAAGTGCTGTCATCTTAATCATTCAGGGTGATTTACGAAGCAACAGAACAGAACCGCTCAGTTTTAATAGCATTATGGCAGGAGCTGGACCTGACACTCTTACCTGCTGGATCTGGATCTCTCGCTCCAGAAGGTTTGGCCCGTTCACTTTCATGGGGAAGTCAGTGCGGGGCAGCAGCACAGTGTCCCGGTACCGGCCCGCTGCGTCCCCGGAACACAGACAGCGCAGACCCCATCGAGCCACACCGCCGAACCTGAGACCAACTGCCGAACGCCGAACCAGCAGCATGAGGGACTCTGACAGGTGAGTTTCCGACCAGGGTGAGAGTTTGTTATGGGATGTGACCTCCTCCGCATGGGCGGCACTCGATCTCTACCGGAACGATAGAAACGACGGACAACTACGAGAGCTGCGAAGAGGCAAACTCAAACCGTTCACATAAACAAAAACGCTTTTTCATGTTGTGACTGCGGATTTGAAACGCAAGATGGCGCTGTAGGGTGGCTAGTGAGGAGCTGGAGTTCGAAGGCAGCATCAGGTTTTGTGGCCCGTATATGATATAGTAAGAATATGGAGCTCACACTCGAGGAAAAACACCTGTATATATATATATATATATATATATATATATATATATATATATATATATATATATATATATATATATATATATATATATATATATATATATATATATATATATATAATTCTTATTCTCCAATGAAAGGTTGAATTTTTGTAGATTTTTTAAATAAAAAATCAAAAGTATTAACGATGCAGATTTATTTTCACAGCCTTCTTTGGTAAATATAGTGAGTAGGCTACAGAGGCATCCGGTCCGATCGCGGCTAAACTAACAGGAACTGGCCCGTGTATTTTGCTATCTGGGTATTTTGAGGTAGCTTATTACTAACAATAGAAAATGCTCTACATGTACTTCATAATAGTTATTAAAGACCTGACAGGAAAAAGACGTGTAGCCTACACCACAACCTGAAGATGGACAATTTTTATAATTACACTAAAATGCCTTTCAATCAGGGCAGAATTAAGGCATTGATCAAGTTTTGATTTTGATAATTGAGGCATTAGGACAATAAATAAAACAGAACATAACAGATTTCTGACCTATTAAATTCATTAATTCAATTGGAACATTTTTATTATTATTTTACCCCGTGTTTATGTAGACTATGTGAAAATTATTAGGCCTATATGTTACGTCTTGCCGATATAAAGATATGCCGATAAAAAGTAGGCTACGGGCTTTCTTCATGTCTTTCACTAGAATTTACGTCAAACAAAACAACAAAATGTTTAGATTATTCCTTAAAATTATCGTATTATTTGATTCTGATCTTATTGATTCAGTAGTCCGTAGTTAGCAAACTAAATGTCTGTTTTTGTCATGTTTTAAACAAAACGCTACAGTTTTTGTTATTCACTTGTGAGTGGACTTATGTTTTTGTCTATCTTAACGGAAAGCTATGGTTATGCCTGGTATTCAGGCACTTAAAAACCACCGTTGAAATGTATATCTTTTATTAAATTATTTATGTATTATTATTAAAAATATTATTAATAATGTTATTTAGTTATAGCAAGACTTTAATAATAATTTAAAAGTAGGCCTATGGACCAAGAAACGGGGGTAGGGTCCGCCCACTTTTTGAGTTCTCCTCCCCCTTTTGGAGATCTCACCTGCTGCCTCATCATGGGCGGGGTTTTTGGCGTCATTTTGAGAATAAAGGTTTCGGGCCTGCCCCCTTACTGAGCACAGACCCTTGGTCAAACAGTAAACTTCTCTGGAAGAAGACAACACAGGCATAAAAATGAATAAAATTTGGATATTGTGCTTTGCGGTGCTGATCATAACCATACCCTTTTCAACACAGGTAGGCAATATTATTATTATTATTATATTTTTTCCATTTAATGTCTTAGGTTTTTAGAAGAGGGTGGAATGATTTGTTCACCAATTGTTTACTGTGTTCATGTTTATCATATAATTAATTACAATAATGATAGCAAAGTGGATCTATAAGCAACTCCAAAAACAGGTTATCACAAATCACACTGTAATGAAAGCACTTTTTTTTTACTTTATGTTTGTTTTAGGAGAGCCCTAATGAGAACAGAAGTGGCTCAGCCAGCGGTGGTTCCACTAGTCCTTCCACAAATTCCAGCGCTGTAGGATTGGGTCCTGTGCCAACAACACTGTATCTGCTGATCCCAGCTGCCACCCTGGGCTTCATCCACACACAGTATATGTTAAACTGATGGGTGGAGAGTGTTCGCCATAGATGACCAAGAATGAAATGGACAGCCGTTCACCCAAAGAGCAAACTTTTCCACATTTCATGAAGATATAATATATAACAACAGCTCGTTTTTTAATGGACTTTTAACTAATGAAAATGAATACAGACGTCTGCTGCAACCCCACAGAGGGTCCTCACACTAAACCACACCCTTGGGCCCTTTGTTGTGTTTTGCCTCAAAGTCACTGTTTTAGGGCCCACATACTCAATGGCAACTTCTCTTGGAAGAGTTTGTTTCTCATATATGCTCAGCATATTTGATTATGTTCAAGCAGGTTAAAGAAGTCAATTACTTAAATCAGTAATCACTGTGTATTTCAAAATAACAGCCCAATTTCCAATATAATGATATTTATGTGTACTATAAATCTTATTATATGAATGTGATCGATGTGATCAATCTCAGAATGTGTCTGTACTGTATATGCACAATTAAAGTGGATGATTGTATATCTTGTGTGTCATCTTTTATTCAACTTGGTATTAATGTGTGTTCTCTTAACAAAGTTTTAGTAATGCTTCTAGTTTGTAGAGTGGTAAAAGAAGAGTATAGACCGAAGTGTATTTGAAAGTTTGAAAACAACTTTTATTTTGAGATTTCCTGAGACAGAGATGAAGGCACTGTACAGAGGATGTGATCATCAGGTGTTTAGACGTCACACTTCAGTCACTGTATAAAACACCCCTCCTGTCCTGCATCACTGAACACATGACTCTCTACCCCTAAGAAAAGGTCTCTGGAAGAAGAAGAAGGCGGCAGCATAAAAATGAATAAAATATTTATATTGTGCCTTGGGATACTGCTTATAAACATACCCTTTTCATCTCAGGTAGGCAATATGATTTTTTCATCTCTTGCCTTAGAAGATATGATTTTTAAAAATATTTCCCCATCTTTCTTATTTATCTTTGATCATTTTATTAAATAATTTTTAATAAACTTTGATATATTTGGTAAATATTTGCGCATGCAAAATGTAGATTGTACAAGAAAGGTGTCTCCAGTTCTCTTTATCCCATATAAATCCAGAATCTTGGGTCTTTTGCCTGGGTGGATTATTTCCTCATCATTATAGCGCCTATTGTACTTCAACTTAGTGTCAAAAGTATTGGTTAAGAATATACCAACAGTAATAATAATACCATACAAAGTAGCAGCTACTCAAAATAAACATTAAAATAACATAAACTGTATTTTTTTAAAAAGGCGGGTAACCTATCATGGGTGATGTGGTGACAAAGTCTTTTTTGAAAACAAAAATCTTGTTAAAAATAGCTTAATCAACCTGACAAAAATTTTTTATAGCAACAAACATTTTATTTATTTATAAGGGTCAGGTCAGGCAGAAATTGTTCTTTAAGTATTCATTAAAGTAATGTACAATAATCTGCTTGTTTATTCTGACTTCTCTTTTAATGTTGGTGTAGGATAAAGAAAAAGCAAACAGCACCACGGTTAAAATTCAAACCAACACAACAGTTCGTCCTCTGGCCAGCGGCGCAGGATTAGGTCCGTTACCCACCGCGCTGAGTCTGCTGATCCCAGCAGCCATTCTGGGCTTCATCCACAGTAGATCCTGAACTGGCTGGAGAATGTTTAGATGACCAAGATGAGCAAACAGTCACCTGAAGAGCCAACATTTCCACAATTCTTGAAGACAGAAGACACAGAAAGATGACACAACAACTCATAATTGATTTTTGTTTGAAAAACTGGGAATTTAAAGGAAATTTGCCACTGTACCAAGGGTCCTCCAAACCCCAACAAAACCACACAGTTGGGCTCTTGGTTGTTTCGTCGCCATCAAGTCATTGTTTTAGATAGGGCTCATCACAACTTCTCTAGTAAGATTATGAATCTGACCACTGTAATCCATTTCCTCCACAATGTTTTTGTAATTATTGCGATGAGCTATTAATTGTAATAACTAAGAAATGTGTCAATATAAACAATTAAAGTGGATGATTGTATATGTTTATGTGTCGTCTTTTATCCAAATTCATATTAGTGTGTGTGTGTTTTAAAAATGCTGGGTTGTTTCATCCCAAATTTGGGTCAGATATGGACAAACCAAACCATTGGGTTAAAAAAATGCATTTAAAAATTTAACCCAATGGTTGGGTTTGTCCATTTTTGACCCAAACTTGGGTTGAAACAACAGCATTTTTTAGAGTGTATAATCAGAGTTTTATTAATGCATTTAGTTTGTAGTATTACACAGTTTATTGAAGGGGCATGTATACATTATTTCAGTTTTAACACTGAACAGGCAGGTTAGAAAACTCCAGTCCCTCCTATACACTTCTTTCTCCCCATCCCCATTAAGCTCAATAAGCACTGGCCTGCAAATCTTCTTAAACAAGCGTTTCAGTCCCACTTTATATTAAGTGGCCTTAACTACTATGTACTTACATCAAAAAATAAGTACAATGTACTTATTGGGTTCATATTGAATTGCAAAACACTTTTGCTGCTATTGAGGTGGGATATGGGTAAGGTTAGGGAAAGCTTTGGTGGAATGGGTAGGTTTAAGGGTAGGGGTAAGGTGTAAGGGATTGGTTAATAGTGTAATTATGGATGTAATTACATTAATTAATTACAGATGTAATTACATGCAGGTGTTTTAAAATATAAGTACAATGTAAAAACATGTATGTACACAATAAGATCATTGTATCAAAGAATTAATTTAAATGTAAGTAGTTAAGGCCAGAGTTTCTGTTACTGTTTTTTATAATAGTATAAAGTCACTTTTGAGATGCTGATGTATTTTTGCCACTGGTGTAGTGGTTTAAGTGAGTGGTATAAGTGGTCACCCCACTTGAAACTCAAGAAGGGAACTTGGCTCATGTATTTTAGAAGTGTCTAAAACAGCCTCTCAATGAACGTTCCAGACACACTCGAGATGTTTGGTCAATAATGCGAGTCTTTATTCTCAGAGGTTTCAATTACCTTTGGCCATATCAATTAAAGACTGTATTGTTCCTCATAACGATTCCATAGGGGCCAAAGTGTTGGTGAACAAAATGACTAAGCTGTGTTGAATATTTACACTAAACATCATACCTGTGCGCTGCTCATAAACAGGTGAGAATGTGGGATGATTTGCAGTGTATTTGACCCCTGATTTGATCATTTAGAGTAGATATTGAAACAAACAAACTAAGAGCCTTTGTCTGGCTAGATTTCAGTGTTGTTATGGTTAACTAAAACTAAAACTATTGCAAATCAGTTTTCTGTAATTTAAAGAAAGCTGAAATAAAACACAATATAAATATCAAGATTTAAAAAAAAAATTCCCTGGCAAATAACTGAAATAAATAAATTGAAGTACTAAAAATACCTAAAATAAAAGTGAAAATAAAAATAGATTAAAGCTATATAGAACTATTAAAATAAAAACAAAACAAAAAAACAATTAATGACAAAAGCACATAACAAAAAAAAAAAAAACACAAAATCTTAAACTAAAACTGAAAACATAAAAATAAAACCTAATTTGAAATATAGATACAAGTATTGTTATGTATTATAAAAGAGTAACAAATCCACAGAGTAAAAGTCAAAGTCAGTTTTTATTACCATTTTTATTATTATTGTGTTCAAGAAAAAATGATCTTTTACTTGTGATTTCTTTGTGTTCAGAAACACTAAGGTCAGATCACCATGCATGTTCTTGATGAGGAATCAGAACAATAAGGGTGTTTCGTCCCTGAGAGCACAGACCAGCCGCTACTGAACCTCGACAGATTGGGATGACATGAATGAGAGCGTCTGTAACCCTCCCTCTGTCTCTTTGAAGCTATCATTCCGTCTGTTGATTAAACATTAAGGTGGAACACTGTTTTTTGTGTTGACTGAAGTTATCAATAACGGGCCTTGAAAAGTGTCTTTTTTTTAATGAATTCAGAGTGTCATTACACCAGTAGTTCTGTTCATACCTCACGAGGACCCCTGCCACGTCGGTTAACTCTATAGGTGCTGCCTAGCTGTTACTCAAATCCTCTTTTTTCTTTTCTTACAGAGATTCCCTCTTTCTTTTTTGTATAACCTACTAATCAAAATGTCTGAGAAGAAGTGAAAAGTATGGTTGATCTGTGGTTAGAGTAATTAGAAACAGAAACCCACCTGTGACCAGATCATTGAAAACACTCAGGCGGTGTGTGGCATTACAAAAACCCACAGCAACGGCTTTCATCACCCCCCAGTTACAGTCAATCTTTCAATCAGAGATTGTCTCAGATAAGACCTGTTTACAACAAGGAAGATAAATGTAATAAGTATAACTTATAAAGTTTAAATAATCATTCCGATTCTATGAGAGCTTTTTTTCAGCTGATGAACGATAAAAATATTGACAGCCAATCAGAATTCACTCCATCCCGCTTTAGAGCTCAAACATTTAAAGGTGACAGAACTGCAGCGCACGCTTAAAACAAAACAGAACGTATCGCGTTGGTGTGGATTCCGTACTGTGAAATAAATAAATTGTCTTTTTTTTATAACAGAAAACACTGGCTTGCCAGAATATTTCTGTAAAAATACATTTAATTATGAATTAGCAAGGCTATGCAGCTACTAAAATCTAACAACCAGTATACTGTATAACACAGGTGGTGATGAGAAAGATCTTGAATCGAAGTTCATTACAAGCAGCTTCCACAAGCTGAGGTATTACATTTCTAACATGCATTTATTTAAAAACATAAAACCCTAATGTACATTACTAAGACGAAACCATTATTTAAATGAAAAGCCATCAAATGTGAAGTGTCACACAGGGAGTTCTGAGAATGTCAGTTTACAGTTTTTCATTGTAAATTATAAGATGACTTCCAAAATTGGTACATGTGAGGTTAGATCTATTACAGTTTTTCCACTGTAAATATTTAGGGAACTTACTATTAACCAATTTACAGGTTTTACTGTAGCATTTCAGTTCAGTCTTTTACAGATAAAATTACAATACAATCATTTAGTGAAATTCTGTGAGCCAAAACAAAACAAAACAAAAAACAAAACAAAACAAAACAAAACAAAACAAAACAAAACAAAACAAAACAAAACAAAACAAAACAAAACAAAACAAAACAAAACAAAACAAAAAACAAAACAAAACGTGTTCATTATCTATGGTCAACAACGTAGCAATGTAGCCTGCAAAATTTCACCAAGCAATGAAACATGTGACTGCAACTTTACTAGAAAGGAAGCAGAGCTTATCGGTTCTGTCAAACCTCCCATATAGGGTCACCATGGTGTTCTAACCAGGGCCTCTGTTTGACATTGTTTGTTTTAGTCGCCCAGTCCTGCCCGACCTTTTACGACCCCATGAAGCACTGCATGCCAGGCCTCCCTGTCTTACACAAACCCAAATTCATATTCATTGTATCTGTGATGCTACCTAACCATCTCATCCTCTGCCTTCCCCTTCTCCGTGACATTACTAACCCTACAATTTACATAAACCCTGCCTCCCAAAACAGCTGCTTTAGAGAAGAGGAAGAGTTGTTGTAGTAAAGTGTTGCTGCCATGCCGTCATTTTACGCCAGACTGCTTCACAAACAAGGGTCAATTCAACGCTGGATTTGCACAAAAGACATGCTAGTCGATGAGTTGAATCAACTCCACAGCAACTACAATCATTTATCCACTGACCATTCAGAAATGTCCAAATGCATTCTATAAGTTGTAACTTCTTCCTGAGTCTCTCCATCAGTGTCCGACAATACAATCATTCATCAAAACAAAACAAAACAATACAAAACAAAACAAAACAAAACAAAACAAAAAACAAAACAAAACAAAAAACAAAACAAAACAAAACAAAACAAAACAAAACAAAACAAAACAAAACAAAACAAAACAAAACAAAACAAAACAAAACAAAACAAAACAAAACAAAACAAAACAAAACAAAACGTGTTCATTATCTATGGTCAACAACGTAGCAATGTAGCCTGCAAAATTTCACCAAGCAATGAAACATGTGACTGCAACTTTACTAGAAAGGAAGCAGAGCTTATCGGTTCTGTCAAACCTCCCATATAGGGTCACCATGGTGTTCTAACCAGGGCCTCTGTTTTCATGTTTTACTGATATATTTTTAAAAAGAAGAATTTGATCACCATCATCTTTTTAAAGAAAACAGAATGACACACACTGACGTGTCTTCTAAAGATATTATTACACTGATGTCACTAACGGTTGCAAGTGGTTTTGTTTCGGCCTGTTGAAACTTAGGATCTAATTTGAGTCTGTATGAGAAAAGAAGTGCAAAAAAGCATTGACACACCCACAGCGGTCAAAGACAGTTGTTAAATCACCATGAAATCAAAATAACCCTCTCTTATTTTCACCACTTCTTATACCACTCTTATTTTTTGTAATATTGCAGTATTTATTATAAATGATTTATCCATGCACAACTCTTTCTTTAATTAATGTGCCCCCGTAATCTTTAAAACAAAATAACTTCCTCTTACTCTGCAAAGACATCTCTTCCCTTCTTTGTTAGATCATGACAAGAGCAAACCACAACAATCCAACCAATTTTAGATGGACAAAATCAAGTCCCGCCCAACATTGTTTCTTGATTGAGAAGCAATTTCACTTGAAAATGTGTCACAATAGCTCACAACAGATGTCAGAAAACTACTTATACATCTTATACACAACATACCCCTCCCCACCCCCCATTTAAAGGGGTGGTTAATAATGATTTCACTTTTTTAACTTTAGTTAGTGTGTAATGTTGCTGTTGGAGCATAGAGAACATCTGCAAAGTTACAACGCTCAAAGTTCAATCAAAAGGGAGATATTTTCTTTTAAAAAAATTCTCTGTTTAAGGACTACAACAAGCTTCTTCCCAGGTTAGTGACATTGTTTGTTTTAGTCGCCCAGTCCTGCCCGACCTTTTGCCACCCAATGAAGCACTGCATGCCAGGCCTCCCTGTCTTACACAAACCCAAATTCATATTCATTGTATCTGTGATGCTACCTAACCATCTCATCCTCTGCCTTCCCCTTCTCCGTGACATTACTAACCCTACAATTTACATAAACCCTGCCTCCCAAAACAGCTGCTTTAGAGAAGAGGAAGAGTTGTTGTAGTAAAGTGTTGCTGCCATGCCGTCATTTTACGCCAGACTGCTTCACAAACAAGGGTCAATTCAACGCTGGATTTGCACAAAAGAGTAACATGACAACACATGCTAGTCGATGAGTTGAATCAACTCCACAGCAATTACATTTATCCACTAACCATTCAGAAATGTCCAAATGCATTCTATAAGTTGTAACTTCTTCCTGAGTCTCTCCATTAGTGTCCGACTTCGGTTTGAACAATGTAAGGCTGAACACCAGCTTTGTTGTTGTTTGAACTGAAACTTCAATGACACATTCTTTTACAAGTCACCAATTCCAATATGACTTAAAAGTATCTGATTTTAAGAGTACTTAAGTATTTTACTCATACTGAATGTGCTCAGAGATGCACTAGTCCTCGATACCTAAGAGACATGCTGGTGAAAGTAAGAAACAATTGATTTCTAAAATCAAAATAAAACTGAACATCTCAATATTGCAATAAATCAAGGCAGACACAACAGCCTCTTAAACATCTACAAGTCTCAGTTAAGCTCAAGTTCTCAAAAATGAGTAAACCAATATTCTTCAAAAAGGCCTCTTCAACATAGCAGGTAAATAAAATAATGTTAAGTAAAATAAATAGTCAGTCTACATGCAATGTGTTGGTTTCGGACTCATGGCGATATCGCTTCTTTATTGCAGAAACAAACTGCTGCAGAAAAAGTTAGGTGCCATGTGAAATGTAATGTGTAATTGCATTACTCATCACAAATGTATTGGAGTAAAAAGTACATTTACTTGTTCAAAAATGTAGTCAAGCAGAGAATAAAAGTTGCTAATATATTTGATACTCAGTAAAACTACAAAGGTGCCAAAAAGATACTTAAGTACAGTAACTAATTGCACTGATTTACTCAAATGCTTTACACCACAAGTTGTTCAACTGAATTCACTGTGATGACCAACAGAAATTTCCTTTCTTTGAAAGCAACTTCTGTGTGAGCTATGTGTTGTGTGTGTACATTCATACTTATGACACTGAGGGGCTACAGATGGTCAGTAAATATATATATATATATATATATATATATATATATATATATATATATATATATATATATATATATATATATATATATATATATATATACACATACATATATATATAAAAAAAAAAAAAATTTTGCCAATGGAAATAAGCGTGCTTCTTCATTATCTAAATTAGACACACCAGCTTCCTGTTGTGCTGCTGAGAGAGTCACATTAAGTTTTTATAAAATAAAGAGCATAAATAATGAGTCAACTTGGGCTATTGTGGGAATGCATGTTTTTTCTGACTGCGATGTTAAATCTGTATGTGTCTGTGAGATCATTAGCACCTCGTCTTTCTCTCTCTAGACCACAGTTATGAGTGGCATCATGCAGAGCAACAGCCAGCAATGGCAGATACACAACATTAAAGACTTCTAACAAAAAAATAGAGAAAACAAAACAAAATTTTTTACCGATTTCAGACTTTTGAATGATAGTTTATATCCTTATATATTGCATTCTTTTTTAAAATTAATTTAAAGATTAACTTCCATGCTCTTTTGTAAAATTCAGAGCTCAAAAGATACTGCTGAACAAAAAATGACTTTCATTCCAGCTTCATTATACAAAAGACAACATTAAGCTTTATCCTGTGATAAATCACATTCTTTCATTTGTGTGAAGATGTTGTTTATCAGTGTTGAATGTTATATATATGCCGACAAAATTTCAACACACTATTTTGGTCTAACTTGACCATAACCATCTTAATGTAAAAATAGAAGTAAACATGTTACACTTTAATAAGTTTTAAAAAATGTGTGATGGAGAAACACTAAACTCTCTTTGTTCAGCCATAAAAAGAAATGACACATAATGTACAGAACTGAAGCTCGTTTCTAGTCTAAGAAAGCTTTACCATTCGTTAGAAACAGGATGTGTGCACTTTCATACCGTGGTTGGTTACACGCCGCCACAACAGCGGTTTTGCTTGTCGTGCAAACTTCTGCTTTGGTTGTGGTGCAAGCTGAATTCAGTACAACCATTCTTTTTTTTTTTTTTTTTTACAAGCTTGCCCATATTGTTTGACTGTATAAATGAGGATTATTTTACCTTCACTCAAGATTTTCCTCCCTGTATTATTTTCATGCTTTCATAAAATCTGCAATGTGACCACAGTTGTAGCAAAAGCTACAATGTAAGGATTACAGTAGATCATTTTAAGATCACAATAAGTTTATAACACAATGCTATATTTAATTTTTTTAAATAAATTATATATAATTGAATGTCGTGAAGGTGAAATATTACCACATGCATGTTTCGCAACCAGCTCAAGTTGTTCACACAAATTTTACCGGATTGACCAACAGGAAGCTCTGCTCAATACATCGCTACACTACTGACAATAAACCTTTTTGCCCACAAAATTTCACCATGAGTGCACACATGCTTTGATGACGAAAAATATAAAAAAAAGTTTGTGCTAGAACAGCTATTTGTGTTTCATATTTAAATTTTAAAAATACAGCATAGCAAAAAAAATAATAAAAAAAAAATAAAATAAATCGATGGCATGAGTTGTGTTGAGTTGAGTTAATAAGTTTATAATACAATGCTATGTTTCATTTAAAGCTGCTGTCCACGATTTTTGGCCCTCTAGCGGTTAATAAACAGAACTGCACGCGTCTTGCGGAGGAACATTCTAGCCGGAGCTACTTTTCTTCTTAACTTTGTGTCAGAAGTGGTGAACATTTATGTCAGATATGGGTTTCAGAATTAGATGTAGATGTAGCATGTAGAGGTATGAAATTCGGTAGACACATGTAACAGCCCAATACCTACAAAAAACTCTCATGTGGAAAATCTGAAAACCCAACAGGAAGTGAGATATTTTGAATTTTCTCTTCAAATTTTTTGCAGTTTTTGCTATTTCCAGACATTGTACCTTAACTAACTCTTCTTAGAGATTTTATCAGATAAACATCATATTTGATCAGTCTAATCTAAAGGCATTTGCGACGTTAAATTGCGAAAATCTAGAGTTTTCACTGAAGGGTGTGTCCGTGGTGGCATGACAATCTTCGATGTTTCGCCATGAAACAGGAAATTGTTGTAACTCAGGCATGTGTGTCCGATCTGCCCCAAACTTCACATGTTTTATTAGAGTCCTGACCTGAACACATCTACATGCCAATATTAAGTTACAGTCATAGTGCCACCTGGGGGCAAAAGGAAATGTCCTGTTTTACACTGTGATTAACTCCTCATAGAGATTTAACCAGAAGCACATCATATGTTATCAGTCTAATCTTAAGACATTAGTGATGATAAATATCAAAGATCTTGAGTTTTCGTTGAAGGGGCGTGTCTGTGGCGGACTGACAAAGTCTGATGTTTCGCCATGAAAGAGGAAGCTGTTGTAACTCAGGCATACAATGTCCGATCTGCCTCAAACTGTACATGTGTGATAAGAGTCCTGGCCTAAAGACATCTATATGATAGTTAGTCATAGCGCCACCTGCTGGTAACAGGAAATCACTGTAATTCACTCCCAGTAACATTTCATAATGCCACTAAGTACCAAACATGCTATAAACATGTTAAATCATGCAACACTTGGCTAAGTGCTAATGTGTGCGATTAACGGCACAAAACAGGAAGTTGTTGTAACTTAGTCTTTATGATGTCTGATCTGCTCCAAACTTCACACGTTTGATAATATTTCTGGCCTGAACACATTTATATCGCAATATTCAGTTAAGTTCAAAGCGCCACCTGTCGGCAGCAGGAAGTGTGGCACTTTGAAATGACTTGGCCATGATTCTGCTGTATTTACTCGCTTACATGCATTTCACCCACTGTTCGCCCGGGTGCGAGGGCCCTTTCATCGCTGCTCCCAAATATCATTTATACTTTATTGACTCCATAATGTTTGACAAATAAAATAGTTACAAAATAGGCTCTTGATACATTTGCAATTTTCCTTTTTCTTTGCCACTGCTGAATAAATGTCACTTAATAAATGATGCAGCCCACAGTCCAAAATAGAGACTCATATACATCCAGTGTGCGGTTACAGCATTTGCACTCACTTATGCTCTCACTTCATGCATCCTGATACTGAATTTAACTGTCAAAGGTTTCATTTCCTCTGAACTTTACCTGTTCAGTCTTTGTGTTTTGTTATAATCCTACTGTATGTGTCCTTTCGCTAACTGATCGGTCCAGCTCCCTCTCACTTGAGTTTTCATGAAAACGGATCATTGGAAAGTTGAGTTGTTGCTCCATCCACTGGGCTACTGTCAACAACTTCCAGTCCTGTAGTGTCTGACCAATCAGCTGCAGGCCAATGGGAAGACCTCGGTGTGAGAGGGCTGTTGGCACTGTCACAGCAGGCAAACCTGTGGCAGAAAGAGAGTAAATACATATTAATAAGGAACCATAATTATATAAGACATGGCTGAGAAAAAGATCAAAAGAATTGGATTTTTGTTCCCTTTCAATATGGTTCACTCGCATTGCATTCCCTATCCACGTCAGTTACTGGCACAATGCAAATGAACCGTATCCGAAAGGGAACCAAGGTTACGTTAGTAGCCGGAATGTTTTGTTGGTTTATTGATCCATTAAACTCAGCTGTGAGTTTGTTTATACTGCTTCAGGAAACAACCCTGCTGTACTCAGAGGTCATTTAGCTGGAGATCACATGCCCTTCATGTTTGTTGTGATCACACTAAACTCCCCGATTTACCTTAAATCAGATGAGACAAACTACATCTGGACAGGTAAAGGAAGATAAGGACATGCAGTGGAATCTTCCTCCACTGAAAGGAGTCATTTCTTTCTCATATCCACTTCCTGTGCATACCTGCCATGTTGACAGGCTGGGTAAAGACATCCTCCTGAGCGCTGCGTGTTCGGTTGTCTTCTAGTATGAAGTCAGAGTAGCGGGCTGCATCGCTCAGCGTTGTGGGTGTGAGGAGAACGTCTATGCCAGAGCGGAAAACGTTTTTAAAATCTTCAGCGATAAGACGGCGTATTTGCTGAGCCTTTACAAAGTAATGTTCGTAGTTCCTGAGAAGACAGAGAGTAAAGAGTGATTTGACACACTGATATCTTTAACCACAGAGCAAAACCAAGGCACAACAATTGATACCAATGTTTGTTTGTTTTTTAAACAAAGAAAGATATTATACCATGGTAAAATTTTAGAAGTGCTACTTTTTTGTACTAGTATACAGTATAAACCTACAATGTTCTGTCTATTGAAAATCTCTGTATAAGTGATTGACATTTCCTTTTTGGCATACTGTTGCTTACCAAAATTATTTTGCAGGTAGCTAAGACTCAAATTGAGAACTAATGTACACTACTGTTCAACAAGATTTTTTAAGGTCTTGAAAGAAATCTTTAATTCTCACCAAGACTGCATTTATTTGATCAAAAATACAGAAAAAACTACAGAGCCCCTAAAGGGACATGGTGATGGAAAAAATATGACATAGGACAAAAAAAAAAAAAAAAGTCATTCCCATGAGAACCTTTGCATTAGGTCACAAGGAATTCAAAAGTTTTGCAAGCATTGCATTGCATTACATTGTAATAACATTGACAAATAATTTTTCCCCCCATCTCATATTTTTTCCATCACCATATCCCTTTAGGGCTTCCATAAAAAAATTGTAATATTGTGAAATATTTTTACAATTTAAAATAACTACTCTCTGATTTAATATATTTTACAATGTAATTTATTCCTGTGATCAAATCTGAATTTTCAGCATCATTACTCCAGTCTTCAGTGTCACATTATCCTTCAGAAATCATTCTAATATGCGATTTGGTGCTCAAGAAACATTTCTTATTATTATCAATTTTGAAAACAGTTGTGCTGCTTAATATCTTTGTAGAAACCGTAATACATTTCAGGAAACTTTTGTCACAATGTAAAAGTACTGTCATTTTTGATCAGTTTAATGCATCTTTACTGAATAAAAATACTTATTTCTTAAAAAAATAATCTTACTGACCCCAAAGTTTAACATCTGTATAACTATAATATGCCAGTAATAATGTAGTACCAATGCAGTAGTAGAAATAAAGCAAGTGAGCAAATTGAAATAACTTACAACAGTTTACAGAGATTTGAACATCTTTAAACAGACTGTGTGTGAGAGGGGCTATAAAAACTATGAATAAACTGTACAACGGATCTGAGAAAAGTGTAGTTCTGTTTTTGAGGCCCTCACGATTTCAGTAGGAAGTAGTTCCCCGAGAGGATTCTTCTGCGGACCACATTGTTAAAGCCTTCATGTCGTGTGGTGGCGTACATGGCATCTGTGGAGCTGTCAACTGCACTGCGGTGGCCTGAGGAGAAAATTAAAAAAAAAATAATAATAATAAAAGCACTTTTCAAATGTAGATGTTAAAATTTTATTTTGTAATTGTAACTTTACAAATAACACCTCCTTTTCAAAACCCATCATATAGGTCTAATTGTTACAGTATGTGATAGTTTTGGGAATGTTTAGGCTTTAAATACCGTATTCAAGCCCATCGAAACGTGCCATGTTTGATGCAACCTCAGAACAACATAGGACGTGGTAACAGACAATGGAGTGCTGTGTGTGTGGAAGAGATACTTCTTGTACTCGTGCCCCCGCCTGCTCAAACATGGCTGCGACTCGACTCCACTGGGCCAGAGTGTCCTTAGACAGGCCCGGAGCATGATATTCCTAAGATCACAGAAACTCTATTACTCTATCCTAACAAAAAAAATCATACAAACATAGCTAAATCTTACAATCAAATTTATGGGCCATACTTCACCCCAAAATCAGAAAAAAAGAAAATGAAGACCATTTTTTTGTGACCATTATTATTATTTTTTTGCATTGTGACAGCATTATGACAGTCCATTTCAGTAATCCTGCCTATCATGATATATACTTAGCATTTTAATTTATAAATTTACTATGCAAAAATACTATGCAATTTTTTCACATTACAGTTACATAATAAATAAGATTAACTTTATGCAACTTTAAGTAAATAATTATTTAAACATAATCAATATTATATTAATAATTACTTAATTTAAACAATTGATATAATTAATACATTATAAAAACATAATAATTAGTCAAATTAAATATTGACATGAAATTTCTTATCCTTTTTTCACTTGACAGTGAGATTCTTTCAAATGCTGCATGTTAAATTGATGGTTACCTAAATATATCATTTTTTTGTATATGGTAAGATAATTTGTCCAGCTTTACAAACAATGCTTGTGTGAAACTTTGAGTTATCAGCCTAGACCCTGTTAACCACACTGAGCATTTACCTTTGGTATGCCAACACATATGTCTCTAATGTCAAAGTGTTCAGGAAGGCTAGGTGGGGTGCTGGGTGCCTGGACAGTCGTTGAGTCTCTCTCGTCTCGGCCCTGCAGAATTCCTGAAAAACAAAACCACCCGAAAACATGAAGTACAAATTTAAATCAGTGACTCTCACATGTCAATCAACAAAAGTTCTTCTACTCAAGACAGTGGCGGCATCATGGACACTCCTGGTCATGATTCCTGGCACGTCCATTGAGTTGACCAGAGGGATGAGTCCGTGACGAGAGAGTAGGCCATAAGTGGGTTTCAGAGCCACGACCCCACAGAGAGAACCAGGGTTTCGTGTAGACCCTCCTGTATCAGATCCCAAGGCTCTAAGAGAAAAAAAAAACATTGAATAAAGCCTTATGTAATAATGTTTTTTTGGTACATACATACATGCACGTGAACATCTCTTACGTAATAAATCAAATGCAGAGGACTACACTCTAATGAATTATGTCTACATCTGTTCTGGAATTAATGCTAAAATATTAGATTGTATAATATATTGTTTCAGATATACAGAGAACTGTTCCTCTGCTTTCATTTGAAAAATAAATATGCGAACTGAGCTTTATGAACATGCTTGTTTTGAAACAAGTCCAGGTGTATTTTTTGACTGATGAATGCTGTAGGATTCAGAATTATTACACTTACAGGAAGCTGCTGAGGGAAGCTACTGCCGCTGCACTACCTCCTGAACTTCCTCCTGTGATTGACCAGTCAGAATCTGGATGTTCTCTGCTCTGCTCACGGTATTGTATTGCATAGCTCCATGGGTTACGAACTGGACCAAACACCCCATCTGTACTGCCAGCTCTTAAGAGGGAGAGAGGGGAAATGCTCACTTGCAGACACAATCTATTCAATTGAAATAGATAAACAGGTTCTTATAAATTATTTAAGCTACAGTTTTCAGTTTTCAACAAAGAATTTTTCAAAGAATTCTCTTATGTTCACAAAGGCTCCATTTATTTGATCAAAAATACAGTAAAAATACAAAACAGTAATATTATTACAATTTAAAATGATTGTTTTCTTCTTTAATATATTTTAAAATGTCATTTATTCCTGTGAAAGAAAAGCTGAATTTTCAGCACCATTACTCTAGCCCATTGTTTCCCAACCCTGCTCCTGGAGGCATTCCAACAGTGCACATTTTCGATATCTCCCTTATCTGACCCATACATTTTTAGGTCTTGCAGTCTCTACTAAAGAGCCGATGAGTTGAATCAGGTTTGTTTGATTAGGAAGAGTTCGAAAATGTGTAGTGTTGGTGTGCCTCCAGGAACAGGGTTGGGAAACATTGCTCTAGCCTTCAGTGTAACATGATCCTTCAGAAATTATTCTAATATGCTGTTTTGGTGCTCTATTACATGATCTTGTGTTCTTCTGGTCTTGTGTGGACTGTTATTTCCTGTTCTGTGCCATGTTTGTAGTCCATTGTAGTTTTTCTTGTTGATTAGTTCTTTGATTGTTCCCAGGTATGTTCTGTTTAAAAATTACCACTTGTGTATTTAATCCCCAGTGTTTCACATGTTCCTTGTCTGGTGTTGTCCTATGTTGGATGTTTCGTTGAGGTTCTCCGTTCTTCTCCCTGGTTTTCTCGTGTATATTTTGGTTGTTATTATTTTAATAAAGTTCTCCTGCACATGGATCCTGCCTTCACTCATCTCTGAGAGCACTTGGTGTTACAGAACACCAGACCATTTATGGATCTAGCAGTGAGACTTATGTGTCTCCGACAAGATCGCTGTATAGAGAACTATATTGGATGTTATCGAGATGGCTTATTTGACAAACATGGACAAGGTATGCTTCATGATTTTTTTTTTTTTTTTAAGGGGGGCTATCTGAACTGTTTAGGTCAGTCATGCCATTGCACAACCCTAATTGGACCCTGGATTTTTACATTGATCTTGCATTGCAACTGAGTGACTCTACTTATACTGGGAGTCGCACGGCACTCCTGCAGTATCCAACACACCAGCGTCTCTTCAAAACATGGCCACCACACCAGAGTTTCCAGGCATCATGGCCGGCAAGTCAGAATTTTCAGGCATCATGAATGTTGCATCTGAGGCTTGCAAGGTGGTTCCAAGGTGTTCAAGACTGGCTTCCTGTTTGGCGGAGACGCCGTTAATGTCGGTGCGAGTCGGGGCCGCGAACGCTTCAGGTTTTTTCCGAGGTGGCGGCACCAGATCTAGTTTTGCTCAAGGTGGCGGCGTCTGCTCATGAATTTTCCGTTTGCCCATATACGACCACAGCGGTCACCCTAGAACCCTCTGCCCTACCTGATGCAACCACGGATGTTGTTCATAAACTTCCTGATACAACCTCTGGGCTCGTCCCTGAGTTTCCTGTCGTCCCGGACATGACCACGGAGGTCACCCTTGCCTGTCTTGTTGGGACTATGGAGGTTGTCCGTGAACTGCCTATCCGTCCTGTTATGACTAACGAGACCTTGTCTGAACCATGTGTGTTCCCTGTGATGGCCACAGAGGGCATTTCTAACCTCTCTGTGCTCTCTGTTACAGTCCCGCCTGCTCCGCCATGGTTGGCTTCTGCTCTTCTGTTGTGGTTTCTAGCTTCGCCTGCTCCACTGTGGTGGTCACCAGCCCTGTCTGCTCAACAGTGGGGTTCTATTTCACCACCATGGGGATCTACAGTCCTGTCTTCTATGCTATGGTGGTTCATAGCTTCTGTCATGATTCCAGCCTGTGTTCTCCTGTCCTGTTTTCTGTTTTGTAGTCCATTGTAGTTTTTCTTGTTGATTAGTTCTTTGATTGTTCCCAGGTATGTCCCAAATTACCCTTTTGTATTTAATCCCCAGTGTTTCACATGTTCCTTGTCTGGTGTTGTCCTTTGTTGGGTGTTTTGTTGAGGTTCTCAATTCTGCTCTCTGGTCTTATGTTTATTTTGACTTACTTTGGTTGTTACGGTTATACAAGTTCTCCTGAACATGGATCCTGCCTTCACACATCTCTGAGAGCACTTTGTGTTAAACTCAAGAAATATTTCTTATAGACCCTTTTCACATGTCCAGGTTTTTGAAGTGGAAGTCGTCATAGTTGGGTAAAATTCTATGGCGGTGAATGAGAGAATACATTAAATATATTTTTTGTGTCTCCATTTTCTCAAGTGGCAAAAGAAAAACTCAACAACATTGTTTCCACAACTTTCAAAAAGAGGAAAAAAATAGAGAGAGATTGATAACGGAGGTCATAATAGAGAAAGATGTCAACTTTACCCAGAGCCGCTGTATTAGAAACACCCTCACAGCAGTGTTAACTAGTTTTTTGGGGTTTTTTTGTAATTTAATGAAAAGGTAATACAATACTAAGTAAAGTGCTATAAATACAAATACAAACATAAAAAAAAATATATATATATATATATATATATAAATAAAAACTTGCAGGATTTACGATGTTGATGACCGTTCAAATGCACCATCACAGTCTGTGAAGGTCCATTATCAATGTTGAATTTTTTTTTTTTTTTTTTGTGGGAACCGATGGATTTATTCAAGATTCTTCAGAATTTATTTAAAAACATAAATATCTTTACTTTAATCAGCTATGTACATTATCCTTGCTGAATAAAATCGTTAATTTCTTTAAAAAAAATCTTACTGACCACAAACTTTTACAAAAACAGTATCCGTAAATTGAGATGTAGGTGCACACGTGGAGAGATCTTACCCCATTGCAAACTCATCTAAATTCGTTTTTCCAACAAGAACTGCTCCTTGATCCAGCAGCTTCTGCACAACTGTAGCATTGAACGGAGGAACGTAACCTACAAATCCAAACAGACTAAATGTAAAACGCTCACAAATCATCCGAGATGCAGTACATGATTCTAAGCTTCAGTCTTTTAATGTATTTTGTCTGACCTTTAAGCATGTTTGAAGCACAGGTGGTCTCAATGTCCTCCGTGCAGAAGTTGTCTTTAACAGAGAAGGGAATGCCATCCAGAGGGCCAAGAGGTTTACCTTGCAAGAAAATACATAGAGCACATGTAAATTATTATTCAGTCATGAATTAAATCTACATTTTATGTGACACATATATACCTGTGCGGAGCCTATTGTCTGCTCTCTGTGCTTGTTCCATAGCCACCTCCTCTGTAATGGTGATAAAAGCATTCAGGTAACGTGTCCTTTGTATTTGGTTGATGCATTTTCTGCAGAGCTCAGTGGCAGACACCCTTCCATCCCTCAGTGCCTGGGATACCTGTAGAAGGCATAAAATTTGGCTTATTGAGACATGTAAAGTGTTTTTTTTTTTATTATTTATTATTTTAGTAAGTAGTTATATAAATGCCATGTATCTGGATATTAAGCTAAATCTAAAAATCTCATTACACCCTGTTGTAAAACAGCATAAATTGCTTTGCTGGTCCTAGAAGGTCTACCAGTCGTGTCAGACTGAATTTAGAGAGGTTTTAAGTTGTAACATTACGTAACACAGTGCCAAGAAAAAGATCGCAGAGAATCCTCATAAAGTTTAATTCTTGTTTACACGAAAGCGTTATAAATTAATTTAAGGTTAAAGTAAGCACAGACCTCTCTAATGGACAGGCCGAGCATCGCTGTTGCCGGACGAAACGCCGCACTGGAGGCTGACATGACACTTTCTGTTGACCTGACCTCGCTGACGTTCCATTGTCTCTGCTCTCTGATTGGTCAATCGAAGAGAGCTGCAGCTTGTGATTGGTTCAGTGCGTCGTGTGAAAGTTCATCGGATTGTTTTGACTTTGCAGGACATGAGATGCACTGAACTTGTGAGTGTTATCAAAGATTTGTGTTTTATTTCTAATCGATGACGGGCTTATGAGACTGTCAGCGATATCCCCAGGAGGAGAGCCTTGGAATATTTTTATGATTGATCAACCATGCTAATGTGTAGACGGTGGTTGGTGTGCTCGCTGAGGGGTCAGTATAGGAGCTTCAGTTTCTCAGCCTCCCGCAGGACTGTGATGCCCGCATGGGTCATCGACAAATACGGGAAAAACGAGGTGTTGCGGTTCACCAAGAACGCGGCGCTTCCGATCATCCACTATCCCAATGAAGTGATCGTGAAGGTGCACGCTGCGGGTATTAACCCCATCGACATCAGTATGAGGGGTATGTGACGGTGTCTTAATGTGTTTATATCGTGTTATGTTGTGTAGAATAAATCAGAAAATTTTGACACTTTCATATAACTTGTGAATGAGTGACACATATTTCACATATTTCATGAAGATGTTTGAACTCAGGTTACTATACCATGCAATATATCATAATTGTGAATTGCCTAGTCATTTTAAGCTGTCATTAGTGTGGTGCTTGCTGAATACAGTCATTTTTATGTGCTTTTGTCATTTGTATTATATTTATATTTTACTTATTAGCTAATTTATTATTAAGTTTTAGTAATGTTATTACTTCAATTTCAAATTTTTATTTTATTTCAGCTTTATTTCAATCAATTATTTAATTATTTTTTATTATTTATAATCAATTAATTAAAAAGAATAATTGATTTTTTTTTGTTTTAGTTAACTATAGCTACACTGCTTACAGTATTTCAAAATAAACCTCAACACAGTGATCAGGTAATGTATCAACCTGTAGCAGTTCTTTTCCCCCCAAAAAAAGCTAAAATATATTCAAATTAATTATGTCAAATTAATATGAAAAGAGACAGACCGTGCAGTTGTCTATATGATGATAAATTATTCCTGAAAGCCCTAAACCTTGATATTTGTTCAACTTTAGCATTTGTGTCAAAACACCTTAGTAATGCCCTAGCAACCAGCAAAAACACTAGCATCTGCAGAGCAACAGCTTTTTGAAGAGGTTTGCATAGCCATGCACTACTTCCATATACTTCAGAAATGGTATGTACATGCACAGATTTTCTGAACTCTAAGATGAGGTGTTTCATGCACAAGCAAGGTTTTTTTTTAAAGTATCTTTACAACTGATTTATATCAGTGGCTTTTACTCAGCTGCTTAGTGAATTCTTCCTCACCTTTACACTAGTTTGCCTATATGCAAAGTCATGTAAAAACATACCACTTTATCATGTTATTTTGAAAGGATGGGTCACAAGGCATGTTGAGACCGGCCTGACTTTGTCTTTAACGCCATAAATCTGTATTACTCATTGCGCGGCTCGCAAGCCTCCTGTGGTTCACAAACTTTAATTTGTGGCTCGCATGGCAGTAAATAATACGGTGATATGATCATGCAGTCAATGCAGATATTTCATAAAACATTAAAAACTAACAGGGCTATAACATAACCCAGATAGCAAATGACATCTGGCCCAGTTGTGGCCCACATCTCCCACATTCTTCTGGCCCACATACCACATGAAATGGCGGCGATGACTCAACCTGAGTGTGCCTGGCAATAGCATACATATCCAGGCCTCATCAGGGCCAACTATGGCACAATTGGCCCAGTTCTGGCAGTGGCAATGGTCACATGGGCCACATCTGGGCCATAGACAGCAAGCCACAAACCCACATTAAAACCGGCTTGATGTGTGTGGGCCAGATACGGCCCATATGACCATTACCGCTGCCAGAAGATCTGAGCCATATGTGCCATAGTTTTAACTTTGGTGTGCATATGATACACATATGTTTGATGTGCATATAATACACACTTTTGACGTACATATAATACGCCCCCTACCCCACTCCACTACCACTATCTACCCATCGCGTATCATATCCACACAAAAAGTAATTTCAGTGTATAAATAGCACACCAAATACAAACATAAACTCTCAACCATGAACACCATAAAGAGGAAACAGAGAAACAGCCTCACCAATGAACATCTTGCATGCCTTACAAAGATTGCAACAACAAGCTACAAATAAAGTAAAGAAAATGCATGCATGCTTCCACTAATCCCAGGTAATCCTGCTTTTTTTTGTCATTAAGGGAAATCATCTTGTCTCAGTTACAGATTTGAATGGTAAATGATAATTTGTATTTATTGCATTGCATATTGTATGTTCAGGCATGACAGGTTGATTAGCAGACATGCTATTTATGACTGGATGTAACTTTTGATACTTTGCGGTAAAAGTGGCTCTCCTATTGACTTTGTCTTATCAGTGCGGCTCTCATGAAAAAAATTGTGAAGATTACTGGCATAAATAGTTAAAAGAAACCTATTTAATTTTAAAATGTTTTAAAAATATTTTCTAGGAAGAGCTTATGGTGTACGTAATAAAGTCTTTCTTTCGTGTTACTTATAGGTGGTTATGGAGCAGCTACTATGGCTATGAAACGTGACCCACTGAACATAAACCAGACAGGCAGTGAGTTTCCTCTAATCCTGGGGCGTGATGTATCCGGAGAGATCATGGAATGTGGGCTGGATGTGAACTACTTTAAACCAGGAGATCAGGTGCTCTATTCGGTTATTATTCCATATAATGTCATATCTGTATATTCAATGTCCAATAATTACCCTAAAATCATCAGTTATTGAGGCCATAGTCTACAATGGGATTTAAAAGTGTTTTTCTCTGTTAGGTGTGGGCCGCTATCCCTCCATGGAAGCAGGGCAGCCTTGCAGAGTTTGTAGTGCTTAGTGCCAATGAGGTAATGTTCAGATTCATGTTTTGTAGTATAAACATATAAAAGCATTCATTCATATATGTAGATAACAGTACAGCAGTTTTGACACGTCACATGACAACTGTTGTCCTTTACATAATTACATTACTCCTACATTGTTAATTTCTATGATTTAGGTGTCCCATAAGCCCAAATTGCTTAGCCACGTTGAAGCAGCATCCATCCCGTATGTGGCTGCAACAGCCTGGTCTGCCATCGTCAACACCGGTGGCCTGAACAAAGACAACTGTGCTAAGAAACGGCAAGTACTTCAGGTTCATCTTTCAGTGATTGCATCACATTGTCCAATGCTCCTATTGAGTCGAGTAGGAGCAGGTCTTAATTTCCTCTGATTAATAGGGTCATCTCACATAGAATCACATTTTTGATATTTCCTTGTTATAAAAACTATTTATTGAAATTGAGCTGCAAAAATTTCTTGTTTCTTTATTTTTTGCAACAGTATTGATAGTGATAGTATTGTTCCTAACACCAGAAGAATTAATGACGAGTAAAATGTTGGAAATGTTTGAAAAACTTTGAAATGCACAGCAGCATAAAACAATCAATTCAATCCTAAACGACAGAGAAAGCATGTTTAATAGTCATTATGAGTGTAAGCATTATAATATATATAATATCCTTTTATACTAAAACTACTTGTTCCTTTCTCCTTTTTGTTTTGTCTTGTCTTGTTCTGTCTCTAGTTTTATCTCCAGCATCTAATTGGTCTGATTTATTCTGTTAATTATGTCCTTATAGTATTAACTGAATTAGCATGTAACAAAATTAGATTAGGCATCCCAAAATAATCAAAAATGACATTAATTACCAGATTGAAGCATGTATTTACAAATGTGCTACGTTATTTAGCAGATTATTCTTATTTAAAGACAACTGTACATTATATGCAGAAAGTTCTGCTTTGCTTGAAACACAGTGATCTCAGCAATACTTGAACACAACAAGGGTGATTTTAAATAATTATTACTTACTTTAGAGGCTTAGATGAATCATAATAGATGTGCATTTGATTAAGGCTGGCTGTAACAGATCTATCCTTTCTTCATACAGTGTTCTTATCCTGGGAGGATCAGGAGGATTGGGAACCTTTGCTATACAGGTGATGATGATGATAATTTTTTTGCATGTAACATTACAAATTACTTTTCTAATGGGTAATAAAACATATAAAGCTCTGGAAAAAATTAAGAGACCACTTAACATTGATTTCTGAACTTGGAGTGGTCTCTTAATTTTTTCCAGAGCTGTAGGTCTGTTTTCACAGACATGGCTTAGATTAAAGGGTTAGTTCACCCAAAAATTACCCTCATGTTGTAAGACTTTCGTTCATCTTCAGAACACAAATGAAGATCTTTTTGATGAAATCTGAGAGTTTCTCCATAGACAGCAACACAGTTAACTTTGACGCTTCAAAATTTTAGCAAAACTAACTAATCCATAATTAAAGCTGCAAACAGCTGGCACCCGGTGGCCTTAAGGCCAGAACACACCAAGCCGTCGCTGACGAACTAGTGGCGATGAAAGCAGACTGCGGGGTTGGCTCACGTCGGCAGCGTCTGTGTCCAAAGTTGGCCTGACACACCAAACCAACGCTAAACAGCCGAGGGCCAAGCAGCACGTCGGTTCTGCGCCTGCATGAAATGCCTTTCTGAACCATCAGGTGGCAGTAGCTGAACAGCCAATCAGAATGATCAGATGGGCCGACGGACCGACGAGCTCCAACGGCGATTCAACATTTTGAATCGGCCGAAAAAAGCAGACGAGGACTAACTTCAGTCGACGGTGCGGAACACACTGAGAAAACTTAGTTGGCCATCAGCTTGGTGTGTTCTTTCCTTTTGGAAAACAGTGAATAGTGGCTGACATGCATGTAAGCGAGTCATTTCGACGTGCCACACTTCCTGCTGACAACAGGTGGCACATTGACTATTACTGAATGTTGCCATGTAGATATCTTCAGGCTAAGACTATTATCAATCATGTGAAGTTTGGAACAGATCGGACATTGTTTGCCTGAGTTACAACAACTTCCTGTTTCATGGCGTTAATCGCAAACATTAGCACTAGTCAAGTGTTGCATGATTTAATGTGTTTCTAGTATGTTTGGTACTTCCTGGCATATTTAAATGTGTTTCTGGGAGTGAATTATTGTGCAAAGCATGCCATTTCCTGTTGTCAGCAGGTGGCGCTATGACTAACTGAATATTGGCATAGAGATGTCTTCAGGCCAGGACTCTTATCACACAGGTGGTGCCATAACTGTGACTGAATATTGTCATGTAGATGTCTTCAGGTCAGGACTCTAATGAATCATGTTAAGTTTGGGGCAGATCGGACACACATGCCTGAGTTACAACAACCTCCTGTTTCATGGCGAAACATCGAATTTTGTCAGGCCACCACGGACACACCCTTCAGTGAAAACTCTAGATCTTCGCAATTTAACGTCGCAAAGGCCTTTAGATTAGACTGATCAAATATGATGTTTATCTGATTAAATCTCTAAGATGAGTTTGTTAAAGTACAATGTCTGGAAATAGCAAAAACTGCAAAAAAATTTGCAGAGAAAATTCAAAATATCTCACTTCCTGTTGGGTTTACAGATTTGCACAGAGGGACTTTTTTTGTAGGGATTGGGCTGTTACATGTGTTTACCGAATTTCATACCTCTATGTGAAATGTAGTGTGAAAGGCGCTTAATTGAAGTTTTGGAGGTGGCGCTATCAACCCATTTTGCCACACCTGACCATTCTGAAACCCATATGTTACGTAATTTTTCACCACTCCTAATGCGTATGCAAAGTTTCATGAGTTTCGAGCATGTTTAGGCCCTCAAATGCGATTCATTTCGGAGAAGAAGAAGAATTGACCGAGCAATTACAATAGGGTCTAAAAATTGAGTGTTTTAGTCCAAATTTTCGGAAGAGACTCAATCGCTTTTTATGAAGATCAGATTTAATTTAGGCTTTTGTTCGCATAAAAACATTGATCAGCGAACATAAATCGAGGCTCAACCGAACCTGAATGACACGCGAGAACAAACCTCTTCGGCAAGCTCAAACGTGCTGCGTAACACACGAGAATGAACCTCATTGGTTCTCGCACGTAATGCGAACATGCTTGAGCTTCTGTTTACCACAACTGATGTGTGATGAATGTTTAAATGTGAATAAAAGCCTAAATTCAATCTGTTCATCATATAAAGTGATCATGTCTCTTCAAAAAATTTGGACTAAACTGCTCAGTACCTATTGATTAGTTTTACGATCTCTTTATGAACTTTTTTGAAGTGTCAAAGTTTCAATTGTGTAGGCTGTCAATGGAGGCACAGAAAGATCTCAGATTTCATCAAAAAGATCTTCATTTGATGAAATGAGGGTGAGTAATTAATGACAGAGTTTTCATTTCTGAGTCAACTAAACCTTTAAGCCAGGATAAAGGTCTTAGTTCAATAAGGGTATTTAAGTAGCTTTTATAATCATGCCTAGAAGAAAAAACATTACTGGTGTGTATCTTGAGTATCTTGAAGTTGCTTTCAGCTCAAACATGCATTTTAGTCTAGGACTAGTCTAAGCCTCATCTGTGAACCCGGGGGATAATCATCTGTGTGTTACACTGCTGTATGATTGACATTTTGATTAAGATTTTGGTTTTTACTTCTCGACAGATGATAAAGGCCTGGGGTGCCCATGTGACTGTAACGTGTTCCCAGAATGCAGAGCGGCTGGTGAGAGATCTGGGCGCTGATGATGTCGTGGACTACACTGCTGGACCGGTTGAAAAGCAACTACAGACTTTAGAAAAGTTCGTTTTTGGGCAACTAGCCTGTGACTATTTTTTTGATGGAACTTGTATCAGAAGTTGAGTTTATTTCTTTCTCTCTTTCAGGTTTGATTTGATTCTAGACAATATTGGTGGTGAAACTGAGAAATGGGCACTAGATCTCCTAAGACCCTGGAATGGTGCTAAATATGTTACTCTAATAACACCGTTCCTGCATAACACAGACCGACTAGGCCTAGCAGACGGAATGATGCAGTCTGGAGTCACCATAGGATGCAAAGTGCTGAAGGTAGGGACTTCTTGTCCATGTGCCGGTGAAAAAACATCTAGAATGAGTTTCCTCTGCCACAGAGGCTGGAACCATTTTTTATGGTTTATCAGTTTATAGCCATGACCTTTCATACAGTAGGTCATGTATGTGCGTGAATTAGCAGTTTGTGTAAATCACTTAAGTTTCTTAAAAAATATTGAGAGACTTAAGGAAAAAGAACCTAAAAGTAGGTGAAAGTAAGTGAAGTTCCCCCACCCTACAAACCAGACTTTCATAGTCACACACACACTACTGTTCAAACGATTAGGGTCGATAAGATTCTTTAATGTTTTTGAAAGTGGTCTCTTATGCTCACCAAGGCTACATTAATGTGTTCATAAAAATAGTAAAACAGTAATATTGTGAAATATTATTACAATTTAAATTACATTTTCATTTATTCCTTTGGTGGCAAAGCTAAATTTTCAGCAGCCATTATTTCAGTCTTCAGTCTCACACGATCCTTTAGTTGATTTGGTGCTCAAGAAACATTTCTTACTATCAATGTTGAAAACAGTTGTGCTGCTGAATATTTTTGAAGAATAGAAAGTACAAAAGAAATAGCAAGCTTTTGTCACATTATAAATGTCTTTAGTGTTTTTTTTTTTTAACAATTTAATGCATCCTTGCTGAATAAAATTTTTTTTTTTTTTTTTTTTTTTTTTTAATTGTGCTGATGTCTTTGTATTCTGCAATGTATAGATGTAGCGATGTATTTTGTGGAAAGTTTTTTTTTTTTTTTTTTTTGTGGTTTGTCAGAACACCTTACTTGCAGTGGTTCATGTTTCAGCAGGAAATTCACACTCCTGTCCCTGTTAGTCTGGCATTAAGCCCACACAAAAATGCTTGTTTTTAATGTTTCTACTTGAGTAAACATTTCAGAAATTCTCAGTTGTTGGAATTTAAAAACTTTAGAGACCGGAACTGTCAAAATGTGTCATTTTCTCAGGGGACATTCCCGACATAAAAAATGAGCAGTGATCTCACTCCAGTGAATGGCATTCAGTTATCAAATACACTTTCCTTTCACTGCTGTGACCCATTAATGCTTCACACCACCCTGTCCTGTGGCGTAGGGACAGAAGAAATGATTTAATGAATGAAAATATACTGATCCAGAATGAAAGAACAATGGAGGATATGAAAGTATAGAAGGGTCAGGAACCTAAACCTGATTACCTGACACAATTTCATTCTTTTGTCAAGTTAGAGATGTGGAGGTAGAAGGTTGTTCAGTGCTATTTCTCTCTCTTCTTTCTCAGCATCTCAGGAAAGGAGTGCACTATCGCTGGGGTTTCTTTGCTCCAAGTGGCCCTACGCTGGACGAGATCAGCGAAATGGTTGATTCTGGAAAGGTACATCAGACTGAGTGTATTTCATGTTTGTGAGACTCTAGCTGCGTCTGAAAGCTGAAAAATGCTGCCTCTGCAGGCAGCATACGGAGGTAGTAGGACAACAAGGCACATTCAAATCCAGTGATCATGTCACATCCTATCTACTGATTGAGATACCTTCATCTGATTGATTTTTCATCTGATAGATATATCATCGCTGCCTTTGATATCCCACTATCCTGTGTTTTTCCTATTCCATGACATTTACTGTGTAAATGTATGTTTTTGACTAACACTTTCCACTTTAGATGCAAGTTCTAGTGAGAAATTAGTATTGCAGTAATTAAATATTTGCTTAGTTATCACCAAAGCTCTATTTTCCTGTAGCTCATCAAACCGTTAAGCTGCCTCAGAAGTCTGTCTGAAATCAGTTTGCACACATTCACACTTCCTGCAGAGTTATTACCTGATTTAGCTACAAGTCAGCTGCCTAAGATTTCTCCTTCCTGTCTCTTCACTTGTATACACGATTCTCAGTTGTGGCACATTGGATTGCAGATTTTAACTTTTTTGCAGGAAGAAAAATTATTCCATATCAAAATAGAATGACATAGATGTATTGCTGGTAAAAGATTAGATTCTGTGATCACAATTGCACATTTACCTGTGGTACCCCTAAGTCTTGTGCTGTTTATTTGAACACAGAAATGAGAGTCATCAGGCGCTTGTGTTATGACAACTTGACAGTTCCATGGTGAGAACAAAAGTGTGAAGGGCCACTAACCTCATGAAAGACATCAGATACAGCAAACACTGTACCAGACATATACACAAGACAGACACGTCATCGAAAGACTAGTTATGGAGCTGTGGGATTTTAATATCAGACATTACAGAAGAGAAAAAAACCCCAAAAGAATGTTATTAAAGTTACTATAATATTTCAGTATATCCTTTATACTTAAATGTTAAGCAGCATTTAAAGGAGCTTTTTCTATATTTGTAAGCAAAAAAGTTTTTCAAGCTAGAAACCTTTAACATATCTAAGTAAAAAAAAAAAAAAAAAAGGTTGTGATGCAGAGAGCAACAGACAGGAAATGTATCTCATCTTTTGTTTCCTTTAAAGCATTGTGCTGTTGTGCCTGCATGTCCTGTTTGTTTGGTAACCAGGTTTGTTTGTTTTCGCTCTCAACTTCAAGATTGTGGTGTTTTAGACAAGATATTCAATACGATAACTTTTTTCTTCCTTTTTTTTTCTTTTTTTTTTAACAATACAATATGATGTTTGGACAGACTTTTGGTCTTATTTGTAAGTTACATGTATTTGAAGTTTAATGTATTTATTTGTTCTTTTTAGTGTTATTAATGCTTCAGATTGTAGTTGTAATTGTAGTGAATCAGTTCACGTTTGGTAATAAGTTGAGATAAATCAGTTCAGCAGATTGTATATCTTTTCAAAGATGCCATAAACTCTTTCCAGAGACAGTCCCGGAACAAATTGTGCTCAAGGGCATAATGGTGACGATGAGAAATTGGTTCTTATGTGGGTCAAACCAGCAGCTTTCTGTTTACTAGCTCAGAATACTAACCTCTACACCACAGTGCACCCAACTTGAACTATTACTCACTCTAACATCAACTAATGCAGTATAAGCACACTTTATTTTGATTTTCAGGCTTTATATTCAGTGGATTTGTAGGCATTTTCAGTTAACCTGTAGGTCTTATGTCCTTTTAGTTTTAACTTTTGTTATCTGTTGTATCGTTATAGGTCCGTCCTGTGGTGGAGGAAGTTTTCTCATTTACTCAGGTGCCTCAAGCCTTTCAGAAAGTAGAGCAGGGTCATGCTCGTGGCAAAACTGTGGTCTCCATCACTGAGGAGCAGAAAGAGTAACTATGGCAACCAAAAACATACTTAAGCTGTTAAACATGGCACTTTTTTTAATGTCCGTTGAATTAAAAACATTTATCTAATGGCTACCGTGTTTTTATTCAGCATTAGAAAATTAGTAGGCGAACCTCAAGTTTTGTTTGTTACTTCAAAATATTACTATATCTTACTAATGAACAAGCCAAACAAACAATAAAAATGTTTTATTCTATATGTAACAGTATGGAAATCATGAACATATAAAAAAAATGCTAAAACAGATGACTAAACCTAGATGTATAGAAAATGTACAAACATACACAAACTACTATCAAAAAATCTTTATAAAAGAAAATAGAGAGAGACAGAAAATACTCTTGAGAGCAGATCAAGGATCAGCTGCCTTTCCAATAAATGCCAGTTTGTGACCGGATTGAACTGATGCCAGATCAGCATGAGAAGGAGATGGTATATAATGTTCAATGTGTGTTCAATATGTGCAATGGTGTTTTTTTTTTTTTCCTGATTTAGCAGAATAGTCTGACATGACATGTTAAACACTTAGTGCAGCAACTGTAAAATGGTATGAGTAAACATTTAGTTTTCAGTGAGTTTGAATGGCATATAAATGCTACCTTACATTCAGTGAAGTCTATAATACCTGGAGAAAACTATCCATTTGTATTCTCATTCATCTCAACAGCAGTTGCTCATCTGGTGCAGGAGACTTTGAATGTATGTCAAAATTTTACTCATGAGAGCTTAGTTCTGCAGCCAGGTTGTTTTGAGCCAATAATGCTGATTGGCTGATAGTACTTGCACAAGCCCTTTACTAGCAACCATCCTGAGATGTGACAAAGGCTTCAGACGAGGAAAAATAGTCTATTTAAAGCTTTTAAGAACCCTCAAAAAATAAGGCACTTGTAAAACATTCCTATACTATGATGATTAATGTAATTCTTACAAAAATAATTTAGTCAGAATACACAGCTACTTATGATTTGGAGGAAGATGCTTTTTGCTCAAAGCAAGGGGTTAACTGGGTCAAACTAACTAGCCAAACCATTATTATTTTTGCTAGTACAAGAAATGAACAAGGTCATCTAAAGTGCAGCTACATACAAATCTTAATGCTAGTGCTCCCCCCTTTGGTAATATCATGGCATTGCAAGCAGGATAGTTCTTGGTGATGCTGGGTCAATGGAGAGCAACAATAAAAAAGTGCTAGCACAAAAGACAGTGTGTGCGTCTCAGTCAGCTCCCTAGCTTCCGGGGGCATGAATCAATATATTGTGTACATGAATCTGGGCACTGGTAAGGACAGTAAGAAACGTGGCTCACTACACATTGGGATGCTTATGGCTCCATTTCCGACAACATGGCAAGATCCTTATTGTAAACTACTTGGTATTTGTGAAAAGCAGCAGCAATGATATCTTTCTCTCATTATTTTTTGATGTTATTTAAAGTACATTAGTACAAATACTTTGATTGTTACATATACGTGCAAGATTTCGTCTGTAAACAAATGTAAATGTTAGCCAAATTATGTTCATTACCTGTCTATGCTGAAATATAATGGATTGTATTTATTAGAAAAACTAAAAAGTGAGCATCAATGCTCCCTGGTTTTCACGGTGCATTGTGGGACTTTTTAGGAAACTAATGTTTCAGTGCACTGGAAGGATTTTGTGATTGAGACAGCTTTTAAAATGGCCGACTCCTTGAATCAGTGCCATGAATTCTGAACTAGGGAGCTGATTGAGACGCACCCAGTGAAATTCACCTTGATGTAGTCGAACTTCTGTTGAATATTCAAAGACACATCACTCATTCAGAGACTGATATAGATGATTCCAAGAGATTTGGTCCCCCACACATTCTCATCTTGGGATAAAATCCATCAGAGTCATTTTTGGGGGTTTAGATTCTCATCATCTTGAGGACTCAGAACAGCCTCAGATCTTTTAGGGTTTCTGCTGAACATCAGGAGTTACAGAATTGGTCTCTGTTGTGACTCAAGCACTAAAGGATTTCCACGGTCCATCTCTGGTTGGTTTTCTGCTCATCAAAGGTGTTGAGAATCACATGGTTTTTATCGTACTGTTGCCCACCTGGATGAAGAATAGATTAAGAAGTTCAAATATCTCTCAAGATTTTAAAGAGTACTAACTTTATTTTAAATTAATGCTGTTCTTTTGAACTTTATATTCTTCAAAAATAAAAATACTAAGCAGCACAACTGTTTATAACATTGATTATAATAAGAAAATGTTTTTTGAGCACCATATCAGCACATTAGAATGATTTCTGAAGGATCATGTAACACTGAAGACTGGAGTAATGGTGCTGAAAATTCAGCTTTGCCATCACAGGAATAAATTTACGTTTTTTTTAAATAATATATTAAAAATGTAAAGTCTTACTGACTCCAAACTGTTGGAACAGTAGTGTAACATGTACTTTATAGATGCTTTACGTTTACATTATTGCTGTGAGAAATGTTTTTTGTGTGATTTGAGATTCGAGAACCAGAACTGTTGTATAAGTATATTGGGTGTCTATATAATATATTATATATACACATACATACACGTTTTCAGCACTGAAATGGCCAAGCCAAAAGTGTGTAACACATTAAGTGACCACTAGATGGCAACAAAGTTCGGCTTCTGCTGAGCTGACTGATGTCAGGGTGGTGCTCAGGTTACAAAGTAATTTGAACCACAAACAGACTTATTCTGAATTCAGACAAACAAAAGGAGCCATACAGCAGTGATCTTTCATCAGAGATTACTGTCCCAGTCCAAATAAATAATTTACCCTCATCTTCTTGTTTGATGCCCCTGATCTCCTTATGCTTTACATGTAAAAATTAATTTACAAATTGTTCCCTTTCAAATGTTTTTAGCACCAGGAATCCAAAATTTTTACTTTTCTAATTAATTGTGATGGCTGTATACATAGGCAACTCATACTGACCAAATAATCTTTTTAAAATTTCATGAATTATACATTTTTAGAATATATTTTAATGCATTTATATTAATATTTTACTATAATAGTTTTCAGAATATTGTAAACTTTTAGTTGATATTCAGTTTATTGTTAAATAGTCACCATCTGTAGTACAGATTCAGACATATCTTTGCCTCTGACAGGATGTTGTGGAATGCATGTGTGAGGTTCGATGTAGTTGCCCAAGCAGATCGAGCACAGTTGCTAATAGAAATATCACACAGGTATGATGTGACATCAGAATGTGTCATCACTAAGAGATTATGAGCTTGTCAGTGGAGGGTGCAGTTTTATGACTGACAGACACACACGCCCCATGTGCATGTGAATATTTCTGTCTTTCTTCTTTCAAGCAAGTACTGACCTTTGACCTCCATCACAAGGTCGGGCTTGAGGTTGTTGCGTATGATTCCGTCTCCTGTGATGCTCCAGAACTGATTGTCTTTGCCTGGTTCAGGTGAGATATTCAACCTGCAACCTGCCATCACCACACCTCCAGATGTCTCCACACAACAGTCCTCTACCAGCTGAAGAGAAATTGAGAAAGATGGTGGTCATGATTAATAAACAGAGCCGGAACAGAGATCACACTTGTACTCAAGTTCAGGTGGAACAGTGTTTGAATCTGGAAAGGTGATTAAAAGTCTTGAGTACCTTGCAGCGCAGTAGTCCGTTCTCATAGACCCACATCTGTTCTGGACCACCAGATTCCTCCAGCACTTGAACCCGGAGCAGCTTAAAATCATCCAGGGGTCCTGACAGAGACATCAAGCAGCCTGTCTCTGCACTACGCAGCCGGAAATAAACACGTTTCTGTTGAGAAAGAAGATACATGGTTACGTTTGAATGAAAATTATCTACGGGAGAACTACTGTTGATATAGTTTGACTAAATCTTATTTAATAAACTCCACTAAACCATGTATTATTAGGCCATTATGAGGATTACTGATCTCGTTCCGGATTTACTGGAGTGTCTTTATGTGCACGTGTTGTAAATGTGTTGGGTTTGCCCTGCCTTCATATGTGCTGTTCCCAAATAATTAACTCTCACGCCTAAAAGCAAAACTATCCAACACCCCTGTGCATCTGAACACACACACAGCAAAGCACAAGTAATAACGCTTTCTGAGAATTAGCGATGTGCTAAATTAGTTGTTGGGTCATAATTTGCCATCTCCACCTCTATGAGATGATCTCCAATGGAGATGTGCTGGTGTTTTATACCTGTAGTAACGGACGCAGAGAGCCAATCTGCTCCCAGCCACTGAACTTTGGCCAATCACCGATCTCGCTGGGATGGAGCAGGAATTGTCGACCACGGAAGTTGCTGTATTCATACAACACCCAGCTGACAACAAAAATAAATAAATTACTTTTATATTATTTTCACATTCAACAAATTAATCATAAAGGAGACTAAATAACACTAACTTAGTGTTCACACTGAAACCAGACTGACTCTTGAGCTTTAAATGTGTCAGAAACCACTTACATTCCTCCATTGACCAATAGAGAGTTGACCCGCCCATCAATGCCAGCCAGAGTAAGGTTCAAAACGCCATCTGTCAACACTACTTTACGTCCTCTGAAGCCAGATTTACAGAAGAGTGTGATGGAGGGCATAGAAAACTCCTGACGCAGACAGAAACAAAGAACATGTTTATTATGAAATAAGAATCCTGTATTTAAAATGACATGACCGAAAACAAGGCTGTCCTTGGAATATGTTGTACTGTTGTGTACCAAGGTTTAGATCCTTCAGCAAACAAAACACTCAAGATACTTTATAATCACAAATTCCTCAAGGCATATTTCCTGCCAACCACAAACATGATCTATATTTTATCTTATGCCAGAAAAATATTTGTCATTACTTTTTTTTTTTTAACCAAAAAAGGTACAATGTAACTTCATGAAAAACTACTGCATATGGCGCAATTTAATTTTTTTCATTTATCATTTTCAAATTCATTCTAGATGTTTCCAAGACCATTGTTCGCTTCATTCATCTCTTTTAGCCAGATACATGTAAATAAAATGTTCAATGTTTAATTCCAAATGTTGGCAAGGTTAAAAAATAAAAATGTCCTCACAGCCTCATTTACAGTCGGATCAAATTAAATATTAATCTGACAAGCCTAGTACTTACATGTCCTACAGTGTGGACAGAACTGATTTTGCAATCTGAGTTGAGTAAGCCCAGAGCCTCAGGATTGGGGTATTCTCCTTCCTCCAGTACATACATGTTTTCAGTAAACTGTGGGCCGTCGAACACCACCCAGCTTCAAGCACAAACATGCACAGAGAAATGTATCGGTATTTTGAAACACCATCATATCCTGTTGATTATTTTGAGAAAAGTCCTATTGGATTTTCTTTGATAGCATTGAACTGGGTTCTCACCTCCCAGCCAAAACCTTGCAGGACATGGGCTGGAAGTCCTCTGTCAGGAACGCCACACTTTCATCTAAGGTCTGTACTGCTCCCTGGAACCCTGACTCAGCGAACAACTGCACCTGAGAACCAACAAGAGGTAGAGAGTTTCATTACAACATCCCATGAATGATGCATTCAAAATGGTGCTTCTTGCGTTTGTGGTCTGATGCATTCCCATGTGTATGAATGGAAGTCAATGGAACGAAAAGTGTGGTGTGACTGCCCCTTAACTGATTAATTAATTCAGATTCACAATCAATGCAGAAGATGTATATAACATGTGGAGATTTCATGTGGAACAATAACAGATATTCCATTAAACTCACCATATATCTGGACAGACCTTCAGCCTGATCCTGAGACAGAAAAAAAAAAAATAAGACGTCATGGGAATACAAATGCAAGCATGGTTTTATTAAGTAACAATGTAAGTATAACATTGCAAAAAAAGGGCAGATATTGCAGATAATGATTACCAAAATCACAGGCTGAAGAGACAAGATCTTGAAGTTGTGTGCTCCCCAATCCTCTGGACTGCCGTAGAGACCCTTCTCTAAAACATACAGCTCACCTGAGAAGCGTTCCTTCTCGAATGCTATCCACCTGTTCAGTCAGATGTTAAAGAGTTTCACTGACAGGCTTACTTTTTAACACACCAGATCTGGGGCCTGATGTAAAAACGTTGCGTACTCTCGAAAAAGCCATTGAAATGTGGGTTGCACTTTAAATTTACAGTATCTGCACTTACATGTACTTACAGTGTACTTACCTAAGAAAGTACTGGGTAATATAAGATAAGATAAGTTAAGGTTAGGTTTAGAGGTAGATTCAGGATTAGTACCTTGTTATTACCCAGTTATAAAATGTAAGTACATACTGTGTACATGAGGAACAGGACTGTCAAATTTTTTGCTACTGAAATGTGCTTACGCAATTTTCCAAGCGGAAAATTTATAAAAAATAAAGTGAAAATATGTGTGCACTGTCATATGCAGATGAGGATATGCATAGTAAAACTAGGCTTGTAAGCTCCATACATGGTTATTCTGGGGAGCAGACGGGGTGGAGATGCATGTCTGCATAATCTTCCACCTACTGGGTTTAATAAAGGGAATTTTGCGCAGGGCCTGGCGTATGCATGGCTTTAAAGATCCAAAAACTTTTGGGTGTACACAAAGTTTATATATATGAGGCCCCTGATCTCTAATATAAACCAAATTTACATCCACATTAATTTCCACAAAACTCACAATATGCCAGTGCCACAAATTTCACATCCAATAATGAATATACAGACAGTTGAATGAATCAGTCTCAGACAGTAGGCAAAATGTCACTTATTAATAAAAAGATAAAAAAAACAACAAACTTACAGTAGGCTATACAGAAATTTCTGTGATAGATACATAAAAGAGACACAATGACATTGTGAATCAGTGATAAATATGAATACTATTGTTTTACTCATCTCATAACTGATTTATTTAATCAAAGTACTTTATCTTATCAAAGTCTCACCCTTGACACTGACACTACAGTGACACGTGTGTACGTTTTGTTTGCATGTGAAGAGGAGAGAGATGGGGGTGTGGGTGTGCTTGCCACACCATGACTAAAAACTTTGTTTAAAAAAGATATCTAGAGTATGATTCTGCCTCAGGATATATGACACCTCACACTCATGTGCCACTCCTTTCATTAACACCAGAGCAGGTATGAACTTAAACCATAAAACAGCTTTAAAACATACCATTTATCAGAGTTACAGACAGAATTAGACAGCTGTAGTCCAAAAATTGTTTTCAGATCTAGTTTATAGATCTTACAGAACTAACTGACACAATCATCCTCCATTAATCATAAAATATATCCACACACTACTGTTCAAAAAAGTTTGTGGTCAGTAAGATTTTTTTATGCTTTTGAAAGAAATCTCCTATTATTAAGGCAGCATTTATTTGATAAAAAAAACAGTATTATAGTATATTAATTTTATAGGTTATAATTGTATTCTAGATTTAATATATTTTAAAATGTAATTTGTTCCTGTGATGGCAATGCTAAATTTTTAGAATCATTACTGCAGTCTTCAGTGGCAATCAGAAATCATTATAATATAGGGATTTGCTGCTCAAGAAACATTTCTTATTATCATCATCAATGTTGAAAACATTTCTGTCAGAGTGTTTGGCATGGTAATGGGTATAACAATGTTGATATGTTTGGTATTGGCGGAACAGATCTGCTACACTGCTGCTGCAGATCAAGTGCAGGACTTGCTAGTTGCTACTGCCAACACATGCAAAGTCTTTACTGTCACTTTTTTTAAGTGTAATGCATCCTTGCTGAATAAAACTATTACTTTCTGACCCCAAACTTTTGAATGTTAGTATATATTTGTCTTTTTGTCTGATTTCCTAACATCTTTTGCTTCAAAGATTGTAATGTTTTGATTCATCAAGTTGGTTAGTTTGGTTCATGACTCTGTATTAAAGATTTTCTTTTAATCCTGATGAAGAAAACAAATACTGCCAGAACCAAGACTGCTAAAAATGTGAGTGGTGACTGTTACACTCTTGAATAATCAGTTAAATAATGACAGAATTATCATTTTTGACTGAACTACTCCTGATTTAATCTCTGCAAGCAGCTGCCCACAAGAGGTAATAAACATTTCACTGACAGATTTACAGCCATACTAAAAGGTCAAAGTTTATGAAAGAAAGGAAGAAAAAGAGAGAGTGATGAAGATGAAGATGTAGATGAAGCTGAAGGAGCAAACAGACACTCACACTCCAGAGAGGACTTCCAGTGATTGGGTCTTTATGCCAAAGCCAGTGGTTTCCATGCTCATGACAGGTTCCAGCAGGTCCACATTCAGCCCTCTTTCACTGAAATCCCGCTCACTGAACATTCGCACGTGAGGAGTGATGAAATCCTACAGGACAGAAAACCATGAAATGACTTGCAACCTCCTTATTCCAAGAAAACATGAGTGTACTGCAAGTCAGAAAAACACAGTGCTACACATAGTTTATTAATAGGAGGACTTTATACTGTAAATTGTTTGTTTAATATTTATCTCTTTTGATTCAGAAATAGTCTCTGTGTACATACTGCTAACACAGGACGTATAGAGAGGAGCCTGTCTTCCAGTCCACCCCAGTCAGTGAAGTCTGCATACTCTCCTTCCTCCAGAAGATACTGGCGCCCCTCAAATCCTGGCACAGAGTATCCTACCCAGCTGTGTATGAACAATAACATGAATCACTGTCTGAGCCAGCTAAAGACAATACAATTAATAATTAAAGATAAGTGTTGATCTGCAGACTTTGTGAAAAACCAAATCCAACAATGTCAGCCATACTGTCAAAAAATGAGTATACTCACAGGCCACTCAGGATCTTCAATGAGCCGACAGAACAGAGTCTCTTTCTCCTGGTGTTGCCAGGACTCTCAGTCTCCTCTTCCTCATTCTTCTCCTCTTCCTCTCCTTCATCAAAGTTGTAAATGTCCCTTTCGATCTCCATGCACTCCCCTTGGAACATTGGATTTTCAAAGAGTACTGCCTAATTTCAGACAGAGAGAAAAACATTTTGAATTAATTGCACCAGTCAAAAAGATGGAGCAAAATGAACATTTTAAGCATGTCATAGCAGTTCAAGATATCTGTTTAGTGCATGTTTACACAGATAAACGATTAATGAATAGCAGACAGATGTAATAAAGCATCCTGTGTGAATAGCCCTGAACACACCATCCTAGACTATGACCAAAAGAAATGCTTTTCATACAGCAAAATACATGACATGCTCAATGTTTGCCTGGGGTTTGTTTATGTGTGTGCATACACTTGTAGGCAGAATATTCAGAATTCTGGAAATTCTTACTCCAGAGTTGATGAGCCTCTGGCAAATCCGACTCAAGGCCTGTATACTACACTCAGAGCCAGACATGAGTTCAGAAATGTCGGGAACTTTGTCAAATAAAGCCTTGAGAACCTTTGAGGCACAGTTCACACAAACTAACCCAGCTTCCCTAGTCCATTATATACTCTGCCATAACCTTTTACTGCTTCTTATAAGTAATATTTAGATGCAATTAAATCATTATGGGATCACATGCCTCTGCTGTGAGATACATGTTCTGCCAAAGTTTAGAGTGCAACTAACTGTAGTTTTAAAGCCAGACACAATGCCGCTGTTCTTTCACGGCTCAGAAATCAAAAGAACAAATGCTGGCAAATATCAAAGCACAAACCCTGCCTCTGGACATGCTCAATCTGGTCCAGACTACCTGCACCAACAGGTACATTTAATTCAAGGCTGTACAGAAAGTCTTTCACCGAATAAAAGTGCAAAATTAGTCTTTAGTCGTAACATTTTTTACAATGAACTACACCTATTGGCACAGTCAGTGTTCAATGAGATTTAACATGTACAGCTCACCTTAACTTCATTAGGATTTTCCACCTTAATTTCACCCTGTGAAAAGCATAAGGAAGAATTTTATATGAATCTATGTTCATGCATATATTTTGTTTATAAATGATAAAGATGGAATGAGTGTGTGAAAGTGAGTGGTATGTAATTACCATTTTCAAAGGCCGCAGGGATCCGACAAATGGGGTGGGAAAACCCCAGTCCTGAGGGCAGGGATATACTCCTTCCTCCAAAACAGCCAAAAGACCCTGGAAACCTGGATCACTAAAGATCAGCCATCTACAAACACACAACTTCAGTAAGAACAGATCTAAGAGGATTTTAACAGGATTTTTAAAAATAGTTTTAAGTATTGTGTTAAAGCCTGGCAAAGATAACTTTCATTTTGTAAATTAAAATCATGCTACTTGAAGTTTTGGCAAAGAACAAACATGCCAAGGCAGAAAAATAAATATTTCGAAAATGTCATCTCCATCCAACACGCAACAACAAGAAAACAACATTCCATTCAGACACACAGTCTCTTTCTCTCTCAAAGTCTCCCAACTCCAATAATAGGTCACATGCTTTAACCTCAAAATGTTCCACTTGATCATGCAACGAGGCTTGTGTCCTTCATCTCTTATTTTAGCTTTGAGAGATCAAAGTTTTGCTCCCATATACTAATGTTCAAGATTTTTGAAAGAAAGAAATTCAGCAAGGAAGTTTTTACTATATTTTTGATCAAATAAATGCAGCCTTTGTGAACACAAGAGACTTTGAAAAAACATTTCAGATCCCATATAAGCAGGTGTCAGCATTTATTTAAGATCATAACCTCACTTACACTCCACTGTGGACTTTAATGGACCCAGTATTCTGAGGAATACCAAATGAACAGGTTTCTATGGTGTCATCACAGAATGAAGACATTCGGCCCATCCCATTCAGCTCTGTGAACAGGTCTATTTTTGGTGTGCTGTAGTCCTGAGAGGCAAATATCAATGCAAATCAAAGATCAAAGCAGCACATTAGTGTTTCATTTGCATTTTTCAATGCATGTTATACTTTTTATTCAAGAGACTCTTTGGGTAATTTTACTGATTAGTCAGAGTACCGAGGTCAAATGTTGATGCATGTGACTCAAGATTTTAGACTTACCCTTAATGCAAGCCTAATAGAGCCAATAACCATGGGCGTAGTTGGAAGTGGCAAGCCGTTTGGCCCCACCTCCCCACTGGGCTCTGTCTCCGCCCACTCATTTGCTAAGTCTACTGGCCCCTCCTCGAGAGCGATGGATCGGCCCTGAAAGCCTGGCTTTTCATACAGCAGCCAGCTAAAAAGGACAAAACAGGAAACATTAGCAATCTTGCAATTTAAAATGTCACGAGATTTGTCACATTCTGAACACGAGGAAGTGATTACTCTTACCATCCTCTGACGACCTTTACGGAGATGAGCGGAGAGAGTTTAAGAGAGGTGGCATCCTCTATGTCTCTGAACACCTCATATGCCTCTCCTCCAAAATTAGACTGTTGGTATATAACAATCTGCAAGAAAGAATATTTAAACACTCGCCATAAATGTGTTACACCATTTCTCCTTGTTTATTTGAAGCACTGTAAGAATGGATAATAAACTGAAAAGTAACAGTAAACTAGCTGGACTAAAATATATACTAAATAAATATATTACTATAAACATTATAATTTATGATCAATTTTAGTATCTTCAGTTTTACAATACCTTTCCAGGGCGTCTGTGGAAGCCTCTGACACCTGATGTCTAGAAATCAAAAACAAATTAGTTGATATTCAAACATATTGCCATTTTAAACTTAAGAAAATTATGACATTTTTTAAAACTAATTTGAGAGACTGACTGGACCTTTGGTTTAAAAACAGCACAACACACTAAGGCACTGTGATCAGTGGTACCTATAAAAACAAATTGAAGCCTAGAGGGCTTAACATTCCTCTTAAACAGAACAACAAAAATTCCACTGATGACAGACCAGGCAGGTACAGACAACCTAAGAAGTTTCAAAAGGTGCGAATAAACTATAAACAAATGCTTTAAATATATTAAAGGGATGGTTCACCAATGTAAATTCTTTAAAATATCTTCTTGTGTGTTCAACAGAAGAATGAAACTCATACAGGTTCAACTATTAACAAGCAAGAAATAACTTTTGGGGCTCCTATGTATTACTCATAGGACACTTTTTTGAAACAGTGGACATTCAGTATTAAGAATCTCTCTCCTACCTCTGCATATGTTGGTGAGAGGCTGGTGGGTGTGAGAAGTGGAATCTGTTGAGTGCTGTTGGATGGAGATGTTAATCCTGATATGCCTTGCAGACCCATTTTTGAATTTGTGTTGGAGGTAAGACCTATATCCAGTGCAGGGAGAGAGCTAGTGTCAGGCCTTTGCTGACTTATTGTGTTGGATTCTTTGCCTTTATTCATGTATTTCTCCAATAAGTCAGGCAGCTTGACTTCTGTGAAAGTTGGAAGAGGAGGAGGTGATGATGGGCTCTTTACCGAATCACCAAGCCCCTCTTTTGGAGCTGTGAAAGCACGGGACAGCGGTATGCCCTTCTGCTCTCCTGGGGTTGGCACCTCCACTGGTGGTGGTGTTATGGGGGACTGAATGCCATTAATGAGAGAGCTTGGTTCATTTCTTGCTTTTCTTGACAGGTTTGGTGATTTCACAAGGTTTGAGATTATTGACATTCTTTCCAACCTTGAGGACATTTTTCCAGAGCCTTCTGTGATTGTTTTTTCTCCATCATTTTTCTCCTCAGTGATTGTGAGCTTTTTAGCTTTGTCTTGTTCCCGTCTAGATGAAAGACCTTTATAGAGCAGGCTGTCCTCAGCACGTTTGGACAGTGGCTTGGTTTTTGTCTCTTCATTTTTCTTCTTAATAATCATGGCTGGAGAGGGGTCTTTCGGTCCCGCAGTTTTTCTTGTCCCAAACTGGAACTGTTCTGGGTCAAGTATCTTCTCAAAGTGATCTTCTTTAATGGCCGGCATGGCAAAAGGTGGCGATGGCATCTTGCTCTGCCCATGTTTTCTTGGTGGCAAAGAGAAAGGGGAGCAGTTCTCTTTGATGTTACGAATGAAATCATCAAAGTCATTGGAAGTGTCAAGCTGATTGTCATCACTTGCAGAACAATCCATACGTCTCCCTGTTTTCTTTTTCTCAAAACTTTGGTCCACATCTAACCAACTAGATGGTGCCTTGCTATTTTGTGAAAGGCTTTTGGGGTCCAGAGGAAGATTCTGAGATGTAAATTGTTGAACGCTTTGGTTAGGTGGTGGTTTCAGCTTTTGCAAGTTTGTAGCTGGTAGTTTATCTTTAGTCTTTGTAAAATCCTTGAGTTTCAGGTTAGACTCTGTATTTTTAATTAGTACCTCACTCTTCCTGTCCACTTTGAGGGTCAGTTTATCTGGTATTTTTTTAACTGATGGAAGTTGCTGCTCTGAAGTCTGATCACCTTTTTGAACAGGTTCTGGTTTAGAAGCAGCCTCTGGAGTCGTGATCACTGCCACTGCTGTCTCATCAATTTGCTTTAATGCATTTGATTCATTCTGTTTGACACACTCTGGGTTTGTTTTATTTGAGTCTTCAGACTGAACCGGTTTCTGTGATACTTTGCATATACCACTTTCTTTATTTTTAACCTTTTCATCTATTTGTGTAGTTGTTTTTGGTTGTTTCAAATCTGAATTCAGAGCATTTTTCACACTGTGCTCTTTGGTCTCAGTCTTCTGGGTTGTCTTCTGGGATGAATTCTCTGAAATGACTAGAATGATTTGATCCTGAGAAGAGCAAGACTTCTCCATACCTTGAGCGCTCAGATTACTGGTTGTCTCTTTCTCAAACTCAACAAGAGACTCCTTTTTGACAACATCTGGCAGCTCATCGGATGCAACCGGCACATGTGATTCAGTTGAAACTGGTAAATTTGATTCTGTTGGGTGTTTTATGAATTGTAAATTATTTTCTGAAAGCGACCCATCCAGTTTAACTTTGGTTTCAGCAGCACCAGATTTTTCATGCTTCATTTCAGAAGAGGCTTTTGATTGTTTAACTGTCTTGGGTGTTGTAGAAATTCCATCTGTCTTAGTAAGGGCACATGTCTCTTCCTCAAATCCAACACACTTCTCTTTGACAACATCTGACTGCTTATCTGGCATAGTCTGGACATGTGACTCTGATGAAACTGGTAAATTTGATTCGGTCTGGCATTTTATGGTTTGCAAATTGTTGTTTTCTGAAAGCGACACATCCAGTTTGACTTTGGTTTCAGCAGCACAAGATTTTTCGCCCTTTGTTTTAGAAGTTTCTTTTGATTGTTTACAAATATCTTGAATACTCAGATCACTGGTTGTGCCCATCTCAGGTATTGAGGAAATGTCATTTTCCTTGGTAATGCCACACTTCTTCTTGAACCCAGTAAGCGGCTTCTCTTTGACTGATTGCTTATCTGGTACATCCTGGACATGTGGGCCTGATGAAATTGGTAGATTTGACTCTGTCTGATGTTTTTCAGAGTTTGAACCATTCTTTTCTGAAAGCGACACATCCAATGTGACTTTAGTGTCAGTGGCACCAGATTTTTCGCCATTCGTTTCAGAAGATGCTTTTGATGGTTTAGCCGTCTTGGATATTGCAGAAATTTCATCTGCTGTAGCAAAAGCACATGTCTTTTTTTCAAACTCAACAATATCCTTTTCTTTAGCAATATCTGTCTGATTATCTGATGCAACTTGCACATGTGGGTCTAATAAAATTGATATATTTGATTCTGTCTGTCGATTGGTTAGCAAATCATTGTTTTCTGAAAGTGCCATATCTGGTGTGACTTTGGTCTCAGCAGCATCAAAATTTTCACTCTCCATTTCAGAAATGTCTTTTGATTGTGTAAAAATATTTTCTCTTGTGTCAGATTTCAGAGCATCTGTGGGTGTGATGGACAAATTTGTCATCATCTTCTCACATTTGTCTATTTTTGAATCTGAAGCTGCAGTTGGCTCTGCCTTCCTAAAATCTTTCTTGGGTTTAAGTTTAGTGGGACTTTTGAGATGTGGTGCTGCTGACTGTAAATCACCCACGTCCTTAACAGGGCTTTTTAATTTGAGCTCCGGTGATACCCTGGCCACAACATTCCCAGTGGCTTGATCACATTTGGAAGATTTGCCATTACTGACAGGACCGTTAACCGGTGATGACTCATTTCTCTCTGGCTTGGTATGTGGCAGAGAGGCTGGTTCATATGACTCACTCTCTCCGTGGGCAACTTCTTCATCTGAGGGCTGTTTCCGAGGGCCCTGTGGTGCCGTTTGAGGCAGCTTCCTTCCTGTTGGTGACACATCAGTCATGAATTTTCTTGGACTCTTTGGCCCGCTTAGCTGGGTTTCGTTCACTGGCTTCTCCTTTTCATTTTTCTGCTCTGATTGGTCCATGCCAGGTGCTGAGGAAGAAAGTTTTGCCTGTGTTTTGTTGCCAGTGTCACCTGATTTGACTTTACTCTTTGAATAAGAAAAACTACTCTTTGATGTTGGACTTCTGTCACTGACAATCGTTGGTTGAGTTTTTGATTTTTGGATGTCTTTACATGCTTTGAACTCAGAGTTAAGCTTTGTTGAATTAGAATTCTCCAGCAAAGATGGGGAGGTTGGGGATTTATCATCAGAAAGTGATTTTTTTAGACTTCTTTCTCTTTTAGGCTTTGAAAGAGTGACCTGTTCTTTAGTGGGTTGAGAATTTTTGGTCATTAGTGAGGCATCCAAAACATCTCTCTCTTCCACTCTCTTTGTCGGTGACATTTTCTGCACTGGGCTTTTTAATCCTGCCTCATTCTGACGTTTGGTGGACATCTGTCTTTCAGCTTCTGTAGACACACTATACACTGTGACAACCTCCACCACCTTCTTTGGTTTTGTTTGAACATCTGGTGCAGTTTTCTTAGGAATTCTGTTCTTGGTGTCAATTGGTTTACTAAGTGTAACAGATTGGTCTTTTTCTGTCGGAGACCTGATCTCTTTTTGGTCTGTCTCTTTTTGCGAAAATCTCCGTACTGGAGGCACTTCCATCTTTGATGCCTCAGAGAGGCTTTTAATGCGAGACATTACAGCTTTTGTTTTGGGGGCAACTTGTGGTGGAGAGCTCTTTGCTTTAATTCCCTCATTTGGTCCACTTGCAGCTCTGTCCGTAAGCTTGGAAGGCAAAGATGAGTTTTGGTGACTGCTCATCACACTATTAAATGGTACTTTATTCAGTGGCATTTCTGGGAAATCAGCAGCGTCTCTATTCTTGGTTGAAATTTCAAAGGGGCTCTCTAGATCCTCATCGAGAGGCTGCTCTTGCATGAAAACAGCACAATCTCCTAGTGACTCATTTGTCTGTTGGTTGGACTGCTTGACATTCACACTTTTGGGGTTTGGTAATCTGTGAAAAGACAAAGGCAAACAGCAATGTTAAGAGACAGATATGGGAGGATCCATGCATTCATATGCTTTCAACAGCATGCATCACATTAATAAGAAATAATTTGAATTCTTCAAAAGTAAAAAAAACTCTTCAATCTTAAATTATTTCAGATCATTTCTAATGAACGTCTTTGGCATCATCACTGCACACAACTTTAACGGCTTAAACTCTTAACCATGACATAGAACGATATCTATTAATTGCGTAGACTTAAGATTACTCAGCTGTAAAGGGCTGATTAATCACAGGTGAACTTGCACAGAACTATTCAGGTAAATTTATTTTGTGTGAAGTAATGATCGAATCAAACAAAGGTTGCTGTAGAAACCCAAGCGATCCCTATCTTGACAGTAATTCACATGCACTTAATTTTCATTGTACGGGTGTTCATCTTTTATCACTGCTGTACATGATGATAAGATAATGAATGAGATTATCAAATCAAATCATATTACATAGAAACAGCATTTTTTAAACATTAGACAACACTCATTTATCGTTAGATCTATTCTTCCTCAAAGAAAGTCCACAACAGAATATAGCTAAAAACATCCAAGTATACTTTCATAAAAGGTTCAAAAGTTTCATGTGAGTACATTTTTTTTTTTTTTAAGAATATTTATTTAGCAAGGACGCATTAAATTGATCAAAAATGTTAAAGACGATTTTTATTTCAAATAAATGCAGCTCTTTATAACTTTCATCTTGGTTCCCTCAAAAAATATTAAGCAGCACAACTGATTTCAATAATAAATGTTCCTGGAGCAGCAAATTACCATTAATAAATTATATTTTAAAATACATTAAAATAAAAACTCTTATTTTAAAAATTGTAATAGTATCGCACAATATTACTGTTTTATTGTATGCATTGTGAGCATGAGAGACTTATTTCAAAAACATTAAAAAATCTTACCGACCCCTAACTTTTGTTTATACTGTATATACACAGAAACCTAAACCTATGGAAAGATCTGAGGATCATTGTGCATGCCATACTCAAAATCATGGGAACCCAAGTGTCATATTGCACACAGTCATCTGCACTGTACAGAATGAACAAAGACCTCGCTGCTCAGTAACCCAACACAGTCACACAAAAACAACACAAGACAAGAGTACTTACGTTTTCACCCTAACCTGCTGTACATTCTGCGTTATATCCAAGTTAGTCTCACTTTGGGTCTCAGTCTCAGCTTGTTCTTCCCCGTCTAGGCTTGATTGAGAACCAACAAACACTCTTTTAGCAAAGACTTTTTCGCTCTTTGACAGTTTCACGCTTCTGCGTTTCTCTTCATTGCTGTCAGCATGTCGGTGTTTAGGAATAAAGCTCTCTCGAGTTTCCTCCTCTGGTGGTTCAGTGCTGTCTTTTAAAGCATGTAAGGTGAAGTTGGCTGGCTCTGGAGCTTGAGAAGGACCAGGAGTGTTGCTGGCAGCTGCTCCAAGCACGGAATAACTCTCAGTTGGGCTGGTCAGAGCAGGTTCTGCAGAAGAAAGTGAGCCAGTAATGGAGCTCTCACTCTCCTCCTCTGTTAGGTGAGTTTCCGCCCACACTGCTCTGTGTACTTGACCAGGTGAAGGAGAAGATTGAGCTGACCTCTCCTCTGCCTCAGGGGAAGTGGTGTTCGTTGGGGCACGAAGCTCATTATTGCTTTCTTGATTGCTTAGTTTGCGTGATTTCCGTTTGGAGACGTTTTTCTTCCCCATGCTTTCAGTTACTGTCTGTTGTCCAGGCGGAATGTCGGAGGACGATGAGTTTCTAGAATGTGATCCCAGAGTCACCCCGACCAGCGCAGTGTAATTCCCGCTACCTGTGATTGTGGGTTTTAAAACAGTCTTTTTACTCTCCGTCCCACCTGAGGTTGCGGAAAACTTTGGTGTTTCAGGGGTGTGTATAGGGACATCTGCACATTTCTTTATTGTTGTGTCTGTTGTTTCCTCTAGGTACACCTTGAGCTTCCTGTTTACTTCCTGCACCAGATGTTTAGTCTTCTTGTCACTGGAGGTCTCAACCCTGCTCACCTTGATCACTTCCACCTCTTTTACACTTCCTCGTCCACTACTGCTGCTGTCAGCAAAAGGCAAGTCTCCTCCATCTGCGACAATGGAGGCTACGCTACACACGCTGGGACTTCTGTTCCCTGGACCAAACACGGAATCCTCAATCTCTCTGTGTTGAGTCCGTCTCAGTTCCTCTGATCCTGAGTACTTGGTGGGGCTGTTTGCCTCTGGCGACAAATTTTCATCCCTGTCATCCGATGTGGTTCTGCTTTTTTTCTTCCGAATGAAAAAACTTCCGATACGATTAAGAACTCCACTCTTCTCCTCAGAACTCTGGGTGATCAAGAATAGGAAAAGATAGGTAAGAACACCTAAATAAAATACAGATCTCAAATATATAATAACTATTATTAAACTTGAGTATGTAAAGCTCTGCTGATGGGGATTTTAAACATTTACAGCAATTTTAGTTCCAATGGGTAAATTATGATAAACGATCTTGATAAAATAACACCAACAATACACAAAAAATGAAAAGGAAGTAGAGTGCTATGTATTTCTGTATTACAATGGAAAATAAATCTTCTGAGTTCTGACATTTACTGATTTACACTTTACTTATTCAAAATATGCAAAGTAAAGAGTCACTGCATTGTTTGTATTTCCAGCAGTCTTATTTTAGCATATTTATTTCATTGGCTGGTAGGTAAAAAACCCAAATCTATTGAATACTTATGTGTATTTCCCACATACAAAAGCATAAATAGCTATGATAACTGGTATTTGCTTTTCTCCAGGTGCAAGAAGTTCTTCCTTGATGATTATATATCTATACAGCACAGCTTATCATACCTTATTGCTTCAAAATCAGTTATTCATGATTACATACTCACTTGGATATAAATGCACAAAACCTTAATTATAGTGTATAAAAGGATTCAACATAAGATAGAGCCACACACAATCATTAGAGAAAATATGTAAAATGTCTCCACAAGACTTGAGCCAAGTCCCATAACCTCCTCTTTACAATCAATGGATTTCAAAATCTGAACGAGACCAACCCAGACTTGGCGGGCACTTCGATACGAGTGATGTGCAAGAACAGAGAACAAGAGAGAACACCTCAACAGAACATTCAAGTCAGCACAGAACCCTAATCATAGCCTCCGACAAAATACCATATTTACAGTTATTGTTACTTAAACATGTGGTAATTTGGTATTGCTACTGACATCAGTTTTAATATTTTATTTTTGAAAGTGACATTAATGTAAAACGCTAAATATTATATTTTAAAAGAATAGAATATAACGATTGAAAAAACAGAATAATAAAATACATTCGATACATAATTACTTATAAATTAAGTAGCAGTGTTTAAGTTTGGGTAATTAACATCTGCCCCATCTTTCAGATAAACAAAAATATTAGCGGCGCCACGTTGACAAGAACATAAATTCCAGACTCCTGCGGCAGTTAAAAATCTGCATATAAAAAAATTCGTAGCACCCGAGGTGAAATGACTAACCTCATACCTGGCCAATTCCCCAATGATCTTTTCCACTACGGAGCAGTTCTCTCTGAAACACGTACCTCCTTTTTTTTTTTTTTTTTACCTCCACCTAACTTGAGAGACGTCCGATTCGAAAACGAATCATTCTTTGGAGTCGATACCTTTTAATGATTCGGTTCACAAAACACAATTCATAAATCGGATTTGACTGCAATAGCCAAACAATAGAAAAGTTACAAATTTAAAAAAAAAAAAAAAGAAGAAGAAGAAAAAACACTGTCTGGAATACATAAGACCTGACTGAATGATAGTTGTACCAACATGTGAACATGAAACGTTTTCAGCCGACGATGTAAATTAATTTTTATTGTAGTTGATTTGACTATGTTTTAAATCATGGCTGCAACATACCAAACTGGGCAACATTACATTACAATAAACACCATTATTATTCAAACCTAATCGAAAAAAGAATCCGACATGTGAATCGCCATGACGTAAAGAATCATTGAATCATTTTGAACCAGCTCTTTTGAACGAAGTGTTCAAAAAATTGATTCACAGGGTCATTATATACTATCACAAACTAGGACAAAGGCGGTGTCTCAAACCGACTGTTGTCTACTAAGACAGCATTTTGGACACCATAAGCGTGTTCCGATTCAGTTAAGCACGCGTTAATAACCAAACAGCACTTTTGGGAAAACATTACAAAATCTTGCTGGCATCTCACTTTGTTTTAAGACAGTCAAAAACTCTCTCCAAACACCATAAAACACCGAAAACAAACACAGATACTCTGCCTTAACATTGTATCTGTTTTAAACAAAATAGCCATCTCCTTACCATTTTATCCAGCTGATGGTGAGGACCGAGTTTGTCTTTTTTTTTTTTTTTTGTTTTATACAGTATGTACCGAAATCAGGACGCAGAAATCATTGTAAACGATCCAAAGTTCTCAGCAATAAAACAGAAAAGAAAGACATAGCCGACAGGGTATTAATCCAGCTCTTTCCTCGATTACAATCAAAATACAGGCCGTCTCATTCAATCGCTGTTCAGTCGCAGACTGCATGAGCCGAAAACATGACAGAACTTTTTGAAGTTGAAATCATGTTTTGTTTACTTTGGTGGCACCCCTCCAAAAGTAGTGCAGGTTATGCTACATGCAAGGGCGCACTCACTTTAGAGCTCTTGTGCAACTGGAAAAGTTAAACAACATTATTCATCCAGTCAATGTATAAAGACCGACCACATCCAACCAAATGCCACACCCTTCCTCTCTATCCAACGTGACTCTACAGACCACAAGCATAATAACACCAAATAATACAACTCATAATAATAATAATAATAATAATAATAATAATAAAAATAATAATTATTATTAAGTAACTTTATTAGCTATATGCAATTTATAATTAGAATTCAATTAAATATATTCAGTATTAAACCTAATAAAAAGACCTTTACAACAATTAACGATTATTTTACTGATTATTAATTTCTTTATTGCACTTGTCAGCTTGATTCTGTAACTTTATGTATATATCACTAGCATCAAGTGAAACTGCAGTGAATAAGTTAATCAAATATCTAATGTTTGATTATTACATTTAAATGCATGCTCAGTCCAAACTATGCAGTTCATGGGTCACACAAACTGGACTGAGCATGCAAGTAAATGTAATTATGATACATTAGATATTTGATTAAATCTTATTTAATTTTATTCACTGCAGTTTCACTTGATGCTAGTGACATATACATGAAAACTGGATAAGTTTGTCCGATCACAATCTAGGCATTGTTATTTAATTAAGTACAACACTGAACTGAATGAATATTCATTAATTTAAGTATTGCTTTGGATGAAAACATCTCCTAAATAGCAAATAACATAAACCATAAGCATTGCTAATAACTTTTTTTTTTAAAAGGGAAGGTGTGGTCTTTGTTTGGAATCAGGTGGTTATCCATGGAAGGATAAAACCTTGAAGTTCTCTTTGTCATGGACAACAGAAAGGCCAGCCTTCCTTAACACTACTATGAGGATTTTGTTTGACTTCACTGTTGTATGACTTTGACTTTAGTTTTCTCTCAGAAGGTCAAACAGAACAGTCTAATCTTTGGTAAAGAGACACCCAGAATAGAGTGGTGCAGGGAGGACATTTCCTTTGGGGTTTCATAATGGGGTTTTTCAATTTATAATTAAAATAAATTCATGTGGTAAACATAACTTGACAATACTTTGACATTTTGTTCTACAACGTAAACTACACATGCACACTCACACCCTGTCTTATCTAGTTACGTATTAGAAACATACGTTTTCAAAAATAAAGAACTACTTCGAAATTTGCATTTACGGTATGGGTGTGTGTAATTTACGTCGTAGAACAAAATATCAAACATCATCAAGTTATGTTTACTACAAGCTATATTTTACACATAAATTTCGAAAACCCCATAGGAAAATAGGGAACCGAATTAGTCTTCTGAGTTTAACCGTCATCCCTGCATTACTCTATTTCCGATCTATTTAGGTAATGAGCAACCTGACTAAAAGTGGACAGAGTATCATAGAAACATAAATTACAGGGCGTATATATGTTTTTTTGTGTATGGATAACTAACAAATGGACATGTGGACAAACTGACTTTTTAAAATAAATGTAATATATATATATATATATATATATATATATATATATATATATATATATATATATATATATATATATATATATTTGTATAAGGAAAAGTGTACACTTTAGATCTCTATATGATATTGACAATTTATAAATGGATTTTGTGATTACATAGCCTATGTAATATTTAATTATATATTTATATAATTCATTTAATGTTTAATTTCTATCCACATTTTTTTTTTGTTCTTTTGATGTCCATACATATTATAGATCTACTGTATTAATGTCTTTAATGTGTAGTTCATTCAGTTGTTCAGCCTGTGCTGCCCTCTGCAGGCTAATGTTGGAGTTAAAGGTATAGTTCACCCGAAATTGAATATTCATCATTTACTCACTCTATGAGTTTCTTTGTTCTGTTGAACACAAAAGAAGATATTTTGAAGAATGTTGGTGACCAAATAGTTGATGGTAGCCATTGACTTCCATAGTATTTTTTTCCTACTATGAAAGTCAATGGCTATCTGGTTACCAACATTCTTCAAAATATCTTTTTTTGTGTTCAACCAAAGAAAGAAACTCATACAGGTTTCGAACAACATAAGGGTGAGTAAATGATAAATGAATGAATTTTCAATTTCGGGTGAACTATACCTTTAACAACATCTGAAGCGGTTCAAGAGATGGTTACGTCATGAATGAAACTGAAACAGGTCAGCAAATTGGAAAACCAAATATAAATTACCTTGGCTTATATAACTACTTATTTCTCTAACATCAAACCATTTTTGTAAATAAATAGCCTACAATGATTATAAAATGAATGTTTAACAAATTGTAACTGTTTTTATCACTAGTTGCTTTGTAATAAGTATTTTTTGCATTAAGTTAAACCACAGCACAAGAAACAATATAAAAACAATGTCCTTTGTTTGTGAACACATGATTCAACCAAAGAGTGCACTTAACAAAAACCAAAACAAAAGAACCAAATAAAACACAGAGTAAATTTCAAACAGATTCAGCGTCTGTTAGTGTTTGTTGTACAAGGAGCTGTGACTGCTGTAATCTGATCCTCTGATGAAAGTAGAGCAGCAGCTGCCCAAGGCTATAGCAAACTAGTCTCAGCATAGGAAATCCAGTCAACTTCCTCTTCCTTACAGCAAACTTTAGTTATGTAATCAAGGTCAGTATGTTCCTTTTTTTTAACAGGACAAAGTATAAAGAGAATTTTAATATTCATGCAAGGATTAAAAGACATATCACCTCATGTGATGTCCATTTCATGTCCACATCACAAGATCCACAGCTTTACAGTCAGACAGACAGAGAAAGGTAGAGCTACCTGGATCTACCTACCTTCCTGTGTTTGCGAGTAGGAGAAGTTGGGTCTGTAAGGGATGCGAGATCCAGGCTTATTGTGGAATTGGACCGAGAGCGGACAGGGGTGGGGCAGGTGTCGGTCATCACATAGTCTCCCGTTTGGATGCTCACCTCATCAAAACTCCTGTGGAACAGAGAACCAATTGTTTCTGTAGTATGGAATGACTCCCAGATGCCTTAGTTTGAAGTATCATTGCAAAAGACTGAAAGTGGGCTCTATAAGACTGAATTTATTTTTTTCTGTATTAACTTGACAGATAATTTTCAAATTACTTTTCATTACAATTAAAAGAAGAAACAAAATCCTCTCGTGTGAATCACATGTAACCAGTAAAGAACATGTTCTTGTCACATTTCAACCCAAAAACAAAGCAGGAAAAAAAGAAACTATAGGAAAATCATAATATAATATAATATAATATAATATAATATAATATAATATAATATAATATAATATAATATAATATAATATAATATATAATATTTTTTACTCTTAAGAGTGTAGCACAATTTGAAATATCAGTGTGTTTTTATAAGCACATTTATACAGAATACCAAGCACAACAGCTGCACACACTAATAGGTGTTGTGACACTACAACAACAGGACGTCTATCTTTTAGCATTAAAGTGCAATATGAAGAATTCATGGGAACAGTTAAGCATGCAGCATTCAATTCACATTAAAGGGTTAGTTCACCCAAAAATGAAAATTTTGTCATTAATTTCGCACCCTCGTGTCGTTCCACACCCGTAAGACCTTCGTTGATATTCGGAACACAAATTAAAGTATTTTTGTTGAAATCCGATGACTCAGTGAGGCCTCCATAGCCAACAATGACATTTCCTCTCTCAAGATCCATTAATGTACTAAAAACATATTTAAATCAGTTCATGTGAGCACAGTGGTTGAATATTAATATTATAAAGCAATGAGAATATTTTTGGTGTGCTAAAAAAAAAAAAAAAAAAAAAAGACTTATTTAGTGATGGCCGATTTCAAAACACTGCTTCAGGAAGATTCAGAGCATAATGAATCAGTGTATCGAATCATGATTCGGATCGCGTGTCAAACTGCCAAACTGCCAAACTGCTGAAATCATGTGACTTTGGTGCTCCGAACTGCGGATTCGACACACTGATACATTATATAGCTTCCTGAAGCAGTGTTTTGAAATCGGCCATCACTAAATAATGCATTATTTAATGCACCAAAAATAGTAATAGTAATATTGAACCACTGTACTCTCATGAACTGATTTAAATATGTTTTTAATACATTAATGCATCTTGAGAGAGGAAGTGTCATTGCCGGCTATGCAGGCCTCACTGAGCCATCGGATTTCAACAAAAATATCTCAATTTGCGTTCCGAAGATTAATGAAGGTCTTACAGGTCTGGAATGGCATGAGCGTGAGTAATAAATGACAGAATTTTAATTTTTGGGTGAACTAACCCTTTAATTGTCATCTAGGTGTCAAAAGGGCTTCCTTGTGGAATAAAGTTTGACACTATAAAAACTGTTCTCAGAAAAGATTTCTCCATTCACTGTTGTGTCAGTTCTTAAAGAAAATGACCCACACTGGCTTCAAAAGTATAAAGTTAGAAAATCTTGTCTAGGTATTGTGCAAGTTAACTATTGTGCAATTGAACCACTTTGCAACATACTGTATAACCACCAGGGAGCAGTCTAAGATTAGTTTTGCTTGGTTACACAATTCTGCTATTGCCTTTTCCTTCACTGCATCCAAAATAACATACTTCCCTACTAATTAGTAGGTGAAAAACAGTATGTGACAAAAGAAATATGTCGAATTCACAGTACTCATAAAAGAGTGGGCAAAAAGAACCTGAATTACCTACTACTTCTGGCGAGATTATGCCGTGTGCATACGATGAACACTTTACTATCCCATGAGGCCACGGGAAAACTATTATTCAAAGTAATTATTCAAAATAAGTTCCTGCTCAAGAGATTATGCTATACACAGCCTTGGTGTTTATTCCAAATTATTATTCAAGTGACAATCAGTAGGATTGCTGTACAATAAACAGATTCAGATTTTAGTTTTTCAAAGAAAGTGATTTATTTCTCCTATCTTATAAGATAACTGGTATCAATCTCAGACAGGTTTGTTAAATAGTTAGCCAGATTTTCTTAGGTAAATGGAAAACCTACTTAAATTGGTTATTCCACATTATTAAGCAAGTCACAATCCTCAGGTAATATGGGGAGCAAGATCTTTCTGAAGATGAAAAGCAAGAAGTGGTGCAATGTCTTCCAAAAGGCATGAAAACAAATAATGCTTTAGAAAAACTGAATAGAGATTGACGAACTGTCTAAAGATTTGTGATTGATTTAGAGCACAGAAGAACCAGGTCAGATAAAGGCTTATTAAGGGAAGTTTCTGTCAAGTTTCCAGTTGGTGTAAAAATATATATTTTAAACATTTTTTTTGCAGTGGTATTTTTTGCAGCATGGGATAGTGCATTGTCTTGCATGAAAATCACTTTATATCATAATGCACAATCCTTCTTTTTATACCATACTATAGCATAAAATGGTCAGTTAGAAACTCCACATATCATGCAGAAGTCATTTGTTTGACAGAAACTTCCCTTATTAAGCCTTTATCTGAAAAGGTTCTTCTGTGCTATAAATCACTGACCAATCTTTTGACAGTTTGGCAACTTTATTCAGTTTTTGCAAAATATTAGTTGTTTTTATGCCTTTTGCAAGACATTGATTGCACCATTTCATGCTTTTCATCTTCAGAAAGATCTTTCTTGCTCTCCATATTGCATGAGAATTGTGACTTGCTTAATAGTGTGAAACAACCACTTTAAGTAGGTTTTCCACTTACCTAAGAAGACCTGTCTAACTACTTAAACCTGAAATAAAACAAACAAACACTTTCTTTGAAAATCTAAAATCTGAATGTTTATTGCACTAATATCCTACTGATATGCCACTTGCATAATAATTTGGAACACAGTGCATGAAAACTGTATAGGATATGGTACATTCGCCTTTGGGAATCATCATAGTTCTGCGACAACTTCTGTGCCCCATAGTGCAAACATCTGTTAGAAATATGAGGAAGATGCAGAAATGATCTGTATGTTTCCCTCCTTTTTCGAGAGAAAACAGTATCTGAATGAATAGTAAAAGCAAACTTTACAGCAGGAAGAAAACCTGAACACCATTCAGGGGAAAAAGACAAAAATGTTCTTCGACAGGTTTGGATAGTAAACGAAAGCCTCACAAATCTTCAGCTTGCAGCATGTCTGATCAAGTGGTTCTGATGCTTGACTCATCACATTAAAAAATTCACATTAATTCAACTGCAATAAGTGGCTAATGACATTCTGGTTTCTTAATCCAAACCATCAGCCCTGCTTTATCCTGCTAGTATCTGAACTGACAAGATATGGTTGTAGGCTTAAAAATCATGCTTCATATTGTGAATGACACCCATTTGTTTAGCTATGGCTTCAGAAAAGGGTTAATACTTCAATTTCCTCTTTGACTGTTTGAGCCCTCCAGGCAAATACATGAACTGGCATGTGTGTCAGTATGGGAAGCCATGATCTCAGGGCTATGGATGCTGAAAGCAAACAACCTGAGAGGCCTGCGGGTTTTCATATTTAATCTGAATAAGCCATGCTGTTTAAGATTTTGTATCATCTACAGATATCCATGAGTATTCATTTCAGTGCATTTTGAATTCTTTCATTGTTTACGTGACACACATACTGTCAATTTTCTGTCTTTTCAGTCGACCAAGCCTATTTACAGGATGACCCAATAACACAGATTCTGGATGTAAAATGAGATGCATCCAATTATGAAATATCGATACTGTGACTCAAATGTGTACAGCAATCTAAAAATTAAAAGGAATTGCCGATCTACTGAAACTTGTCTTTTCCCTGACTCACACAGATTTGAGTAATAATATGATGTGTGTTGACCTGTCACATACAAAATTTGATTATGTATAAAAAAAAACACGATCTTAACATAAGTGTTCATCCAAACACAAGTGCCGCCTTAGAAGTATAATTTTGTCATTATTACTGAATGATACAAGCATCCATGTGATCACAGCTCATCACGTGTATATTCAGCTTTTGTCCCTGCCACAAATTGTAGATGAGAGCATCCGCCAATTAAAATTAAATAAATGCAGGCGTGGCAGAGTTCTATGAATGACAGGCGTCTGAATTTCTGGAAATCTGTTGTGATTTCTGTGGAATTATGCTACTGTTCAAGCACTGCTTGTCAGTCTCACACCAACATACAACACAATGAACTATTAAAAATATTTTTCGTTACTTGAAATAAAGCTGAAATATAATAGAAATATTAGATGAAAAACTTTTGTGAATCACAGTCTTTAACTTCAGTTTTTGCTGCTGACATCTTAAATATTCAGCTAAATAAATAAAACTTGTCCTTTTTGGCCCGGTAAAATTATCACTAATACAGAGAACAACTGAACTGAATAAATTACTTCCAAATGATGTGAGAGCAGTGTTATTTATGGATTTTGGAAAAAATGATTCAATAACAGGACATTCAAACAATCAAACTTGGATTCTAAATCTATAATCAAAGAGCTTTATGTTATCATTACTTGGGACAATGCATTTGGGAGGGTTAGGGTTCTTTATTTAAGCAAGCAAATATTTGTAAGTGCTTTGCGCTAGTACAAAGATCCCCAGCAGAGGCTACTCTTACTAAGACCGCTGTCTGTAAGGAGCATTGGGCCGCACCTGACTGTTACATAACACTGACATTCTGACCCAAATCCACACACATTCTGACCGCCCCCCCAAAGACATAGAAAACAGTCTATGCTGCATAAGTTGCTTGCAAGATAAAAGTGTTTGTGTGTCGGGGTCATGTGTATATAAAGGGTTTTGTGTGTGTGTGCGCACACAGTGAAATCCAATGCTTTTGTGTACAAGGTCCACATTTTATGTTCATGTTTACATTCATCTGAGAGAGTGTGCCTTTTGTTCTATATATGATTGTGTCTGAAATTACTAGATAAACACATGCCAGCTTTTTTTTTTTTATCCTAATGTATAAATCAATATTCTTCAATACTTGATACTTATTAAAGACTAACACAAGTCCAAAACACATTATTTAAAGTGATAGTTCACCAAATTTCAATTCTGTTCACATTTACTCACACTTAGGTTGTTACAGACCTATGGTTTTCTTTCTTCAGTGGAACACGAAGGAGAAAAGAGAAATGTTGAATGCACTGGCCAATGTTTTTCAAATAATGAAAGTAAATGGTGAGCCAAGATGTTAAACTTCAAAATGACAAAAAGAAGCACTATAAAAATATCATAAAAGTAGTACATACCCTAGTAAAAAAATCTATTTAAAATACATTTATTTCATACTAAGCATACTTCAGATCCATTAACATATTTATTGACATATCACTTAAGACTTAATGATATAAAATTATAATTAAACTTTATTTGGAGTATTTCTTTATTGCGCAATGCACATTTCTTAATATTATGCCTAAAAAGTCTCACTATTCTTTATTCTTATTTGTGTTACACAGACGAAAGAAAATTATACAGGTTTGGAATGACATAAAGGCATATAAATGATTTTCATATTTGCGTGAGTTATCCCTTTAAAAAAACAAACTATAAATACGATTGTTATGAGGATAAATAAATGTGATCAGGTACAGTAAATGTGACCAGAAACTCATCTGATGCATCACTTGGCTTCATGGTACAGTTTCTACCCTAACCTTAAACAATTTAATGTGACAAATTACACACAATAAGCTGTTACACATAATGTTGGGAGAGCCACACCCCTTCATTACATAAAAACAGTTTGCATACAGAGCGTCAAGTGCTTCCATGCATTACTGAAAATTCAGGAGACAGGATGTGTGAAATCAAGCAAGGAAAGGCAACAGACCACAGGATCAGGATAAAATAAATAAACAAACAACAAAAAAAGCAATGCAAAATACAATTTCATGGAATAAGTACTGATGGCCAGTAAGTTTTCTTAATTCACTTAATAATAATGGCAGGTGTTGCAAAAACCTTAAACACAATTTTGAACTGCAGTTGTTATTCTTGAATAATAGCAAAAGTGTCTTCCTACTTTTAAAACAACAGTGCATATGAATACTTTTCAAAAACAGTATTAATGCATTGCAAGCTCATCATAAAAGATTCCTCTGAATCAGTGGTGTAAAGTATTTGAGTAAATATAGTTATTGTTCTTAATTATCTGTACTTTGACTGAGTATCAAGTCAATTTATTTAGCAACTTTTACTCTCTTCTTGACTACATTATTGATCAAGTATACAGTGGGAACGGAAAGTATTCAGACCCCCTTAAATTTTTCACTCTTTGTTATATTGCAGCCATTTGCTAAAATCATTTGAGTTAATTTTTTTTCCTCATTAATGTACACACAGCACCCCATATTGACAGAAAAACACAGAATTGTTGACATTTTTCCAGATTTATTAAAAAAGAAAAACTGAAATATCACATGGTCCTAAGTATTCAGACCCTTTGCTGTGACACTCATATATTTAACTCAGGTGCTGTCCATTTCTTCTGATCATCCTTGAGATGGTTCTACACCTTCATTTGAGTCCAGCTGTGTTTGATTATACTGATTGGACTTGATTAGAAAAGCCACACACCTGTCTATGTAAGACCTTACAGCTCACAGTGCATGTCAGAGCAAATGAGAATCACGAGGTCAAAGGAACTGCCTGAAGAGTTCAGAGAAAGAATTGTGGCAAGGTACAGATCTGGCCAAGGTTACAAAAAAAATTCTGCTGCACTTAAGGTTCCTAAGAGCACAGTGGCCTCCATAATCCTTAAATGGAAGACGTTTGGGATGACCAGAACCCTTCCTAGAGCTGGCCGTCCGGCCAAACTGAGCTATCGGGGGAGAAGAGCCTTGGTGAGAGAGGTAAAGAAGAACCCCAAGATCACTGTGGCTGAGCTCCAGAGATGCAGTCGGGAGATGGGAGAAAGTTGTAGAAAGTCAACCATCTCTGCAGCCCTCCACCAGTCAGGGTTTTATGGCAGAGTGGAAGACGGAAGCCTCTCCTCAGTGCAAGACACATGAAAGCCCGCATGGAGTTTGCCAAGATGGTGAGAAATAAGATTCTCTGGTCTGATGAGACCAAGATAGAACTTTATGGCCTTAATTCTAAGCGGTATGTGTGGAGAAAACCAGGCACTGCTCATCACCTGTCCAATACAGTCCCAACAGTGAAGCATGGTGGTGGCAGCATCATGCTGTGGGGGTGTTTTTCAGCTGCAGGGACAGGACGACTGGTTGCAATTGAGGGAAAGATGAATGCAGCCAAGTACAGGGATATCCTGGATGAAAACCTTCTCCAGAGTGCTCAGGACCTCAGACTGGGCCGAAGGTTTACCTTCCAACAAGACAGTGACCCCAAGCACACAGCTAAAATAACGAAGGAGTGGCTTCACAACAACTCTGTGACTGTTCCAACCCGATCTCACGGCAATTCGTACGTATTTTACGAGGTGGCTAAATCGTATGAATTCATACGACCTCACTCGTACTAATTCATACGTTTTTTGCTAAATCGTATGTATTTTACGAGTTGACAAATTCGTATGAATTCATACGAATTACCTACCCCAAACCCCGCCCCTAAACCTAACCGTCACTGGGGTTAAGACAAATCGTACGAATTCGCACGAGTGAGGTCGTATGAATTTATACGAAATAGCCACCTCGTAGAATAAGTACGAATTGGTCGTGAGATAGCGTTGACTGTTCTTGAATGGCCCAGCCAGAGCCCTGACTTAAACCCAATTGAGCATCTTTGGACAGACCTAAAAATGGCTGTCCACCAACGTTTATCCCCAAATCCAGGTGTGAAAAACTTGTTGCATCTTTCCCAAAAAGACTCATGGCTGTATTAGATCAAAAGGGTGCTTCTACTAAATACTGAGCAAAGGGTCTGAATACTTAGGACCATGTGATATTTCAGTTTTTCTTTTTTTAATAAATCTGCAAAAATTTCAACAATTCTGTGTTTTTCTGTCAATATGGGGTGCTGTGTGTACATTAATGAGGAAAATAGTGAAAATGAACTTGAATGATTTTAGCAAATGGCTGCAATATAACAAAGAGTGAAAAATTTAAGGGGGTCTGAATACGTTTCGTACCCATTGTATGTATTCTTTACACAATGAGCAATGCATGGCACCTAACTTTTTCTGCAGCACTTTATTTCTGCTACAAAAGAAGTTATATCACCATCAACAGAGCACTGAAGGTAATATCTTGTGTGTTTTGTTCTTACCCAAACTTGACAACAGGCCACTTTATGCGAATTGACTGTGAGTGAATTCACAGGTAGTTGCTGAATCACAGGTGTTTCATATATGAAATGACGACATGGCTGCATGTAGGCTTTGACTAGTTATTTTGCTTAACATTATTTTATTTATCAGTTATACGAAGAGACCTTTTTGAAGGATATTGGTTTATTTGTGCCCTTTTTGAGCACTTGAGCTTAACTGTGACTTGAGTGTTTGTAGACGTTTTAGAGACTCCTGTGTCAACATTGATTTATCAACTGATCACATCACTATCAACTCACAAATCAACTGTTTCTTGTTTTCTCTGGCATGTCTCTTGGGTACGAATTCAGTACTGTTAAAATCAGACACTCTAAGACTTTTACTCAAATGGTATTAAAATGGGTGACTTGTAACTTATAATGGAGACATTTTGACTGAACTTTTGACTCTACATTTATTGAAGTGTGGTTTTTAGATACTGCTTACACCAGTGTTTCTCAGCTGGTGGGTTGTTTTGAGTGGGTCAGTAGTGCGTGTAGTCAAAGAAACAACAACCATAACATAATAAATGAATGAAAATCTAAATGTTTTTCTGGTGCGATACATTTATTTTGAAAGAAGTGCATGAAAGCTTTTGACTCAACTTTCAGATATTTTACTGTACTCTTAAATTGCCCACACTGTATATCATATCACTATATGAAGAGTTTCGTTGCAAAACGAGATAAATCCATTTTTTTAATTTTTCAAAAATCTTGTTTTTTTGGTTGTGCATTCCAATTAATATCAATTCAACTGCAGTTGGTTTGTTTTGATTTAAACCTTCATAACTTAAAAATACAGCTAAGTAGCACCATAAAACAAAATAATAACATGATAACATAATAATAAACATGTTTTGACAAAAATGTTAAAAACGGATTTATCTCGTTTTGCAACGAAACTCTTCATATATAAAGTGCAAAATAAATGCAACGTCATAGTTATGTCATCAATTAGTATGTCATGAAATAGACAAAAAGTATCAATAAAGTATGGCTAACGCATGATGTACCACATGGCAGGTATGTCATTGGATTTGTATACAGGTGTGATGTTCATTCTATCCATGATCATTTTTGTTGTGTAGTTGCCATGGTAACTTTACTTCCCGTAACTTTAACCCAAAATAGCATTTTATTTTCATTTTTTGTTGTTTCTATATTTTTGATGACTGTGTCTCATTCCAATGTGACAAAACTAGTTTGGGACTGCTATTAGCTTCACCTTATACTGTTCATCAGTGTAAGTGATATTCTTAAAGTTGTGTGTCATATGCAAAGGAAAGTGGCAGGGTACTTGTTTGTATGTTAACCATTTTTGAGAAATAAATTAGCTTCAAATTCCTAAAAATTTGCAGCTTAATAAAAATGTGGGTTCCATGGCCAAACCAGTTTAGAACCACAGCTTTACACATCTGCTTTCAATCATTAGATTCAAAATGTAAGATGCTGAGCTGCCACTGGGGCTGTTTTCTTTCTTTCTTTCTTTCTTTCTTTCTTTCTTTCTTTCTTTCTTTCTTTCTTTCTTTCTTTCTTTCTTTCTTTCTTTTTCTATAGAGCAGTAATGACTCATTTAAAAAAAAAAAAAAAGTTTTCACCCTTGTTTTATCTTGAGCTGAAACTCCCATAACCTTTCATGATGATTTCATTTTAAACACACACCCACACTAAAAGGTTAACCTAAATATGGTCACGGTATTTAAACAATGTGGCCTGGTTGGTTTCACACAGTAGGCTTTACTGAAAACGTCAAATCAATCATTTTAATTTTTAAATGATTATTATCCAATTATTATTTTTGTGTGGTAATGGAGCAAAGAAGATTGGTAAATGAAAACTTCTATTGTGGCAGATGGAATGGGCATTACTCAGTACACTGTAACTGTCATCATTTACAAATGATAAAAATGAAAGGTTATGGGAGAAGCTGTCATTATATAACTTCAATCAGTATGCCTTTTGTGAGACACTTATTTAATATATATTAAAGGTGCAGTAAGTAGATTTTGAAAAACACTGTTTGGAAGTTAGTTGGGCCGACACCAACAACAAACATGTAACCAGTCAGCATTAGGGGTGTAGCTATAACAGTCGAGGAGACAAAATGAGCAAGGGGGAGATTTGAAAAAAAAAAAAAAAAAAAAACTGCAGAAAGAGAGATGATGAGACACAATACAAAAGAGCTCAAAAGAATATCACTGGAACGAAGGTTTATGTCTGGACAAGATCTTTAGGACCAGCGTTAACATTAGAAAAGCTTTCCAGAGCTGGAGAGAGCTAAGCGGGAAGGCCCGAAAACAGACGCAGAGGCTGCTTTGATTCCGCTTCACATGTGAGTAACATTGGGTTTGAGTGTCATTGATTGTCTGGAGCTGCTATACTTGGCGACAAACAACAAACTCCTGTGTGTATTTACTCTTGTGTACTGTACGTTAATTTTTTATGCTTCCTTGTCGTTCATTCATCAACTGCACTTTATTTTTTGTGAAGCATTTTGTTGCACTTCAGCTGTGATAAACAGACATCCTCTCTCCCATTGTGTGTGTAACAGTTTCCAGATAGTGAGAGTTGAGCAAGTAAACCACTGCACACTGACGACCATAGAGAATGAGGTGTTTAGCATCATTGTTAGTGCACTCGCCTGTCAGCAGCGATCGGGCCGGGGTTTGAGGCCGACTCGAAGCAGGGTGGTTAGGATTGGAGGGGTGGGTTTGTTTGGGTTGATTTCAAATATCAACAATGTCAAACAGTGTTTTTTAAAAATCTACTACCGCACCTTTAATGATATTAATGATATCAATGGTACTAAGGATAATATATAAATATATACTCTATAGAAATAAAGACTAAGGTATCTCTTAGAGTGGTAAGTGGGGAGTGGTAAGAGTTAACAAGTTTAAAGGTGAATCATTGTAATAATGGTTTGTTTGAGTCCAGTTCACCTCTTCTATCCAATGCTATTCTGCTACCTCTGTTACTAATCCGCTTACAAACACACAGTACAAAAAAGGCAGTACTCTGACCCATCTACATGTGTCTGTCAAATGTATGCATGGCTGAGTTCCTAAGCCTTCCAAGATAATTCCTTTAAGTTCCTTTCCTGTAAACACACGTCTCCCTGTGTCTGCATTCATCCCCCTGGGATTATGTGTCTTTTAGAATGTTTCAATTTTTGGTTTTGAATTCATGAGGTTATGGATGTCACTGAGTTTCCCCTCAGGATGTGGGTTTGATATCCCCACTAAAAACGTATTTGATGCAAACTACGCAGGATGAAAATCACTGAATCCGAGCATCATGTGACGATATCTCCTCTTACAGTAAATATGATATTCTCTCAGGTGTTTTGGAAATCGTCTCCAAAATAATAGATGCATTCATCCCAAATACATATTTTTTTGGTCTATAGCCCAGTATATAGGATTTTCATGAACAGAAGAACCAAACTAAATGTCTTTCCACCCTTGATAGATACATGATCAAGGTTTAAACCTCAATTTTGACTAAATTTGCAGTACTGTTCTTATTTTAAAGAATATGATATAAAAAAAATTACTATTAACAAAAAAACTTCCCTGACTCAACATGATTTTTTCCCCTTTATCCACCTTGTCATTAGTGATTCATAAGTAAGTACTAAATACAGTTTGTGAGGTGTACAGAATGGGAATGAGTGGATTCTCATCTTAATATTATAAGAAGAAAGGTAACAAATATGTTTTAGCGCTGCCAAGCGATTAATCGCAATTAATCACATTCAAAATACAAGTTTTACATAATATATGTGTGTATTTATATATACATAAATATACACAGCACACACACACACAAATTATGCAAACAAACTTTTATTTTGGATGTGATTAATTGCGATTAATCGTTTGACAGCACTAATCTGTTTATTTATTATTGTAAATGTATTTAAATTATCCCCTTACATTTGTTCTGAATAACTGCATTTATATACTAAAAGGTATCTAAACAGTGCATGATTAGATTCAAGAGAAACAGTCAGAGAACCATAACTACATTGATGACAATACCGTATTTGTCGAAACAAACTTTATTTATTTGATTTTACACTGTTGCACTTGCCGTGGACCCCCCAAGAGCTTGAACACAATACAAGCCTCTAACAAATAGAACCTTTATTTAATCAGATTTCTGTGAAACGTGTCTGGGCCGGTTGAAACATCTCTCAGTGAGCCTAAAAAGTAACTTTCAAACTCCTCTTAACAAATCTTGAATTTTGACAGCCTAGATATGCATCAGCCCTTCATATTCACATGCAGATAAGACAAAAATATGCATGATAAGGGGGGAAATTACAAGATTAAAATATCAGAAGCAAGTTATCACATTTTTATCAATAGGCAGCCAACTGCAACAAAAAGAGCCATAAATCACCTTGCTTTTGGCAAAAGCATCAATTGCCTTTGCCGAAGCTTAAAATAACAAAGCAGAACCGTTTTTGTGATATGCCAGACAATACAAACTGCATCATCACAAATGAATGAAAGCTGTTTTCTCATGTCTGTAAAAAGTTTGCAAACAGCATAAACAATATCATTTGTCAAAGTTGGAGATAATAACTTCCAGTTTTTAAGTCTGCCTTTATTATTATTATTATTATTATTATTATAAAAGTAGGTGCTGAAGAATCATATTTTTAGTAATTCTCCTCAAAAGTTACATGGAACACTATATTAAAAAAAAACTTCAGAGCAAAACTGGTTTCACTGGTTTTATTAGGAAGTTCTATTAAATCACAGCTTATAGAGTGATGATCACTTTGACAGGCAGACATGTAAAAATACAAAAAACACTGTTTGATATAAACTACAATGGGTAGGAGTGATCAGCTTCTGTTTTATCTCACTCACTGGGATATTTCCCAACCACTCTTTGCACATTCCTGCAGCATGAGTTTATGTGCTTATAGGAACATGCAGAGCTGCCCAAGACAAAGAGCTTTTCACACAAAAAGAGGGGTGAAAGTCAAGAGCACCCACCCTCCAGCACTTTTCACCAAGTTATTAAAACTGATGAAGAACTGATGGTCTGTGATGATCATCTCTGGTAAAAATATGAACCGTTTCATTGTCAGTGGCATGCAAACAAATGAACAATATAGGTCACATCCCCTTCTGTACATGTGTGAAATTTTCCTTAAAATAAAATGGTAACACTGTACATGTACAAGATAAGATTCTGTATATTAACATTGGTAAATGCAATTATGGCTAACATGACATAAAAGAGCATTTATTAATCTAGCTTATACAGTATACATTTTTATCATTTTAATTGTATAAATTAACCTTAGCTAATGTATTTTTAAAGAAGCGTGAATTAAAAAAATGAATAAAAGTAAATTAAAAAAAAGTTTTTCATTGTTACTTTGACCTAATGCATTAATAAATGTTAACCTTATTGTAAAGTGTTAGCAGTAGAATGTATACTGAGATACAGACATGTTCCCTTGATGTATTAAAAAAAAAAAAAGAAAGGAATCAAAACCAAAAGCTATCAACTGTCGTCAGGACTGTGCTGTTTATTTTGTGTGTGTGTGTGTGTTGCCTTGGCAGCAGAAAATTCAAAGCAGAAACATGATTTGTTTATCATGCCAAATCTGTAAAGAAACCCTAAATGTGTCTACTAAACAACATGAAAATATAGGTGCTTCAAGCAAAAAGATTGTTTCATAAAAACACTAAAGCTTTAAAACAATGGAAGAGATTTCCTGGAAGAAGATGCTAAAAAAACATGCTAAAAACTTTCATCTATGACTGTTCTGAGTGGAACAAATCCTTCTATTTTTGCTTTACAAAAGCATACAGTGTTGCACATCCAGATGTTTGCCAACCACAGTGAGTCACTGCTCATCCAGAGCTTACTAATATATGCCTGTTTTAGAACAAATCTGGCAACAGTAACAATTACTTTCTGATCGTGATCCAATCCATGCAGAATTTTCACTTAAAGGTGCAGTAAGCAATTTCTGAGAAACGCTGTTTATATTTGAAATCACCAAAACAAACACGCCCCTCCCCAAAAGGATCTCACCCCTATTTTGATCAGCCTCCAAATTCAAGAAAAACCGATGTAACTGATCGGTAAGAGTTGCCGCTTGCAGTTGGGGAGGAGCTGAAAACAGAGATGTCAAGTCAGACACTCTGCTTCCCGTAGTGATGCTCATACTATGTTTGCATACTTTATCAAAGATGAAAGGAATTAAATGCAATATTTGTCAAATACACAGACATTCAGAGATGTTCAACAAAAAGTTCAACATAAGCCAATAAATTCCATTGAAGTGGGGTCTATGTTTTTTTATCAGTTTAATTTTGATAAACATTACACAATATAACGTTGCAACTACATGAAAAGAGATTAAAATGTTTTATAAAACGGTTAGTTCCTGTGCTTGATTCTGATTGGTCAATAGCTGTGTTTTATTCACGATAAAACACGGCTATGACCGCTTCACCCAACGGTTCTGTGTATCACTACACAACAGCCTTAGCAACCACTCTTAGCAACGTAAACTGTATGTTCTCAATTGATATTGTTCATTATATCTTACTGTAAGCTTACTGTATTATGTGGAAGAGTGAGAAAGAAATTGATTGAGCGAGTTTATTACCTGCATTCAGATTTAGCATTTTCCTTCAGGTCAGTCCTATGTTCATTATAAAAAATCTATATAAATGTCAGATGTATTATCCTGTCCTTTTAACGGTTAAGGGGTTTTCCTGTGACTGACGAAGCTAGTCGAAGCATTTGTCAGTTGGGTCTTGTTCCACGTCTTTTCAATGCAAGTCTTTGCTACTGACTGACACACACATAAAGAGTGTGTCTTTACCCCCATCTAATGGCGTAATAATGTAACTTCTGTTGCTGTTCACGGTCAGGGACTATTTTTTTCCAGCGGAAGGAAGGCTTAAACTAAAAGTTTACTTCATGAAATTTGCATTGATGCATATTTCTGGCTTTAATATTTTTATTGTGTGGTAACCGTTTTATAAATGCAATAAGGTACTCAAGGCTAATGCTGTATCGTTAATAAGTTACGGCTGAAGGGCGTTGTTAGGCTTCGTGTCATGCCTGCAACTCCTTCAGCCGTGAATTATTCACGATACAGCACAGCCTCTCGTACCTTATTATAGACAAAATTTATAACTGGAAATTTCTAGCCTTCAAGTCAGGCACCAATCTGTTTGCGCAGCGCTGCATGAAGTGGAACAAGCCTTATGCAACACAGGCTCCTTCCCCCTAATGAGTTTATATGCCCCTTCCTGATGATTGGCTCAAATAGTGTTTTGGTGTTCAGTCCAATCCACTTTCAACAGCATTTTTCAGAAAATTGTTTACTGCACCTTTAAAACACACAGGTTTGGCTATGATTGTGAGGGTCTAATGTTTTTAGACTCACAAATATAGTCAAACATGCTGAAAACAGACTTTTAAGGACATTTTAACTATTTAAACATAAATCCCAAATAACCAAACAAATTTTTAATGTATTTATTTATTTATTTTAATATGGGCATGTTTTGTGTCTACTGATATTCAATAGGTTTGTGTGATGTTGGGTTTGGGTTTTGGCAAACATCACCTCTGTATAAAGAACATTGCATCTTAGAGTTGTCGCCACTAATAAAGAAAAACCACCATGTGTGTTTGTAGAAATGTGTTCTGTTAGCATGTTTATGTCATGACAACAAAGCTTTCAGCAAATATCAGTCATCATCATGAAGAGCTGGATTTCTCTCAACCCCCACCTGCCCGCAACACACACACAGACATACGCCCTGCCCACAGGCAACTTTAACTAGCTCACAGCAGCTCTTTCTCATTTTCAACTGATCAGTGTTTCCACACAGTGTGGTCATAAACAGTTTGGCCTGAGTTTTTAATGCCCTGAAAAGGCTAATGGACCTGCTGTGAGTCACTTTACTTTTTCAAACTGTCAAAGCTGCCAACTGTAAATGTATATACGTGTTTTTCTTTTAATGTATGCAGTCTGCTTCTGTTGTGTGAGTGACCCTCAATCTTTTCTCTGATCACACAGCTTTTTAGTGTTTAATAGAGGTGTTTAGTGTTTGATAGATGAATCCTGAAAAAAGCCTGATATTTGTGTAATCTGCACACAACAATCCCCTTGAATTCAGCTGAGCTGAATTAAAGGGTTAGTTCACCCAAAAACGAAACTTCTGTCATTAATTACTAACCCTCATGTCGTTCCACATCCCGCAAGACTTTCATTCATCTTCAGAACACAAATGAAGATCTTTTTGATGAAATCTGAGAGTTTTCTGTCCCTTCATAGTCAGCTACGTAACTTTACAGCTATAACACTTTAATGATTCAAAAAGTTCAAAAAGAGATTGTAAAACTAATCCATATTAATTGAGACGTTTAGTCTGAATTTTCTGAAGAGACACGATCGCTTTATATGATGAACAGATTTAATTTAGGCTTTTATTCACATATTTATCAACTCATCAGTTGTGGTAAACAGAACCTCAATCATGTTTACTTGACGTGCGAGAACCAGTTAGGGTCATTCTTATGTGTTACGCAGCACATTTGAGCATCTGGAATAGGTTTGTTCTCAAGCATGAAGCAGATTCGGTTGCGCTTCTGTTTATGTTCGCTGATCGATGTTTATTTTTGTCTCAGATTTCATTAAAAAAAATCTCCATTTATGTTCTGAAGATGAACGAGTTTTATTGGTTTGGAACGACATGAGGGTGAGTAATTAATGACAGAATTTTCATTTTTGGGCTTAACTAACCCTTTAACAATCACTGAGCAAATTAGATTATCAATCAATAAAATTAGTTATAAATCTAGTTATTTCAGAAGTGTCAGTTCATAAAATCAGATTAAGCCACAGCAGTATAATACATATAACTGTCTCTATAAATAGACAAAGTCTATATTTTGTATATATTAGATTTATAATGCTCTTTGTTCAGAAGGCTGTGACTCTTGCCTACAGTAGCAAGAAAATTCTTGCCAGTCCTCTTCATCTGTAGTCAGTGATGGCTTTACTTCCTTTAAAATTTGCCTTTAACAAATTACGCACATAATAATCTATAATCAAATCAAATTAGGCTACTATTCTGTCTCTCTTGCATCATCTGTTATGAAAGTAGGATGATATATCACTTATATCAGCCTACTTATTGAAGATTAAATACAAAACAAACTTTCCTTTCTATTTTGTCCCAGGTTTAACTTGGTTCTGTGACAAGTGAAAAAAAAAAAACTGAAAAGTGTCTAGTCGTGTGATGTAAAGTCATCTGCCCAACTGAACTCATTTCTACTCCTGCAGTGATACTATTTAGCTTATTCATATGAACATAAATTCATTTAAACAGACTCACTGAACAGTGCCAGGTGTAGTGGAAAGTGGCATAAGCATGGAAAAGCATCTCATAAATACTATTAAATACTATTGCAGAAATTGTTCATTATTGACAATAATAGTTATTTTTAGGTTATATGTCGTTATGCTTCCATACATGTAATCGGGAAAGAACAGACCACGGAATTATACAACAGATTTCTTTATTTTACTTACTAAAACAGAAGCACACGTGAGTCAATAAATCTAAAAAAGCACCAAACTTATACAGGAAGAAACCTGCTATTGAAATACAAGGATGTCTCATCCCAGTAAGCAAAAGGTGAGGGCCTAAACTAGTCAAGCAAAATCTTGCCACTTGAAAAAACAAAAGCATGTTTGTCTATTTAACGACATGTACTCTACATCAATTCAAACAAAGCTCCCCATCAATCTTGATTACACAAGATGAAATTAAATCAACAGTGGGATAATGAACACTGCTGAATCTTGTCGGATTCTGCTTTTGTGTCCAAACCCTTGATTGTTCAACACAGACGAAGCCTTGCTAGAATTGTGGGAATAAAGAGTGTTTTGAACACTGGCTCAGTGGAAGGCAACTAGTCTTTAGCGATTAGAAATGTAGCAAATCTTGAAATCACAGAGACGCGGGCTGATCAGCTCAATACAGATTCAACAGTGTTGTCAAACTGCTGACAGTCTTTCTGTCTTCACACTGTTATGTTATGATACAATCCTGAAATATATACAGGATGTCCTACTATTGTCTCCACTATGCTACTGTATAGTACATGGTACAGTACAGTCCACAATGTTGCCATTTTAACAGATAAACCTATGTCTAATTATGTACATATTACATATGTACATATGTACATATATGTACAATTAGACCAATGATACTTCAGTATATAATGTCAATATAGTGTAAAATCGAAGAATATATATATATATATATATATATATATATATATATATATATATATATATATATATATATATATATATATATATATATATATATATATATATACACACACACAGTGGGTATAGACCCACTTGCAGCCTGAAATGAAGACGGACACAGTTTTTGTTTTATCCATATGTATTTACTCAATTTACTGTGCAATTTATAACATCCAAGTAAAAGATATAACTTCAACATGTCATAAAAAAAACAAAAATAAATAAAAAACAGAATCACAGAGTTAGATAAAGGATCACCCCCTTGTGTCAGTATTTAGTTGAACCACCTTTTGCTTTAATTATAGCCTTTAGTCTGTTGGGATGTGTCTCTACTACCTTCGCACATTTAGACTTTGAAATATTTCTTCTTTGCAGAACTGCTCAAGTTCAGTTAAATTTGATGGTGAGCATTTGTGGACTGCAGTCTTCAAGTCATTCTTCAGAATATCGATGGGGTTTAAGTCTGGGCTCTGACTAGGCCATGCAAGGACATTCACATTTTTGTCCTTCAACCACTGTGTGCTCAGTTTTTCTCTGTGTTTTGGGTCATTGTCGTGTTGGAAGGTTAACCTTCTTTCCATTGACATCTTTCTGGCAGATTTTCCTCATTTCCTCATCCTATTGTTTTACTGTAGGAATGGTGTTATTTGGATGGTAAGCTGTATTGGATTTCCACCACACATATCGTTTGGTGTTGAGGCCAAAGAATTCAATTTTAGTCTCATCTGACCATAACACCTTTTTCCATGTGGTCTCAGAATCTTCAAGTTGTGACTGCATGTGGCCTTTCTTGAGGAGTGGCTTTTTTCTTGCAACCTTCCCACATTTGTGGAGAATTTGTGATATTGTTGCCACATGCACACAATGACCACTCTTTGTCATAAATTCCTGCAACTGCTTCAGAGTTGCTGTAGGCCTCTTGGTAGCGTCTCTGACCAGTTTCCTCCTGGTTCTTTCATCCAGTTTGGAGCAACGTCCTGATCCAGGGAGTCTGTGTTGTACCAAATACCTTCCACTTCATAATAATAGACTTCACTGTGCTTCTAGTTATTTATAAAGCCTTTGAAATGTTTTTGTATCCATCTCCTGACTTGTGTCTGTCCACAACTTTATCCCGGAGATCTTTTGACAGTGCCCACAGTTGACTGTTTGCTTCAGTTGCACTACCAAGGACTGAAATGTTCCAGGAAAGCTCTTTTCATGCTGAGCTAATCATAATGACCACATCTGATCACAGTTGAAAGTCAAATGACTTTGTGTGCCATTGAGAAGGTGTTTAGCTACACCTGATTGAGTTTTTAGTCATTTTTAGGAGGGGATGATCCTTTTTCCCACTCAGTGATTCTGGTTTTTAACTTTTTATTTTTTTTATGACATGTTGAAGTTATATCTTTCACTTGGATGTTATAAGTTGAGTAAATACAGATGTATAAAACAAAAACTGTGTCCTTCCTCATTTAAGGCTGCAAAGGCTGATTATTTTAAAAAAGAGGGGGGGGGGGGCTGCGTTCTATACATACATATATATATATTATATATATGTATATTATATATATATATATATATATATATATATATATATATATATATATATATATATATATATATTAGCCTACAGTGGTGATCAGAATTATTGGCACCCTTGGTAAATATGATAAATATGACTATAAAAATAAATCTGCATTGTTTATCCTTTTGACCTTTAATTAATAAAATTAGCAAAAATCTAATCTTTCATTGAAGGAAAAGAATTGAAAGTTGGGGGGAAAATCTCATTATGAAATAAATGTTTTTCTTCAAAACACGTTGGCCACAATTATTGGCACCCCTAGAATATTTATGAGTAAATTATCTCTGAAGTATATTCCCATTCATATTTACATTTTTTAGCACACCAGGGTGATCATGAACATGAAATTGTCCAGCCATGACTTCCTGTTCCAAAGGAGTACAAACATGAGGAAACACAAATGCCAAACTCCCTTAATCATTCATCACAATGAGAAAAAACAAAGAATATAGTTCTGATGTGTAGCAAATGATTGTCGAGCTTCACAAAATAGAAAGTGGCTGTAAGAAAATAGCTGAAGCAATGAAAATGCGTGGTGAGAAGGAAAGTTTGAGTGGCCAAAGACTCTCCAAGGATCACAGCTGGAGAATTGCAGAGATTAGTTGAGTCTTGAGTCTCAGAAAGCCTAAAAAAATGATCAAACAGCACCTACATCACCACAAGTTGTTCAGGAGGGTTTCAAGAAAAATCCTCTGCTTTCATCCAGAATCAATCTCCAGCATATTCAGTTGTTAGGCACAACTGGAACTTCAAATGGGACCGACTTCTATGATCAGATGAAACTAAAAAAGAGCTTTTTTGCAGCAAACCCACCAGATGGGTTTGGTGCACTGCACACATGAATAAAAAGTACCCCATGCCCACGGTTAAATACACTGCTGGATCTTTAATGTTGTGGGCCTATTTTTCTGCTGGAGGTCCTGGACATCTTGTTCAGATACATGGCTTCATGGATTCTATGAAATACCAACAGATAAAAAAAATCAAACCCTGGCCGCTTCTGCTAGAAATCCAATAATGGGCCATGGTTGGAGCTTCCATCAGGACAATGATCCAAAACAAACATCAAAACCAACACAAAAATGTGTCACTGAGCACAAAATGAAGCTTCTGCCATGACCATCCCAGTCCCCTGACCTGAACCCTAAAGAAAATGAGTGAAGTGAACTGAAGAGAAGAAGCACCAACATGGAGCTGGGAATCTGAAGGATCTGGAGAGATTCTGTATGAAGGAATGGTCTCTGATCTCTTCTCATGTGTTCTCCAAACTCATCAGTCATTATAGGAGAAAACTCTACCTTGCTGTTACCTTGGCAAAAGGAGGTTACAAAAAGTACTGAATAAAAGGGTGCCAATAATTGTGGTCAATGTGTTTTGGAGAAAACCATTTATTTCATAATGTGATTTTCCCCCCCACTTTCAATTCTTTTCCTTTAATGAAAGATTCGATTTTTGCTAATTTTATGAATTAAAGATCAAAAGGATAAACAATGCAGATTTATTTTTATAGTCATCTTTGATCATATTTACCAAGGGTGCCAATAATTCTGATCACCACTGTATATAGGACCATGTTGTTTGTGTGCCAGTTTGGTACCAAATTAATCTGATCTTCTCTCTTACCATCAGACCAGCAGGCCTTTAAGTTCATTGAATACTGTTGCTGTCGGTACCTAAGACATGCTTAAAACTTAAGGGGGGGATCGTGCATTTTCAGTTGCAGCTCCCTGTTTGTGGATCTGCCACTTCTGTAAACGTTTTTAAATCTTTGTTTAAGACATATCTTTTTAAAATGGCTTATGGGCTGGAGTAACTGCTGCATATGGTTTTATTTTGTGTGAATTTATTGTTGTCTACTTTTGTGAAATGTTTTATTCTCTTGTTTTATTGCTAGTTTAACTCATTTTGTCTGTGCAGCACTTTGGTCGGCCCTGTCATTATTAAATGCACTATATAAATAAATTAAACCGAAACTGATTTTTTTATTATTATTTATTTAACCCACATAAACAATGCATTTTTTTTTTTTTTTTTGGTAAATGTTGTTTTGCAATTTCAGTATTTTCAATGGGGATTCTTATTATATTCTCATAAAAGTAATTAGTTTTTTACATCAACATAAATAAAGATAGTAGGTGCAGCCAGCATATAAAAATATACATTTTTTGCAATTATTTTACAATTTCACAATGAGAATGAGACATTTTTCCATTATGAGGAAGGAGGAGGTGCTTAACTGTCATGATTCAAAAAATGCTTCATTGATGAATAATTCTGCAGTAAGGCTTCATTATCTTTATGCAAGTTTATATTTTATGCAAAATATAACTTATTTTGAATTTCAGTTGAAATATGACTTATTGACAGGTTTTGTGAAATTCACAAAAATTAAGATATAAATACTTATGAATCAAAGTTGTATATGAATCATGACATTTCCAAATGTTTAAATTAACAAATTATCTGTTGACCATATTTGTTAATGACAATGATAAGAAAGTTACCCTAACGAAAAGTTTTACCAACTCACTACTAACATGAAATACCCCACTGAAAAAAACAAAACAAAAAAAACAACAAACAGCCTTAGCTAGTTGAAAACCTGCCAGCCTGGCAAAGCTGGTGTTGAGTTTGTTTAGTTGGTACAGCTGGTCTCCCAGTCTGACCAGCTGAAAACTGACCCCAAAAAACTTGCGCTAGTGTAGCACCAGTGAACGTGGAGAGATGCATGCCAGCATATGGTCCTCATTGAAAAATTCCCATGACAGATATTTGTCAGAAAAGAGCATTAGAAATTATATGACAGATCACTCACCTGTGGTTGAACACAGAGTCCCCTTCTCCGGAACTGCTGAAAAACTGTTTATCTTTATTCCTACTTTTGGACCTCCAGGTCGGAAAACGTTTCTTTTTCTTCTCCCTGGGGCTGGGGGGCAGTGAGTGCGGGAATGAAGTGGCATCTTCAGGGTTCGACGGTAAAGTCATGGACGAATCTCTGATACTCGCGCGCTCGTCTTCGAGTGAAGTCCGCCACAGACCCTCAGTTCTTTCAGCATCCCTGGATTCCTTACCTACACTCTTTGACTTCCCAAACAGCTTCTTAATTCTAACGCTCATGATTAAGTATTTACGACATGTACAAAGATAAAAAGTTCCCTTTAGTCTAACGAAGGTGTCAAAACTGAAAGTTTGAAATGCGCACGCTTTGTTTGCCGCGCGCTGGAGATTTGGTGTTATTCACGCGCTCCTGAAGCTCACAGGAGCGTGTTGGGCGGAGCGCGCAGTTCAGGTTTGAACTTCGTTGATAATATCTTTCTTTTAAAGCAGAAGTTGGTCTGAGCTGTAAAATTTCACAAGAGTAGATTTTAAAAATGAACATACTGGAACTGGAATATATAAACATGTTCTGAATCATCTATTGTCAATTTACAGTGCTTATTTAATTAAATCCAATCTTCATTTGCAGTGTGAAGCAACCAGTCATTTTCTTTCGAATGGAAAAGGGTTATAGCGCCTTCTGGTGGTCTAAATATATTAAATGAAATCTGAAACTCGCAACTTGTAATTACATCATATTTTTTCACATTACAATCACAATGAAGTTAATATATTGTAGATGTCATATATATATATATATATATATATATATATATATATATATATATATATATATATATATATATATATATATATATATATATAATGTTCCTGTAACCCTTTAAATACGGTTTCATTTGTCAACGTGAACAAACCTTAATGTTTATTTCAACATTCAAAAACACATTTTTCAAATCAAAATTTGTATGTTAACATTAGTTAATGCACTGTGAACTAGCATGACTAATGAACAACTGTATTTTTATTAACGTTTACAAATGAATACTGTAAAAAGTGATGCTCATTTATATTATTCATTTGTAATGTTCATTTATATTAGCTAATGTTAACAATTCACAAATGAGAGTTTATTGTAAAGTGTTAGCAATATTCTAAACAAAACTTGTTTTCTTGGGAATTTGTTTTATTTGTAAAACATTATATTAGTCCCGTCTTCATTTTCACTTTCTTTTGTGATATCTTTTCAACAAAAGCATGTAACTCAATTCCTCAATGAGCAATGGCTAAATTTAGTTCTATATATCCATTCTGAAAGATTTTATATCTGTACTGCAGCCAAAACATGTGGATATCCTTAACATTGGAGAGAAGGACTGAAACAGACATAGTAGGTGGAAACAAAGGGTAAAAGAAATCTGTTGTGAAAGTGATATACTAAAATAATTCATACTCCAAATTTGTCATAGCTGCCAGCAGTTTATTTAATGAGAGTGCGATGGCATATGGCAAACATGCAATGTTTTTATAGTTAATGTCAAACCTGTTCCTTGCACGCACACACACAGGCCCAATCAGAAATCTACTGTGAGCAACATTTTAACACTCATGTTACTCAGAGATATGGGCTAAATAGTATGGAGGGAGCATCTCTCTCAAAAACAAAATAAAAAACAACACACTGCTGATTCCTTTAAATGCACAAAGCTGAAAACAGAATTTAAATAAGGTGGCCCTGATCGAACTTTCTAATAACGTGCCAACAATCTCCTGTAATGAACTCAAAGTGAAAAGATGGCAGGCTGGAAAAACAATCCCTACATTTTCACTCAACCATCCACTCCATTAATGGACTGGCATAAGCAGAGGAGTGGAAAAAGGAAATGGGGCCCCTACAACACATATAGATATATATTTCAATTAAACCATTTACTCTTATCCTGTCTCTTTTGTATTTGAGTTCATGCAAATTTTTATTTTTGTTTTTGCTACCTTGAGAAAATGTATAAGGCTAGAGGTGTCATTACAAGTCTGTATCATTCTGCTACATTCAGTCCGTGAATGTATAAAAGTTGCACGTTAATCTCTGAAAACCAAAAACAGTATTTACAATTCTCTATGATGAGAAGAACCAGAAAAACATATGGCAACAAATTTCGCTCATTTATAAATTTCATTATTATCTTTCTCCAAATCAGAAACATCAAGTTTACATTCAACATTGTATCAACATAAAATGCAGTTTTTTACTCTGAGCCTTTAATCGAACTTGGTAGACTAATCTGGCAAGACTATAAAGCCATTTTTCTGTCTATTTAGTCATCCTTCATAGCACCACATCTTAAAAACAATTCACCTTCTTTAAATGAGATGCCCTTTGTGAACCCCCCAAAAATATTTAGCTACTATTCAAATTGTTAAGGACACTTCATGTGAAGTGCAAGTGATGTAGTTCTACCTCTAGAGCTACACAGGCATTTCCCTTCAAATGTGTTTCGTGCCATGGGATGCAGTTATGATGATGCAGCACTCTTAACGTTAAATAATGAATCTAGAGTGAATAAGGCAGATCTATAGAATCCCTTCATGTATCTAGAGTCTCTGTTAAAGAGGCCTTTCCTTCATCAAAAGGCCACAGGTGCTGCTAATGTACTACATGGTATGTAAGGTGCCATTTCTGCAAACAACTGATGACTAATGTATATGATATGAACTTCATATATGAGTGTCGAACTTTGATATCAACATAAGTCAACATGCACTTCATTTAAACTTTAGTAAAGCGTCTTTTGAGACTTCTGTGTGTTCAGAGTGCTACACTGCTCTCTAAAACTCTCTGAAAATAAACACTGGAGCTTTCAACACTGTTCAAATGCGTTTAGATACAAACAAAACAAAAATGCTTCATAACTGTTCACGTTGCAAGCTTAGAAAAAGCATCGTTTTTCATATTTTAAATCCATAAAACAAAAGGCTGGTGAACCCACTCTTATTGCTACATAGTGTGGGTAAGAGGAATAGATATGCGTGAGCCACATACTCACACGCTGCTAGCCATCAATACACGGACAGTATCTGGCATTTCCTGCTTTAACACTTAAACTAGAAAAAAAAAAAAAAAAAAGTAAAGTGTGATAACAGCCTTTCGGACGCACCGAAAATGTATGATGTGTCCTAAAGAGCTTTAATGGATGAGCGAGAAATCATGCATTGGGTATTTACTCTAAATAAAAAAAGAGAAGGAAAAAAGGAGTCCATAGCTTGTTTTTTTCTCTTTCTCGTGTGATGGAAAATAAACAGTCCCAGCGCAAGGAGGGAAGTGGAGGAGATTTTGAGCCATTATTTGACAAGCCGTTTTGCTACATCAGCGTAGGCGATCTCGATCTCCTTGTCACTGGGGCATGTGTTGGTGAACTCCTCGCGCTTGTAGGCATTGTTCAGGTATCTCCAGATGCCCGTCATATCTTTAGGGATCTCAAAGCCTCTGTACTTCTTTGCCACCACCTGCAAACCGAATGAGAGAAAATTAACCGGTAAATCTTTCTGCTCAGTATCATAGAACATAATCATATTAAAAGATCATTTGAAGGCCAACTACAGTACAGCACATTAGTATTTTAACCCCCAAAAAACGGATTTAAGCCAGTTATTTATATAGTTTGCTGTAGTGTGTCTGTAAGAAATCTATTAATGACATTATTTTTGAAAGCATTCTCACTTTACAGCAATTTTACACTAGTGCCTAAAACTTTTCACAATACTGTAGCATTGGAGGAAGGTTTCTTCAAGCATATTTGAGACATTGCTGCAGTTCTTCTGGATTTAGTCTGTCTCAGTTTTTTCTGCTTATTCATGTAATCCCAGATAGACTCTGGGATAGATCTGATCTAGATGATGGTGAGATCAGATCTCCGTGTGGAGCACCGGCTGTTGTCAGATGCTTGTTCATACAAAAATCTCACTGGATTATTACAAAAGGAAAGTTTGGAAATGTAAACTGATATTTCCTACTAACACTACACAGCAAAAGATATAAATAACTGGCTTAAAAATTTTTTTTTTGTGAAAATAATAACGTGCCTAAGACTTTTGCACAGTACTGTATATTCTAAAATTCTGTTTAATGTTAGGCTGAGGTTGACCTGTTCGACACTTTACCTTAACAATGTGGAGTTTGGGCAGCAGATTGCAGTCAGCCAGCGTCATCTCTTCACCGTCTAAGAACCTGCGCACAGAGGCCTTCACCTCCTCCATGCTGTTGTGGTCGATCTCGTCAGGTAGAGGAGAGCACAGGTACTCATCTAACTTCTGCAAGGTCTTCAGCAGTCCCCTTTCCAATGCTATATGTCAACAACAATTAAGAGTTAGTTAGGTAGAACTTAAAAAAAAAAAAAAAAAGAAAAAAAAGAAAAGAAAACGTGCAGTGTGTTAATGCTAAAGATACTGAGGGGTTTTTTCACACTGTTTTAATTTATTTGCTGTTAACAAAAAGTATGTGAACACACCAAAAGAAATCTAAAGCACACCAAACTATGACCATCTCAGGTGGTCCACAGTACAGTTCACTTGTAGCATGTTGTGGAAAGAATGTGCAGTGAGTCTCAAACTCCATTGTTTCCTCCTTCTTATATAAATCTCATTTGTTTAAAAAACATCTGAAAAACAGGCGAATCTCAACATAACACAGACAGTTACGTAACAGTCGGGATTATTAATATGTACGCTCCCAATATTTGCATATGTCAGCCCATGATCTAGGCATTACACAAGGGCAGCCAGTGTTAACGTCTGGATCTGTGCACAGCTGAATCATCAGACTAGGTAAGCAAGCAAGGATAACAGCGAAAAAATGGCAGATGGAGCGATAATAACTGACATGATCCTTGATAACATGATATTTTTAGTGATATTTGTAAACTGTCTTTCTAAATGTTTCATTAACATGTTGCTAATGTACTGTTAATAATAATAATGTGGTAAATGTAATTTTAAAAATTAAAATTACCATCGTTTATTACTGTATTCACGGAGACAAGAGCCGTCGTTTTTTTTCCCATTATTAAACACTTGCAGTCTATATAATTCAGAAGCACAACTTCATTCTTTATAAATCTCTCCAACAGTGTAGCATTAGCCGTTAGCCATGGGTCACAGCCTCAAATTCATTCAGAATCAAATGTAAACATCCAAATAAATACAATACTCACATAATCCGAGGCATGCATGCAGTATGCATGTCGAACACTTTGTAAAGATCCATTTTGAGGGTTATATTAGCTGTGTATTAACTTTGTTTATGCACTGTTTAAGTCAAGCGCGAGCTCCGGGGGCGGAGAGCGCACGATTTAAAGGGGGCGCAACCTGAATCGGCGCATTTCTAATTATGCCCCAAAATAGGCAGTTAAAAAAATTAATTAAAAAAAAAAAATCTATGGGGTATTTTGAGCTGAAACTTCACAGACACATTCAGGGGACACCTTAGACTTATATTACATCTTGTGAAAAAACATTCGATGGCACCTTTAAATAAATGTAGCCTTGGTGAGAATGAGAGACTTCTTTCAAAAACATTTAAAAATATATATGTTTCCAACCTTTTGACATATAATATAATATAATAAAATAATTCACAAAATTAGAAATAAAACTGATTACAACAAAAGGAGTTCAAAAAAAAGAAAGAAAAAAAGAGAAAGAATAGTAATCTGCCCTCTAGAGGGAGAAAGTTCAAAAACAGAATTGCAGTGTTTGGTTGCACTTCTGCATAGCTGCCACAAAAGGGCATAATTACACTGCAGTGAAAGCTGATCCTGAGACTTCACATAATATCAGCATGCCACTGTTACAGGTTACTTGTTGAGCTCTACACTTTGTGACAAACAAATGCATTCTAGAATGCTAAGGCATTTTCCGCTCTCCATGAGAGGTCTACTAGCGATTCCTCTTGTGGACAGTGCTGTCTGGTCACACTGAGACTATGTTGACAGACTTCAGCTGGAATAGAGAGGCTGTTATCACCCACAGTCAACATTTCACAAGGGTGGAGACTCTTGAAGTTAGTTTATGTTCAGGGTCACTGCCAAATTGTTATTGAGCCGAAGAGTCTTGAGATTGTGTGACATTGCACCAAGGCAAATTCCTAGCGTATTTATCATTCTGATAAAAGTTCTACACCTTCTGATAAAAGAGCAGTCGCTGTTACTTTGAACAAAACTCATGTTTTATGTGAAGAGTGTTTACTCTGGAAGTTGATCTAACTATCAAATTGTAGCCCTGCCTATAGCACTAAAGCATGTAAATGAGACACTGGATCCAAGCCCTGCGTTATCTAAACTAGAGACAACACTGTTTACATACACAACATGAGACATGGCAACCATAACCAGATCTAATCTCTCAAACTAGAGCAATAGAAAGTATTTGTGTGGTTAAACTGAGCTTATCAAATGTGTGATTATTTCATTGAACAATGTACATCTGGTAGATTGTTTAGAGGTGAGAGAGTGTGAAATCTGTCTGGTTACCCTCATTAGCATCAGGTTTGGAGTTCTTGATGAAGGCAGAGAACTTGGCAAATATATCCATCCCTGCAGTGTTGGATTCTGGGTGCCTGGCACCAAGTTTAGTGTACCTAAGTGCACAAATACACACATAAAAGTATAATTTAAATAAATCCTCTGACTGGCTGTTGACAGACATCTGACACTTAAATACACAAACACACTCTTTCGCCTACTTTGGAGGGCAGAGGATGTCCTCTAGGAACTCTTCGATCTTGTTGACATCTGTCTTGACCTCACCATTAAAGGTGATGAAGGGAGGGTGGGTTCCTGGGGCCAGATTCTGCAGATCAGCTGGTTTTCTACAAAAAAGAAAAACATAAGTGCAACATTAATATGGCTATATTCACATTCACAAATCTCCATTAACCGGCAGCAGCTTTTATATCCAGGTGGAGAGTGGAAAATTTGAATCGTGCGTAGAAGAAAACTAACAGGAGCAGCTCATATCTGTGTGATTGTAAGTTACCGAAAGCACACATGAAAACCTCTAACACACGGTAGACACATGTTTGTGTGGCGTAGAGTGGCTCTCTTGCACTGTATGAAGTAACAGACAACTAGTTTTCCAGTCTAGTTCAGTATTCTGTTGTTGTGTGGCCTATGAATTCTTGTACTGATGAAATGATTGATTTTCACAGAGACCTTTCAGCTCATCTCAAAAAGTATGTTCGTCTATAAACTTAACTATGCTCAAACAAATGTGACGAAAGACCAAAGCCATAGGAACTGTAGAAATGTTTTATTACTGAACTACAACAGGAGGTCAGCATGGCAGAGCCCAAGGACATTTAGAATACAGGGCGATAAGATACTCTCGGGGGATGCATACAGTTCACACAATACAGGGGTTTTCCAGAGCACTCAAAGCCCAACACACAAACTTAGCTTTGTATACAACCAGTAGTGATAAATATAAACTATACCCCTAAAAGAAATATTTCTGCATTTACAAAAACCAAAAAAAAAAATTCTACATTAATCGTTTTTCCCAAATGAGGATGTTGCCGGATATCCACTGTGAAATATGAAAACACTTGAGGGTTCAGGAACAGAGGGGGGATATTTCCCATGAGGCCTTGCAGGCAGGAACACTCTGATCCTACCAACTACAACAACAGGAAATGACCTCACACCTCTGGCAAGAGCACAAGGAGCACCCTATCCCTGGGTTGGCACAAAGGAAAGGGCAAGAGAGAGAAGAAAACAAGCAGAAAGAAAGAAAGAAAGAAAGAAAGAAAGAAAGAAAGAAAGAAAGAAAGAAAGAAAGAAAGAAAGAAAGAAAGAAAGAAAGAAAGAAAGAAAGAAAGAAAGAAAGAAAGAAAGAAAGAAAGAAAGAAAGAAAGAAAGAAAGAAAGAAAGAAAGAAAGAAAGAACTGATGACTCAATAGTCAGTTTCAGTTGATTTCAGTCTAAGACAGGTCATAAAGGTCATAAACTTTAATCTGAACTGTGTTACAGCCTCATAAAACAGACTAAAGATGATATGTAGAAAGTCTGAACAGAAAGTGGGGGAGAGAGAAATAGCCCATAGGTGTGGAAGTCATCGTAGATAAATGTGATTTCACTTAACAACGTCACAGATTTCAAAAACAAGATAAAAGAAAGAAAGAAAAATAACCTTGCAATATTCAGACTGTAAAACTTGGTTAATCTATATAACCTCATTTAAAGCATGTAGGACTAACATATCTGCAGCACAGTGGATACTATATAATACTAATAGCAGGTTAAATTCACAACTAATATTAGCTGGCTTAACCTCATTTTCAGACAAGTTATGAAGTTTCAAAATGTTATCACAGATCATCAGTGACACACAGTTTTGCAGAATATAGAGTCTCTGCTGCCTCAACCATCACACTAATGTCTTAAATTCCTCAGTGATATACTTTTTCGAAATATATATAATTTTTTACAAATATCAAATCTCAGACTAGGGCTGGGCGATATATCGAATGCTTTTGTCACACGCATTTCATCAGTAAAGCCGGTTCCCTGATTACCACTAAATCGCCAAATGGAGCGGCATTTAATAGACAGAGCCGTAGTTCACTGACAAGCCACGCAATATCGCTTTCAATATCAACGTCGATTCATATCGATATTGAACGCGATATTGCGTGGCTTGTCAGTTAACTACGGCTCTGTCTATTAAATGCCGCTCCATTTGAAAGCAGGTAATGGCGATTTAGTGGTAATCAGGGAACCGGCTTTACTGACGAAATGCGCGTGACAATCGCATGCGATATATCACCCAGCCCTATCTCAGACTATGAGATGAGATATGAATTTCTAAGACTGTGAATGAAAATGTTAATTATCAGATCATTGTACATGTGACTTAACACGCACACACACACACGTGACACACTTTTGTATGCTAATTAATTTACTTACTTTTTTTTTTTTTTTTTTTTTTTAAATAGTTTTTCCAAATGTAGACAATGCTGTATGTCCCAATGAAACGTTTTAATCAGATTTAAGTCACTTTTGGGGAAATGTCTGTCTACAAACTACAAACACACATACCTCTTAAGGTCCACAGTGGTGACATTGAAGACCACACCCTTCAGCCACAGGATCATGAAGAGACGCTGAGAAAACGGACAGTTGCCGATACTTTCTCCATCACTGCCCGCCTGAAAAAGAAAGAAAACGTGTTAGTCTGACCTCAGAAATGTATATGAAACAAATAATTAAAACTGTCATCATTCCAATGAGTTGCTCCACATCAGCTGAAATTCCAGCAGTGAACATTTTGCAATCACGGGGTCATTATCGTACAACCCCGTTTCAGATTATAGCCAGAGAAAACAACTAAACCGCAACAAGAAAGATATTTTAACTGTTTAACAATCTTTTCCATGTTACTGAGATTTATTTGACAGAAAGACTCATTATAAACTGGTTTCTAACACACAAAACCCCTGACTTGAAACATGTTGTCCGTCTCCAGAATAATAATAATAATAAAAAAAGTGTATAGCAAGAGCTACATCACTCTAAACTAACATGGTGCCCTTTTAAAACTGAAGAGACCAACCTAAGACCTTAAAAGTTCTGAACATGTGTAGACAAACCTCTCTATACACATCTATGTATACAGCATACATTTATTCTGAGAGTAAATATGTTCAATAACAGTGGCTGCTCATGTGATTTTAATGTGAGGCTGTCCTATTGTGTTTTATGCATTTCTTTATTTTCTAACGAGAGAAGTGACAGTACCATTTTAAAATTTTAAAGCATGGTTATGCATGTTAATGAATGCATTTACTGGCATTAATTATCATGCCAATAAAGATTGATCTCAAATCTTCAGATAGCATGTGTATGTGTGAACATTTTTTTGAAAGACATGAATTCCACAGAGGAGATATCACCAGAGGAGCCAACCCTCCTCCTCCACATCTCTCGGCTGAATACCACACTGCGTGTGAACTCCAACACATAACAGAACTTCATGTTTTCTTTCTGTCTCTCATTTGTCCTCCGCCAATCTCCAGAAACAAGATGCGTATGACTCAGAGAATAGAAATGTTCCAGTGTGCTTCAGTAATTCAGCTAATTATGCATTGAGCTGACAGTGAGAATGACCTGACCTGAGAGAGAGAGACAGGTACGGAAACCACTTGAGCTGCCTTATAGGGAGCATTTTAAAGGCATCAGGGTGCTCAACAAAACATTCCAAAATAACCATTCCATAAATACTGTAAAATATTAATACAATTTAAAATAACTTTTCTATTCACATTTTAAAATGTAATTTATTCCTCTGATGGTGAAGCTGAAATTTTAGCATTCACATGAGCCTTTAGAAATTATAAATATGCTGATTTGGTGCACAAGTAAAACAGAAGAAACTTTCAGGATTCTTTGAACAAAGTTCAAAAGAACAATATTTCTTTGAAATGGAAATCTTTAGTAACATTATAAATGTTTTTCTGTCACTTATGATCAATTTAAAGTGTTTTTGCTGAAAAAAGTATTAATTTAACATATAGCCTACATTGACTCCAAACTTTGGATATTAGTGTATATCCTTCGTGGACTAGGCAATCTTACAATGCATTGCAATGTCTCAGTCAAAAATATAACTAGGATATAAATTATTCAATAACAAAAGGATTTCTAAAAATATTTAAATAAAAATTATTTTAACAGGCTCTTTATCAAAAATTGTGTGCTAAATATATTTGTGCTTTTCTATAATGTCTATATTGAAATTAAGAGCTTATGCATGTATCCAATATATGAATATATGAAATGCACAGGAAACTCGACTCAATTAAAGTCACAGCAGCCTAATAAACCTGCTGCTTTCTGTCATGTTAAAAGGTACAATATGTAATAATTTTGTCCGCTAGAGGTCGCTAGAAGCTCATTCAAAACAAAGGCGTAGCTTGATGATGCCAAGTTTTGGAGCAGAATCTTGGGACATGTGGTCTCCACCTCAACGGACGGTGCAAAAGAACAGGGATTTGAGTCGGGAAGAAATCACGCAATTATTAACGTTACTGTAGTATGAAGCAGAGCAGGACCTGAATGAGGCCACTGGAGCGATTGTGCAACACGAGCAGCTAGTGGTTAAACGGATCGTTGTTGATCTGTGATCTGTACGGACCAAGCCCCACGGTTCGGGACGCATGTGATTCACGGATCAAATGCAAGTTTAACGCAATAGAGTGAAAAGGTTATAATTTGAACGTGTTTTGTCTTTCTAGTTCACACATTAAATAGATATAAAACCATTCCAGTGCTAGAAAAGGCAAAAGAGGATTTAATTCGGTATCGCACGCAGCACTGTTATCGGTGTGCACACAGACGCATATACATACAAGGCTTGCGCGCACAAACATATAGAGAGAGCCATTTTTTAGATAGCTCACGATGTCCAAATTGATTTCTCTTTCGCGTCCTCAATGCATTTGGATGGGCACATACACGCATTATATCAGTATTCTCGTAAACACGTTCGGTTATGTCTGAACGAGGTGACAATTCGGATGTGTATCTATCGGATGTGTGCGTAGATGGAGTCTTACTCTTAAAGTGACAACAACCTATAAATACCTGCTGTTGTCTGTCATGTAAAACAACAAAACACAGCATTATCAAAGATTAATCTATATTAAATTCATACAGTGAACAGTGTCATTTTACATTTAATTATTACATTTCTGTAAATGAAAATTAATACTACAGTTAGACCTTATACTTTATTTGTATCTTTTATCTATGCTTGTAACTGTTGTACAGTATTTGTTCTTTTTATAGTCCGTTCACTTGCCTTTAATAATGTATTAGTTAGGCTAGTAGTTTCTGCTGTGGTATCAGAGTAGTTAAAGTGGGCTAAGTAATAAATGCAAAGTTAAGTTACAACCCAATTTATTATTTTTTATTTGTTTGTGCTGATCCGAAAAATGATCTGATCCGTGACTTCATAACCGTGATGTGATCCGAACCATGAGTTTTGTGATCCGTTGAACCACTACTGAATACTACTATTAGACCCACCTGAAAAACTTAAAGCCATGTTTATTTAATTTGTCTCTTTATTCAATTGTATTTATTTGTGATATAACTTACAATTTGTTTGTTCTTATTTTATTACTGACTACTTATGGACTTTTTTTCTTTTTCTTTTTTTAATGTAAATTTAGTTCAATGGTTCAAATAAAGCCTCCCTGTTCTGTATAAGCTATTACAACAAAATTACCCAAATTATCAAAAAATTATGAGATAATAAATTATCTGTATGGCTGTATATATGGCAGTTTTCCCCATGGTATCGAATATCGATATTTTCAAGGTATCGAAGTTGGAAATTCCAGTATTGTGCCACTACCACTAGGGAGTTATTGGATGAAATCCCATTCTGTAGCATTTCAGGAAGGCATTACACAATCATAAATTGTCTGTTCTGGATTCTAGCACATTCTCATTTCAATAAGCCTCACAGAGCACTATATCTGAATCAGCTCTTTTTCTTCAGCAGTGTATTGTTGTTCGCTCTCTTGTTATCTGGTTTTGCATGCTGAAAAGAATCCAACAGTCCAATAAAGAACAGAAGACTTTTCATTTTGCAATCACAGTTCTAGAGAGTTCCCTCTCTCTTTCATTCTTCCTCCATCTCTCTCCCGTCCAGACACCCTGCTGGCATCTCGTGTTCATACACTTTCTCTCTCTCTGGTGAACAAAAGCTTTACTTCTGTTCAGTGCTCATTGTGGCAGGTCCTTCTCCAGTTGACTCAGGGTTCATTAAAACATGCTGATAAAGACTGAATTTGTGCCCCTTTCACATGTATTATCTCACATACTCAAAATAACGTGTCGTTCTGGGAAAGAAAATGGCCATTATTCAGAGAGGCGAGTAAGAGTCAGATTTAATGGCTCAAAATTATTCAGTGATTCCTGGATTCTGCCCAATCAAAGATGCTTTAAGAGGGAACAGGAAGAGTATGTCTCACAGGGACAGGACAACGGTTTCCATAGAGACACACAGATGTAGTTTCTGTCCTGTAGAGTTCAGTCTATCAGTGCTGACAAAAGACTACACAAAACAACCTGTTACACAAACTCACAGTCAAGAACTGTAATAGTACAGAGAAAAAAAATTGGGTTATGAAGAAAACATTAAAATCAAAGCTTCTTTGCTGTGTGCTGCTGTGTGTGTCTGAAACCTTCAGCAGAAATGAAGTTATGATTGAAATAAAATAATGAATGCATATAAATTTGTAGACCAGGGGTTTTACATTTTTTAAATGCAACAGACCCCCAAATATGATCATCCTCGTGTGAGGGACCCCATCCTAAAATTTAAAAAGGCAGCTGTCTTTTAGAAACACCACATAAAATTAATATTATACATATATTTTTTTCTACTCGCTATAGTAAATGTACAATTAAATGTGCATAAATGTTTATTTAATTTTAATCTAATTTAATAGATTAATACTTTTTAATATCGTAATATTATTATTATTTTTTTTTACATTATCAGTGTTTAAAACAGAACATTAAGTTGTGCTGCTTAATATGTTTGTGGAAACCGTGATACATTTTTCATGATGAATAGAAAGTTTGAAAGAACAGCATTTATTTGAAATAGAAATCTTTTTATTATATTATCTATCTATTTGATGTCTTTCGATCAATTAAATGCATCCTTGATGAATACGTTTTTTTTATCTTATTGAACCCAAACTTTTGATTGTGTATATATAAAAAAAGAAAGATTAAAATATTTAAATATGCCTTCCTGTGCTCTAGATATCACAGGTAAAATATCGAAGGATTCCTCTATGATGATTGTGACGATCATTCATCTTAAGTGATTTATTGTCTGCAGTGCAAACATTAGAACATTATGGGCTTGAGATCATTATGGCTCTGTTTGTGTAAAAACAAAACCATTCAAATTTTAAGGAAGTCAAATAAATTGTTAAAATCAGAAAGAGTTTATCACAGAGGTCACAAACAGAGGTTAGTGTTTTCTTGTTGCAGTACCAGTAATGGCCTGCAGGTCACCACAGCTGTGGATTCCCCAGGGTGTGTTCTCTACTAATCTGCTCCTTTCATCACAACAGAAAGCAAACGGTCTTTCCTCAGAGATTTAATAATAAGGCCAACTGTTGGCATTAATGAGGGATGCAGAGAGAAATGCTCTCAAAAGGACATCATCCATTCATGTCCCTGCAGAATTTTATTTAAAAGGATCTACATTTAATTACTCAGGGGTTCTAAAACAACTCAAGGTACTTTTGAATCCAATTTTATAAAATAAGCTAATTCACTAACTACAACACATCTTCATATATAAAGCAACAAGACAAGACAAAAAGCATGAACAAAAGAGTAGGAGCAACAGGTGGGCTTTCAAAAACTTGGATTTGGGATTCTCTCCTGTTTACGTGTTAAACCCCATTCTGTCTTCATTTCTCCTCTTTTTGTTTTTTTTTTACTCCTCTTTTCTCTCACCTCCCCTTCTGTAAGGCCTCTGAGGATGGTGGGGAGGGAAGCAGAATATATTCCAGAAATGTCCGGCATGGGGTGTTGTAAGAAGGTTTTGTTTAGGTTTTGTAGCGTCGGCTGAGGGCAAGCATTTCCTCTGAGACAGCTGCTCACTCATGACTACAGCTCCACAACACAGGAGAATGTCTGTGCTGCATGTTGTTAATCTGCTAGTTTTTAACAGAACTGGTGTTGTCCCGTAAAATCGTAAGGGTCCAAATGACCTTTGAAAGATGCCCATGGCTAAAAATGAACAGCAGCAGCGTGTTTGCATTACTGTTTTCATAGAAGTTGCCCTCTATACACATCTCTCCATTCATGTCTCACTCCCTCTCTCTGATCCATATGGATGACTCTCCAAACACAAACAGAGCCCTTTTGTTCAACACCTCTTAAAAACACATTGGGTGCATCCAAAAGAAAAGAGGGAAAAAACAGATGGCAGTCTGAGGAAGTGAAAGACTGTGTACCTTATATGGCAACACAGAAACCTCTAAAACGGAAAGCTTATAAAAAATAAATAAAAATAGTAATAATAAAAAAAAAGCAATAAACCAATCAGAGATGGATAATAAAAGACTATTTATTGCTTTTCTGTTATAAACTTCCCAACTCTTTTTCCATTTTCCTGCTGAGGTTTGATTCCTTGACAAAGTTTAAAGTTTAAAAAAAAAAAAAAAAGTTTAAACTCCCTGCATACCAGATTTGTAGTAAAACGTTTTTTTTGTTTTTTTTTCTGATTAAATAAAAAATAATTTATACATGTATATTTTTAATAAAATATCTACATATACACTACTGTTGAAAAGCTGGGGTTTTTTTTTCTCCGAGGCTGAATTTATTTGATTAAAAAAGTGAAAAAGTAATATTGTGGATAAAATGTTAAAAAGAACAGCATTTATTTGAAACAGATTTGTGTGTAACAATATAATTGTCTTTACTGTCACTTATGATTAAATTGATTCTTACTGAATTATACAAAAATTAATTATACTAGTCTTTTTTAAAATCCCATTTCTCAGGTATCATTAAAAAGTATCTAGATATAATTTTTCACCTATATTACCCAAAAACCTTTTCACAATGTTCACTGTTAATATGCTTTCAGTTGCATTTTGCCACATTCTTTCTCAGGTGGATGCGAAGTGTTGCACAGTTTATTAAGAAACACTATCAGGGACAGGAGAAAGATGTGAACTCCCTAAAGGAGAAGCACACACAGCTACAGCTGTCCAGTGGAGACAGTGAGTCATGGTGCAGTAGCTGGTGAGCGTGTCACCGTCTCCATCTGATCTGCGCTCTCCATGAGTGATCTCATCTCTTCCAGCACAGTTCTAAATACATCACAGAGGACATCTCAATCTGAATACATGAAGGTGGAGTCTCTCTCTCTCTCTCTCTCAGACGCACACACGCACTTACGTTTGTTTCACTATATTAGTGAGGACATTGCGTTGACTTCCATTGATTTCATATCAGGTTAATGATATTTTCTATCGCCTACCCCAACCCTTCCCCCTAAACCTACCAATTACAGAATCATGTGCAAAACACTAGATTTAAATAAAAACATGTTTTGGCCAATTTATAAGCTTTTTTAACTAGTGAGGACCAGTAAAATGTCCTCACTAATCAGTTGTCATAATAGCATATTAGCCTGTTGCTAAACCTGCACACACACCTCAACACAATCAGACACATGCTCATGGCACAGCACCCACTCCTGCCCTCTATTTCAGCCTCCCTTGTTAGGCCACACTGCGAGATTCCCACAGGACAGAAATGTGTGTGTGTGTCTGGAGGTGGGGCTGAGGGGAAGTGCCCAGCAAACTAAATTTAGAACTTCAACCAGCCAAGCTCTTCACAATCACAATGTGCTCATTCTCCAGCCCCTGTGCACGATCTGACCACGGTGTTACCTTATAAGGAAGAAGGGAAGGAGAAAGAGAAAGAATAAGACATACAGAGAGAAAGTAGTAATTCCAATTTGAGAGAAACAGATTGAAACAAATGAGAGAAAGTCCAAATGATGTTCGAATAAGGAAATATATGATTTCATGTACTGATATGAATGGTATTATGGATGTTAAAAGGCACCCCTTTTAGTAATTACTTAGGTGGGAAGAAAGTCACGCTTTCTGGCGAACTTGTTATTCAATGAATCCTGGAAAAAAAATTATCACCATTTTCACAAAATTATTAATCAGCGTTTTTTTTTTAATTGTTAAGAAATATTTCTTGAGCACCAAATCAGCATATTAGAATGATTTATGAAAGATCATGTAATACTGTACTGGAATAATGATGCTGAAAATTACATTTTAAAAACATTAAAATAGAAAACTTATTTAAATTTTTTTCTAAATCAATACATTGTGAAACACAAATGTACCTACTCTGTTCACATGAAACTAAGAAAAAAAATCACTAAAGGTATATCCAGCTTTCAACTGTCAAAATTGTCTGTGTAACATGTAAGGGAGCTGAATGTAATACACTCGAATTGGTATCTAAAATATATTTATTCAAAAAACTCAGTTGCACTTCAAAACACTTATAATAAAGAAAACAACTGAACATTCAACAGAAAGAAAATTAATGACATTTGAATTCTGCATGTTCCAGATTCCACGCAGGCCTCCCGCACACCACTAAGTTTGTGCAAACATTCCCAGAACATTCCTCCTAACAAAAAAGCAGACCCCAGACTGATGACTCACAGCCACACTCCCAGCCTGTCATTGGTCACCAACAGCGCGTGCACACACGCACACACGCACACACACACACACACACACACACACACACGGTCACATGCAGAGTCTCATCTGACCTACACCACTGGTTACACAATATTGCACCAGCTGAATAAACAAGTGTTTTTCAAATGAACAAAAACCTGGAGATCGCTTTGTTCAGGAGACAAGAGCCAATCAGCTGTGAGATCTGACAAGATTAAACGCATGTAGATCAACGCCACAATCTAGACAAACCAAAATGACCTTACAGGCTAAACGACCACATTCACAGTCAAATCAGTCCTGCTAGAAGAACTTGGTCAAATTTGCCTACATTTAACATTTAAAACAAAATTCAAATGCTGGCAATGTTACAGGTGTCTTCATACAGTGGCAATGTCATAATGGCAATGGCACTTTCGCACAATCCACTTCAAGGGCTGTGAGGAAATCAGAGAGCCAGGCAGAGCTGACAAAGCTCCATATACTACTGAACTCACACTCATAAGCCTGTTACATATGGCGGCAAAAGGCTGTCACACACCAACACAAGTGTTGACCAAAAATAACTTTATTCAACAACTTCCAGCTTCTATGTCAGAATGCCGGCTCATTATTGGCCAGCTCCTGCATCAGCATCACACGCATGCGTCGTAGTGCTAACATGAACAGCGTCGGCCTATACTGAGCCGGCATAAAAGCTGGAAGCACTGTGTTTACTATGTGAACAGTGTAGGAGAATGACAGGGAAGAGAAGTTGTTGTTGAATAAAGTAAAGTTTTGTTTTGGCACACAAAAAGTATTCTCGCCACTTCATAACATTAAGGTTGAACAACTGTAGTCACATGGACTATTTTAACAATGTCTTTACTACCTTTCTAGGCCTTGAAATTGGTTATGATGTTGCTGTCTATTGGGAGGTCAGATATCTTCATTTGTGTTCCGAAGATGAATAAAAGTCTTACGGGTGTGGAACGTATCATGAAGGTAATTAATGACAGAAATTTCATTTTTGGGTGAACTAACCCTTTAAAAGAAAGAAATTATTTCACTTTAGCTAGGACTAAAAAAAAAAAAAAAAAAAAAGGTTTTAACTACCGTACTAATCTGTTTGTCAAATTTAAAAGCACTATCGAAAAACATGCCCAAATACTTCAGTAGTGGTTTCACACACAAAGACAAATGGCCAAAATTTAAGCATGGGGAAATAGCAGATAGGAGATAGCCGATAAAAAAAAATAAATAAATAAAAATAAATTAATTAATAAATATCACACTTTTTAATCAGAAAAACTACAATTAGATTTCTTCCCTAAACTGTGCAGCCATGGCACTGATAGCCTTGTGGGCAGCATGTTGTGCTTCGGGTGACCCGAGTTAAGAGTCTCGGCTCATGGACCTTTTCTGACCTGAAGATTTTATATTATTAAATATTTGATTTTTAATATATATATATCCACTAACTTCCTTGTTTAATTCGAGTTTTGGGGCATTCCCAGTAACTAAATATTTTGCATCAATCATCTGTTAAACACAAACCTCCTAGTGTACTCTGACTCGCACATTCTGTCTGCTGCCATAAAGGAGGAGCGACCGACATGACAAACTTTTCATTGGTTCGCAAATAAAAGACATTCCCACACACAAAGAACCAATACAAGAGGACACAATGGAGCTCCAAACAAAAGGATGAAACTTCATCATGAAGGCTCACTATCCTGAGATGACTGCAATGCAGCTTTCTGTTCAGATTTGAGCCATCTGTGAACATGACTGACTAAAGGACAAAAAGAGAGAGAGAGAAAAGTGGGGGTAAAGAGTTTGAGCATGTCTTTTGTCCTTCAGTAAGGACAGATCTCATGCAGTGAAAGCATTTGACTGGTGCAACTGGAGTAATAAAAGGCAGAGAATGTGTCCGTGTGTCTGCTTTAACGGTCCTGTATCATTGTGAGAACACCCGAAAACACACACAAACTTTTTCCAATCAGTAAACAGACACAATGGCGTTTTCTCACAAACCTTTTGGGGTATTTAAATATGTGTGTTTATCCAAGTTCCCATCTTGGCAGCTGATAAAAGACTGAATTGCATATTTAACAATCTGAAAAAGACTGACTAGTAGTTTGGGTTCAAAATGGAAGCTCTGAGAGATGAAAGGGCACTCTGAGCTGTGCCATAATCCTTCTCGAAACTCTTTATGTTTCAAAAGACATCACACTGTCTACAGCACAGTAGATCTGAACCTATGAACTCCTCATTTATATCAAAAATGATAAAATGAAACATTTCAACTCAGACTCGAGTCAGACTCAGCATATCCTGTTTATCATCAACGGCGCAATTGTTCCTTTAAAAATGCATACAAAGCTATAAATGTAAGGCCAAACGATGGCCTTGAATTCTTAAGCAGTGATTAAACTATAACTCTGCAGTCCACAGTTGCTAACATCAGCTTAAACAAAAATCAAACCACAGACAGTCATCTGACTTCACATCCAGCCTAAACAATAATTAATCTAAAGAGCCAATCAAAGCAGAGCAAGGGTTACTGTGGTTGCATCATCAGCACCTGGACTGTGTAAAGCACCTGAGTGACGGTGTCCTTCTGCAAAGAAAACATCACCACTGTCACATGGTGATCTGGCTGATTTTGCAGAGCAAACTACTCCATGTGCACACTGAGGTAGAGAACTGGATAGATCATAAATGATCTCTAAATTGTAAAGAAAATATGATCCATGAAACTCACACTGCTCGTCACAATTCCAGAGTGTTGATGATGGTTGCTTAAGATCATGTCCACATCTGTGCATTTTCATTTTAACATGGTGTTTTAAAATGAATATGATCCTTGTCTATACTGGCATTTCCACTGCATTTGAGAAAAGATCATTGTCTACACTACAGTACACAACCAAAAACACGCGTCTCATGACCATTCATGCACACCGGGCATGGGCGTACAAGTGTAACAGTTGCCGATTGCCCTAATAATAGTTTGTCTCTTGTGCATGTAGGCAGCAGCAGTATTATAAAATGCAGAGTTTAACTGCACAATGGCTGCTAAAAAGGACAAAAAAAGTCAGCAAAGCTAGCAGTTCCATCTCCAGGTTATCGTTTACATGGTCATCGAGGCTAGTCTGTTTTTGTTGTGTTTTGGTAGCATAATAGTCATATGATAGGGGCTTCTTCTTCAGAAGACCCAATCAGAGAGCAAATGTGGGCAGCCATGCCTTCATTTTCACAAAGTCTCAGTTTTGGTTTGTCTACATTGAAATGCAACCCCAGAGTTTTCAAACTAAAAAGGGGTCTGCAGCGTTTCAAAAACTCTGCTTTCAAGGGCCGAAAACTCCTGAGTAGTGTAGACGCCAGTTGTAACCTAGTGTTGTCAAAAGTACTGAATTCGATACCAAGTCGGTATCTGAAATTTAAGAGTGTGATACTTTGAGTGGATTACCTCTGATTGGCCATTGTGTTCACAGGTTCAACATATATGCCTGTGATTGGCTACAATGATCAACCCACAGGAGCGTTTGAAAGCACATGGAAGTGTTTCATTTTGAACGTTTTTGAAAGCGGGAGAAAGCAGGCGTCTATCAGCGGATGGTCCGCTGATAGATGCCTGATTTCAAACACTCCCATGTGTATCTGTGCAAGCACTCGGTGAAGAGCATCACTGATGTCCATTTACAACATTTTTTTGAAGCTTTGACCATTGTAGCCAATCACAGACATATCTGATGAGCGCATGAACACAATGGCCAATCAGAGGGGTTTATGAATCCGCTCAACAACGCTCAGTGTCACATTTTTAAAATTTCAGTACCAACACTAGTGTAACCGTAGCAAAAGTTAAGCATTTTAAAATGAAAACTCGCTAATGTAAACAGGGCTGTAGTCTCTACAAAAGTCAGATCCCAAAATTTGACTCGGGTTCCTCCTTTAAAAGGTTTTTATCACCAGACTCTGAAAATCAGCAGTTGCTTGATCTGAGCATAACTGGCAATGACATAATATTTGAATGCATTCTAAAAATATATATATATACTCCTTTTGAGATTTGCTCATTTAACAGTGTTTCCAAATGTTTACTGTTTTTATAGATTAACTTAGCATAAGCATTATGTGATGGCAAAGGTAATGCAAGGTAATTTACCACACGTTTAGATGTTGAAGTGATTCAGTGGAAAACCAAAATAAGTCTGACATTCAATAACCATGAGAACTGCAAATCTTCATTACTGCTGCATCATACTCTAAAGAAGTCACATCAATTTATAAGACACTGACCCCATTAAACCTCTGAGGCTGATCTCTAAATCTCAAATCCATTAGAGAACACTTAAAGAACCAACTAAAAGGAAGACAAACTGATCAGATTCAGCCACAAGAAGTGTGTTCAGAGCCCTTTTGAAATGCTTTGTATACTAAAACATGCTGCAGTGTGCTTTAACTGTGATCAAAGCAAAAATCCAAACATGCATGTGGTAAAGATGACCAGCAGGTGCGGCTGTACAAAGGGAGGGAGGAAAGGAGACGACTGCATTATCAGCTGCTTGCAGGGGCAAGGTTTGCCTGGTTTCTATGGCAACAAAGGGGATGGTCCTGCTGTGATGGTGTGCAGGAAGAAAAGGTGGAACAAAGATGCATTACATACATGCTGTTAATTATGAATGAGAGAGACAAACGACAGAAAGGGAGGGAAATAGGTCACCATTATCTATCTGTTGCAGTGTGTGTGCACTTTAAAGCAAATAATATAAAACTCTCTTTATCCAGGCGCTATAGAAACAAAACACACACAGTGTAAGTGTCACTGTAGCTCATCTGATACAAGCAGACTCTGTCAGAGCTGAAAGACTGTGACCTGCGGTCTCTCTTCATGCTGTTCCACATCAAAGCCACAATAGCAGAATTATTTTATTGCTGCTCATGTGCTAATATTGGATGCTGATTTCATATGTCATGATCACTGAACTGCAATGGGAAACACTGCTGTGTTTTCAAGCTGTGTCTAAATACATGACCAGCAGTTACAGACAATAACTTCCTGACTGCCCCATTCATAAAAATCGCATCACATGAGATAAGTACAGTAACACTGAGAATTACATCATTTTATCAGACCAATATCAAGCACTTAATACAGTATGAAACATCACAACAAAACCTTGAACTATACTCTTAAAAGGACACAAGAAAGAGAAAAATATGGTACATTTATATTAAAGAACCCATGAAATAAAGAACCGTGTTGTGAAAAATGAAAAATGTCATCCTTTGAAATGAGAATGACCCTATATATATATATTATTTTTAATGGTGTTATAGAAACACAAATATTAATTTTTAAAAAATATAAAGCATTATTTTAAAAAAATATATATATTTATACAGCAGTTCTTTCTGGTTCTCGAATCTGATCAGGTTTTTCCACTCATGCGGTACCAGTAATAATTAATAATGTAATGAACATTACTGCAGTTTGTCATGTTAGAAGACACTTGTGTAGGTCAGCTCTTATCGGAAGTTGTGAAGTGACCCTGCAAAACGTTAGAACAGACTCATGTATTTTAAATATAGGCTTTGTTTTCTAACAGATTTGAAACATGAGACAAATCCAAAAATCCAAAGTGAGACAAATCCAGAAGACTTGTGCCTACGGCCGAATCACAGCCGTGCTGATAAACAGCCATATCACACGGCTACTCATATACACGGCTCATATAGCTTTTTGTTTTATAAGGGTGTTCCAATCGATTGGGCGCCAATCGTTATTGGCCGAAAATAGCTTTATATAGTTTTATCAGTGGTCTCTACAAAGGCCTCTCTTTGCAGAGAGCGGAGACATTACAATGACAGCAACCCTACAGCAATAATGGCAAGAAGCTTTCCTTCACAGCGTTGCGCATTCTTTCCTCCCTAAAAGCCCAAACTCAACGTCCAAATCAGCTAGATCAGTGATTGTCCTAAAATGCAGTCTACTTTTGCTAAACTGCAGGATGTATTCAATGATAAAATGAGTTATTAAAACTGCATTAAGTGGAGAAAGTGATACTGTTCCTCAAGCAGTTTTCTATGTGTGCTGCGAGATGGAGTGGAACACAGACAAGCAAAGTGAACTTTGATCTTCAGGCTCAGACTTAAATGGTTAAATATGCACAGAAATTTGTCAAAATGCTAGGCTTGGTGAGTATTCTCTTAAACACCGTTGGTTATGTCTTAAGAGAACATAAACAGTTGGGGAATAGTCAGACTTAAAGTGACAGCAGCCTAATATTCCTGCTGCCATCTGTGTCATTTAAGGGGGGGTATAATGCTATTTCATGCATTCTGACTTATTCGCACTGTTAAAGAGTTGGATTATCATGCTAAACATGGCCAAAGTTTCAAAACACAAGTTGGATGTAAGATGGAGTATTTCTGTGCCAAAAATACTCTTTCAAATCTTCATAAACTTCGCTGTCTTTTTTTGGCGCTTATGGTTTCATAAACAAGGCCCAGTTCCACGCTGGATTTACAGATCATTTGAAACTGAAAGATGAGTGGTCACAGCGATAATGATCCAGGCCATGAGTCGGAACCACAGGTGGCGAGTAAAACTGCTTCAAATCTCTGTTTTGTTGGCAATAGGTGCCTAAGTGCATATAATGTAAACAACACGAACGTAGTGAATTCATAAATTCATTATTCATCATTCACTATACGCTATATTCATTGTAGTGATTCAATAGTTATCCAGGGATAATGCGATGTGCGGTGTGTTTAAATACATTTGTTTAGCTGACCATGGAAAGCTTGCAGCCGATCTCTACACAAAAGCTGCGCATGCTCGTCACTCTTTAGCTCCGCTCACGCAGCACGCCTCCAGACGCTCGGCTGTTTTCGGAAAGACTCGGTACAGCGAATGTATCTTTTATAAATATGATAAAACTAAAGACTTTTTGGAGATATGAAGAATGATATACTACTCTATAGGTACTCAAGATTAATATGAGATTGGCAGAAACTGTGTGTGATGTCATGCGTTTTAAGGCCAAAACATTTTTTTTGTCACATACAGCAAACATCTCCTCACTATCCGCTAGCTGCCTGTCCCCTGAACACACTGTAAAAAAAACGCGTTCTCTGTAGTCGCCACAAGCTCCAAAAACGGCAATAAAAACAAACTGGTGCAGCCTGGACCATGAAACATAATAAACATGCTCCAGCCAATAACCGACAAGAATGATTTTAAATGCGCGTTCATGACTGTTTCAGGAACCACGGAGGGGAGGGGAGGAGGAGGAGGAGGGAGGGTCTAGCTAGCCTCTGTTTTGTTTGACAACACTTCGAAAATCAACAGAAATTTACTCCACCCAGGATCACTTACGAGCACCTTTAATGTTAATGTTAATAGATAAAACAAGAAACAAAAAACTCAAGTAGATTCAGTAGGATTAATCTATATTTAATTTTTACAGTGAAGAGTATGCAGTGTTGTCTTGAATATGATTACTTTCTGTTGATAAAGACTGTTTTGTTTTTTATTTATTTCACAGGAATTCTATATTTGTAAAGCTCTAAGCCGTTCCTAATCGCATCTAAGAGAGGGAATGGAATATTTTGTACACGTTGCTTGCCAATAAATAATACTCTGGTGGCTTAAATTTTTTATACTTAAAATACATTATTGTTTAGAAAAGTATTATTTTGGTGATCGGTATCGGTGATCGTACATAGGCCCCAAAAATCCTGATCGGAGCACACTTATTGTTTATATTGTTTCATCTTTAAATAAACATGTGATTATTTAAAAAAAAATGAATTCTGAAATACTTTGATTTTAAATATTTATTGGCTTCTGGATTTGTCTCACTTGGGATTTTTGGATTTGTGTCATGTTTCAATAGGAAATCTGTTAGAAAACAAAGCCTATATTTAAAATACAGGAGTCTGTTCTAACGTTTTGCAGGGTCACTTCACAACATCCGATAAGAGCTGACCTACACAAGTGTCTTCTAACATGACAAACTGCACTAATGTTCATTGAATTATTAATTACAGTCCATTTAATACAGCAGAGGCATCCTTTAATTAAAGCCTAAGGAATCATAAACGCCTGGTCAGCATATTCAAGTTCGAGATCCAAAGTCCTTAGAGCTTTAACGCACTAGTAGTTTAGTAACCATGCGGCTCAGAGAGGAGAGCTTGTGTCGCACATTTCCAAACAGACATCAGACCCCAAACATCCACCGTTAGAAGCCCCCTCCTCTTTCTGTAATTCACTCCCCTCCTCCACTTCCCTTCTCTCCCTCCTTTCAGTGTTTCAGGAGTTTTCCCGCTCTGCCGGGCAGAAGGCCTTTGGAGGGAGAGAAAAAGAAGAGAAAAGCAAGGGAAAGAAAGAGGACAGCAGGGTTCCCAGCAGTGGAGAGGAATTCGAATAATTCCTGTTTGATTACTCAGAGATCCAGGAGGAGGACTGGATCCTTTCACTTCAGTTTATATTGGAACTAATGAAGGGTTCAGTCTTGAGAAGCATCCTAGCATCATCTCTGGTTACGTTAAACAGATTTAATTCTTGTATGGAGTTAAAATAAGGCACACTTATGAAGGCAAAACAATGTTGCAGCAGATAAAGAAAGGCGGGTTACATGTCTTCCATTCAAAGGGTTTTACATACAAGCACAATGCCCTTCTAAACAGACATATCTTGAACTCTAGCACAGCATTTGGGCTTTTTTTTGGCTCCGTTTAATTCAAGTCTGGGTTACTCTGTATCCTGGACCGGACGGATTTCCTGCAGTCGGGATTAGCAACTGCAGATGTACATTGTTGTCGGTTTCTCATGCAACCTCTCCTCAAACCCGCGTGGTTTGAGCATTTAGCTGAGAGAGAAAACTCTTATCCCTTCATTTTTGTCGCATATAACCATATAAATATAAAAGAAACCGCACATGGTCAAATATTGAGTGATATTGAGAAAACGCCTCCACCCATATGACATTCACATGGGCACAGTGTCATCATTCACTCTTACTGTAAAGCACAATGGCCGAATCATATTTCTGACATTGTTTTGGATATATTACGGGGTTATGAGATTGTGAATGATAAAAAAACAAACAGAAATATGATTTTAAAAGATAATATGATTCAAATTACAACAGAAGCCTATAGTTTGGGAGGTGTAGGTTAAACGTGAGGGACTGACATCCTCGCCATTCACTTTTATCTCATCTTTTTTCCCCATAATAATAAAAGTAAAGGTGACGAATGCTATCGTTCTGCCTAAAATCTTCTTAGTGTTCTCAAAAGAAAGTCTTTTGGGTGAGTAAATGATGGCAAAATGCGAATTTTGGGTGCACTGTCCCTTTAATATTTACTTCAATGATTGGAGTTTCTTTTAATCTTACCTTCACAAAAAGCTCGATGACGGGTTCGTTATCCCCCTTCACACCGTTCTGAGGTACCGAGAGAGACATCCCGAACTTTTGCCTTTATACGGACGCGTTCACAGCAAACCTCGATTTCTTCACCTTGGCACAAAAAGTTTTCCTTTCACGCCTCCCTCTTTCTCGAACCGAGTTTCTCGAACACAAATATCACTCTGCGGGTTTTCCAAGCGCAACCGAAATACAGAGAGTCCGATAAAATCAGGAAATTAGCTTTTCCACGAGATTCTGCTTCCTAGAAACACATCACTGAAAAAACCCGACCGAATCCGCTATGTCTCCTCCTCAAACTGCCCTTTCAGTCTCAGGATGGCGACGAAGAGGGGGAAAATCAACGGGAGTATTTAAGGCGGTGATGTCATGCGCAGTGGACTCAACGGGCGCGAGGGGAATCGGTACCGTGCCGCGTGCACATTCTGCACAAGAGCTAGAGCTTCTTGAATGTTTTTTTTCCTCCTGCTAAATGTGTATAGAAAAGTCATCTGACTTTTATTTTAATTCTCATTTATTGTAAGGCTAAAAGGAAAGCTTTTAACAACATAGTTACCAGAAAAGTCTTATTATTTTTTATTCTTCACAGAAGGTCGAATCTTTTGTTCACTTATCCGTTTAGTGACCTTTTCTATAAAATATCAAGTTAATTAAAAACTTAAAATGTCCTTATGCCATGTCTATTATTATTATTATTATTTGTGTATCCACAAATCTATTAACAAAGCAGATCTGCCACTTCCCCATCTGCTGCGCATGTTTTTTATTTATTTTTTATTCATTCCAAAATCAGCTTTCATTAAATTACACTAAGTATTGAACAACCCCAACAGCATTGTAGTTCGCACCCTGGGTCTAACCAATGTTTTTGCTCGTGAAAGAGAATGATTAAAGGATTAGTTCACTTTCAAATTAAAATTTCCTGATAATCTACTCACCCCCATATCATCCAAGATGTTCATGTCTTTCTGTCTTCTGTCGAAAAGAAATCAAGGTATCTGATGAAAATATTCCAGGATTTTTCTCCATATAGTGGACTTCAATGGCCTTCAAACAGTTGAAGGTCAAAATTACAGTTTCATTACAGATTCAAAGTGTTCTACACAATCCCAGACGAGGAATAAAGGCCTTATCTAGAGAAACCATTACTCATTTAAAAAAAAAAAAAAATTATACATTTTAACCATAAATGCTCATCTTGAACTACCTCTCTTCTTCTTCTCTATTAGAATTCCAGCAGTGTAGACAGTGCTGAGTGTAATACTGCCCTCCACAGGCCAAAGTTTGAACTAAATTGTCATATACAATATGCTAATGCAAGTATATAACAATTAGTTCAAACTTTGACCTGTGGAGGGCAGTAATACACTTAGCAGTGTCTACAACACTGGAATTCAAATAGAGAAGATGGCCTCATGTTTATCTCTTAAACACCCATGAGAGCTAATTCAAGATGAGCATTTATGGTTAAAACGTATATAATTTCTTATTTTATTTTTTAGAAAATGAGTGATGGTTTCTCTAGATTAGACACTTATTCCACATCTGGGATTGTGTAGAACACTTTGAAGCTGCAATGAAACTAATTTTGACCTTCAACCGTTTTGGCTCCACTGAAGTCCACTATATGGAGAAAAATCCTGGATTGTTTTCAAAAACTTTGATTTCTTTTCAACTGAAGAGAGAAGGACATGGACATCTTGGATGACAGGAGGGTGAGTAAATTATCAGGAAATTTTAATTTGACCGTGAACTAATCCTTTATTTCAAACGATTCACTTATGAATGTGGGATGTAAAGCCTTAAGATTTAAGATGCAGAGTAAACAATTACTTGGATAACAGATTAAGTTTAAGGCTATTAAATCCCAAACAGCTAAAATTGCAAATTTTCTTTTTTTTTTTTTTTTTTTGGGTGAACTATCCCTTTAAGATGGTCTTTGTAATTATCAATGACCTTCCAGCACACTGCAGGAGAAACAGCTGTTTTAGAAACACAGATCTCCATTACTCTAGGGACCTCTAGGGACAGTGTAAAGACAGACCTCATGTTTATCTCTTAAACACCCATGTATTCCCACAACGGCGTTTGAACAGTTGGAAGCAGGTGGCATTATAAAAACAACCAGAGCATAAACATTGTCGCCTTGGGTTGTTTTTTGCAGATCAGTCCTTGTTAACCACATTACACAATAAGAACTCACGAGCTTTCATCTGTGGTAGATTTGTCTTAAGTGTTGCCAAGGTGACAAGATAACAGGTACAGCAGATTATCATGTGTCATCACCAGACCTGGGACACCACAGGCTTTCCACAGAACCTTCTAGAAAACAATGAACTAGTAAACATATGTAAAATAGCCTTGCATACATTACATCCAAAACGTAATGTATTTAATGTTGTTTGAATCCAATTGTCACCATACTGATTTAGTTTTTACAGACACTTGTATTGAGGGAAACAAATCAAATTGACAATATGAACATTTATTCAACTCAAAGAAAAAGATTTGAGACAAAAATATTTTCTTACATTTTAATGTGACTTTGTTCAAAGCCAGAAATTACTGCAGGGATCAACATTTTCAAACACAACTTAGGTTACAAAAAATATAAAGCAAAAAAATAAAGGATGAAAACAGACTTTTCTGATTTGTTCTCATGTGCACAGTAGAGCACTCGTGCGTTGCCACAATGCTCAGATGAACAGAGAGAGCAGCCTGCTGGATCAGCTCTCTGGGCGTTTTGGTTTATGGATCATGCACACAAGAGGACAAACACGCTGGGGTCTGCCGTCCATGCAAACAAAACACTCGTAAAAAGTCCTGCTGAAGTGAAGCGAGAATCCACAGGCCAACTTGTACATTATTAACTCAGAACTGCAAATAAGCTTTTCATGTTTCATTGTGACTATAAAAGCAACATAGGAATCATGAGGGGGACTGGGGACTAAAAAAAGTAGTTTTTGGGGGGGATCGTTGTATTTGGAAATACAGTCGTTGACAGTATTTAAGGGTGGAGAAGGACAAAATCTGATCAAGAAGCTTCAGCTGCTCAATCATTTTCACATCATAAAACTCCTCAGCAATAAACATTCCAGAAAAGAAAAGAAAAAAAATCCAAAACAAACAAGTCTAGGGTGAATTTTAACAATTTGTACATTCTAAAGCTGAACCAACATCAAACATTTAAAATGCAGAGTGGAAGAAAAATAGGGAAATGTGGGGTGTGGTAGATAATCCCTCAGGACTGAGATGATGGAGACATCTGGGCCTTCCTCATTGAGCGAAGAGCTTTCTCACGTAGGTGCTTCTCCAGATCATCCAAACTGTCTTCTACTTCACTCTCTGATTCCTTCAAGAAAGGTAGCATTAATTATGTCTGACTCAAGCATAACTATTATGTTTAGGTTCTCACATTATATAGAACTTGTGTAAGTATGGTAAAACTGGAGATACACTTTTATACTCCTGGACTATTATATTCTCACTGTACAGCTAGCTTTAAAAGTGTAACTTCACCTTTTTCTGGTCAGAGTCTGGCTCTGCTTCCTGTCCGTGTCCTCCTGCCACCCCTCCACTCTTTTCTTCTCCACTCTTCTCCTTCTTCTGTTTCTTATGCTTCTTGTGTTTTTTCTCTTTCTTGTGTTTCTTCTCTTTCTTCTTTTTCTTCTTTTTACCACCTTCTGCATCTGAGTTCTACAGAACAAAGAGAAAATGTTTTGACTCATGCAATATAAAAAGTAACAGCATGCATAGCACAGTGATTTTAACACACTTTTGGCATTAATCGTAAATACTAGGGATGCTCCGACCGCAGATCGGTATCAGCTGATAATCACATTGTCAATCTGGAGACATAAAATAGGCCGATCTCACAAACCAGTTGCAAATTGATGTCTGACTTAAGCGCCCGCAGTCATGTCATCAGCAGTTATTACACAGTCTCAAGAAACAACTTTATACAATAGATTGCTTAAAATTAAGAAACTTTACTGTATAAAACATGAAAAACAGTCTCTCATTTCCTCAGAAGTATAAATTAATTTTTTTACTATAAAGCAGCTATTCAGTGTGTTGATGATTTCACTCACGGACATCTAACCTTGACGGACTGAACAGGAGAAATGAACCGGAAAAGATTTCCATGTGAAAGACGGCGGTGCCTCTGCGCATACCCACCTATTACAATCACCACAGACCAATAGTAGTACAAAGGTGTTTACCAGCCGTAGCAAACTTTTCTGGAAATTTCACTTTGGCATCATTTTAAAAACTCCCAAAACAAACAGTTTTGGCCTGATTTTGTACGAAATATCACATCAATTCATTCTTCGATTTCGCTTGAAGTACACTGGGGCCTTCAATCAAACGGTCTCTCATTGCTCTTAACTAAATCCCTATTGTAAAGATTACGTGCAGTTTTTGTACATTTGATTACTTTACACAATTTATGTTGTATTTCTATTTCTAGTGCTTTTCTAGAAGTTTTGCGCTCAAATTTATAAAGAGAATCCAGCGTTACCTACTTAAGTAGGACATATGAAGGAAGGACACAAATACTCAGAATGTGCTGAATATTCCTGATCAATTCTTATCAGACTACTCATTTTGTTCATTTAGGAGTTGCAGTGCTTTTATTTGCTTTTGTCCTCAGTCACATATTGGACAATGTTTAATTACACCTTATGGGTTGTAATTATGTTCAGTTTGAGTCTTGTAGGCTTTTTAATAAGCCAGAGTATCCCAATATGAATTGTGTTTTGCGTGAGCCCTGTTTTAAAGGCTTGTTAAAATGTTCATTGTAAAATTAACATTTGTTGTGCTTATTTGATTCTCAATTAAAGCGACAATCTATAGCATTACTGTAAATAAGGTCTGTGGTTTTACTTATCTGGGGAAAAAAAAAACACTGAAATTCAACAGAGCTTTTATTATTACTTATATAAAGCTTGAATTATCAGGATCTGTATCGGCCGATTAATAAATAAAAATCGGTAAACTATTGTCTGTAAAATTCCTGGTTGGAGCATCCCTAGTAAATACAGTAGTTTTAATAGGATCCATTTCTAAAAATGAACAACTGAAAAGTCTGGAAACTAAAATCAACCAAATACAAATTTGGTTTTTGAAGCCTCAAAGCTCTCTGAACTCAAGCAGTCTGGGGCAAGTAAGACCAAAGCTTAGGCAGGTGTGGCATACCTTGTTAGGTGATGGGCTCGGGGAGACACTGCTGTTCTTTTTGGCAGGTGGAGGTGGAGAACGGCTAGCAGAACGAGAGGGTGAGACTGAAGCAGTTCGCTTGTGAGCCGTGGGAGGAGGAGGAGGAGAAGCAGATGGTGAATGTGAAACCTGCCTCCTTACAGGCTGGGGGCTCTGAGAACCTCTACAAATGGAAAGGAACAGATTCAGTCAGATATTGTTTATCTGTAACAAATAGAACATGGGCTATAGAACAAATGTACCTCTGAGATTTGCGTGGTTCTGGTGTGCGGGAAACCCTGCGAATGGGTCTGGTGCTGTGAGATGGGGACGTCTGACGTCTTTGTCTCTGTGGTGATAAACTCGAGGGCCCGTATCGAGCTGGAGGACTGGAAGACACTCGAGTAGCATGGGCAGAGGGAGAGGAGCGGGCATCTCTGCCCCGTTGGGCTGCAGGGGGATTTGGAGAGCTTCTACGGTGGCGGGGTGGAGGCGAAACTGACGAGGGTGAAGTACCTCTTTTTCCTGGACTACTGCCACGGCTCCGTTTGGGGGATCGAGAGGAGCGACGTTTGGCCACAGGGGAGGGCGACCCTCTACGCTTCCCCACAGGGGAGGGGGATCCTCTACGCTTCGCCACTGGCGAGGGAGATGCCCTGCGTTTGGCCACTGGCGAGGGAGACGCCCTGCGCTTGGACATAGGTGAAGGAGACCCTCTACGCTTGGACATGGGTGAAGGAGACCCTCTGCGTTTGGACATGGGTGAAGGAGACCCTCTGCGTTTTGAAATGGGGGAAGGAGACCCTCTGCGTTTTGAAACGGGGGAAGGAGATCCTCTCCTCTTGGACAAGGGTGAAGGAGACCCTCTGCGTTTTGAAATGGGTGAAGGTGATCCTCTCCTCTTGGACAGAGGTGAAGGAGACCCTCTATGTTTGGATACAGGGGATGGAGACCTTCTACGTTTAGGAGGAGACACTGATGAGCGCCTTTTTTGAGCTAGGGGAGGGGAGGGACTGTATCTGCGCTGGATAGGAGGAGTGAAACGCCGATGAGGTGGAGATGGAGATCTGAAAAAGAAGGGACAGAAGAAAGGGATGAATATCCAAGTAGGTCAAGGAGTCTTCACAACCCAAAACCACAAAAACTATTCATAAACTAGACTTTACCTGCGTCTCGGGGGAGGAGAGGGTGACCTGCGGCGGCGAACAGGAGAGGGTGATCGATGTCTACGGCCAGCAGGTGATGGAGAACGTCTCTTTCTGAAAGAGAAAGGGAGTCAAACTCAGGGTCTGATTGTAATAAAGCAGTTAAGAGTAAACAACAGGGCTGGGTATAGATTCTGATTCCCAAGATCATATTTAATTCAATGCTACACAATGTAAACTCAGCCTTTAAATTCATTAAAGGGTTTGCACAACCAAATATGAAAATTCTGTCAAATTACTCACATGTTCCAAAACCATTAGACCTTTTAATTTTTGAAACAAGAATATTTTTAATGAATAAGTGAACCAATGAGGTTTGTTCTTGCATGTGATTCAAGCATGCTTGAGCTTCTGCAAAAAACCATAGGTTTGTTCTAGTGTTTGGATGAGCTCGTTTACCATTTTTGATGTGCTCCATGTGTGTGTGTTGATCAATGCTTAAATGTGAATAACAGTTTGAAAGTGTGTGCTAGAGCTGGGACAATTCATCGATTTTTCTGTATCTATTATATTTTCCGAATGTATTGATTCTGAACATAGTTATTAACCGCACTCTTAAATGCTCAAGAAGAAGAGTGCTGGACAGCGCTAGTGCATTCGGCTGAGTAAGTGGTGTAAGTGGTGAACAAAGCATCTGAGTAGTGACCTTAAGGGGGTAATCACATTTCAAATGCAAATGTCATGCAAATCTTGTTGATTTTCACCTTGGGGATGCATCTCTGTGTCGCCTCCGTGGTGATGCAGGTGAATGGCTTCGCCGCCTTCTGATTTCTCCATTCCTGGCACCTGCCCCCCTATTCTGCCTCCTTGGACCTTCATCTTCAGAAGAAGAGGATGAGCCAGTGTCTGTAAGCAAAAAAAAAAAAAAAAAACTTGATTACCAGTTCTAAATCAAACATCTACTAGCATACTTTTTCCAAATCCAACATGACTCACAGGTGCAAGCACAGGTGTGAGAGGAAGAAAGACAGTGGAAGTGAGAACAAACAAGTGTGATGGACAAAAAAACATTAGTAACCTGAAGAGGACTGCTGATTCTGTCTCCGATACTGACGGCGCTGCTGGACAGAATCTGCCGTTGACCCTTTGCCCACCTTCTCCTCTTCTGTAACACAAAGCAGTGGAGTCCTTCAGTGCCCGAGAAACACCCATGTGCCCACCAACACAAACCCATGATGTGTAAAAATACACAGCCACACACACACCCATGGCATGCACCCTCCCCTCATCTTTGGAATGAACAGAAGAGACTGAAGAGAATAGTGAAACGAGAGCTGCAGATTCCAAATCACTAGTTTGTGTTGTAGTATAACAAAAAGCCAGACAGACAGGGTTCTGCCTACAAGTCTTGGTCTGTAAACCTTTCTGGTATGCACACAAATGCATGTTTAAGAGCCAATTCTTACCAGACTCTGATGCATCGGACCGTCTAGGTTTTGGAGAAGGTGTGTCATTTCTTCCACCAGGCCTGTGCTTCACAGCTGAAATTTTCAGATGTATTACAGTCAGAATCATTTTCCTGCTTAATATCCAATAAACAACACGGCTCTGATAAGAAACCATTTCAGACTTATATCCAAAAAAAAAGAAAAATTACAGATAATAACAACACTTCTAGGAAACAACCTGAAGGGCTGGTGTCTGGTCCTGAAGGACTGCGGCCTCGTCTTCTGGAGGGGCTGGCGGGGTCTAAGCGCCGTGGAAGTTTTCTGGGCGGTGTAACTGACCTACGTTTCCCTGCTCTCTTATGGGGTGACCGAGAGGAGGAGCTGCCTGAGGAGGACCGGGAGCGAGAGCGCCGCCTGCTGGCCGAACAAGATCAGGTGAACACAAAAGCTGACTAAACTTCAAGCAGTTCATGTGAGGCAGATGAAAGACAGATTTTTATAAAAAGATGAAAAAGACATGAGAACATTTATAAAAATCAGTGTCACACCAGTATGGCTTTACCATTCAAATATTTGGGGTTGTGTTTATTAGGGCTGTCACTAATGATTATTTTAGTATTTTCGTAAATGGTCGATTATTTTGACAATAAATGGGAGTAATCTGATAGGTCTATTTTTATTACCACAAAATAAATGTAAGTGAACAATAGCCTTTAAAATGACTTAAAATACATATATTTAGCACATATACTTAAAGGGATAGTTTACACAAAAATGAAAATTACCCCACGATTTACTCACCTTCAAGCCATCCTAGGTGTATATGACGTGTGATGTATTGATGAACACGGAACCAAAACAAAACACTGGGCACAAATTAAAAGTCTAAAACAATTTTTTAAAGAGAAATGTCATGATTTTGAAATAAGAGAAGAGGAGCTTGAGTTTGTTGCCAGTCCTATTTGTTTGAACATCGAGGCATCTAAGCTTATGATACTCCTACATCCTACGTTGTGTCAGAGGTTACTTTTACGTTATAAATCGATGCGTAAGGCAGTCACCCGAAAGCTAGTTATTATAGTAAATGTTTTAAATATGGATATTTTTCTTACAAAAACCCATCACTTCACTTCAGAAGGCCTTTATTAACCCCCTGGAGCTGTATGGATTATTTTTAGGATGGATGGATGCACTTTTTTGGACTTTAAAATCAAAATTCACTACCATTATAAAGCCTGGAAGAGCTAGGGTATATTTTAATATAACTCTGATTGGGTTCGTCTGAAAGATGATGTATACACCTAGGATGGCTTGAGGGCGACTAAATCATGGGATAATCAATTTATGGGCAGATGATAAGCAAACTACATTTCTCATCTGGATAAAGCAAACCAGCTCAAAAATTGTCCCGTTTGGTATCACATCTAGACTTAAGCTCTTTGCTGTTGCACTGTACACATACTATATACATTGTGAATTCTGAAAAGCTTTTTTTCCCTGTAATGTTTTTTTTTCTTTTTTTTCATGGGTACTTTTGCATGCACAAATTTCTGAATAATATGGACTGCTTGTATCATTTGGTTAGCTTTGAGTTTCCAGGTTTCCTTTTTTGGAAAAACACCTACATTTCCCTTGAAAAAAGTTTTGTGAGAACCACTCTTCAATTGAATGGTTTACTTTGCTGAATATAGCAAATGATGACAAAACGAACATGAAATGGTGTATGCTTAATTTCACGATAAGTGTGCGATCACACAATTTTTTATTTTTATTTTAATCTATTGACAGCCCTATTTTAAATATATTGTAAATATAAGTATTTTGCTTGTTAATCGACATGGGTAAATTGCAATTAAGGATTTTTTTTTATTTTTTTTTTTTTAAATCAAATACTCAAATTTAACAGGAATTGTGACAGCCCTAGTATTTATTATTATTTTTCATGTTTTTGAAATAAGTCTCTTATGCCCACCGTGGCTGCATTTATTTGATCAAACATACTGTAAAAACAATGTATTGTGGAATATTAAAATTTAAAATAACCGTTTTCTATTTCAATATATTTTAAAATTTAATTTATTCATGAGATGCTGAAGCTGAATTTTTAGCAGCCATTATTTCAGTCTTCAGTGTCACATGATCCTTCAGAAATCATTCTAATATGCTGATTTGGTGCTCAAGAAACATTTATTAATAATGTTGAAAATAGTTGTGTTGCCTAGTATTTTTATGGAAACCAATATATTTTTCAGGATTCTTTAATGAATAGAAAGTTCTAAAGAACAGCATTTATTTGAAATAGAAAGGTTTTGCAACACTATAAAATTCTTCACTGAAATCTTTGATCAATTTAATGCATACTTGCAGAATAAAAGTATGAATTTCTAAAAAATACAAATATAAAAAAAGGCTGACCTGCGGACAGGTGAACGACTACGTCTATGCCTAGAGGGAGGTCGACGTCTAGGGGGGCTCCTACGTCTTGGAGAGATTCGCCTCCTGGGACTTCTGCGGCGAGGAGAGAACGACCTAGAAACAGAGACATTAGCTTATCCCCTAGTTCAATCATATTTGCAGGTAAACAAAATGATTTAAGATAAGTAATCATCTGACTTCAACATCGGAGACAAAACTCACCTAGAGCGGGATCGAGGTCTTTTGCGAGAGCGAGGAGAACGAGAGCGGTGGCGTGGGCGATCTCTCCGTCCATCCTTGTCTCTGTCCCGTTCTCTAGGTTTAGGCCTGTCTTCCGATTTGGATGTTTTGTCTGGAGAGGATTCTTTCACAGCCTCTGTTAAGGAGTCTGGCTTCATTTCACCCACCAGATCACTGACAGGAAAATGGGGGAAATAATTCAGTCTAAAAATTCATGATACTACAAAAAAAGCAATTTATTAACTATTTTAGCAAAGTTACTACATGTGGCACAAGGTGGAACTTACATAAATTAACATTTCAGATTCATATAAAAGTCTTTTTTTTGTCAATAGCAACTTGGAAGGACTAAAATATTAGGATTGCAGTCAGCTTTCCATAGTTACCTGGTAGAGGAAGCCTCCTGAACAAGTGGCTCTGGTTTGGAGCTCTCTGATTGGTCCGGTTCTTGCTTTGGTTCTTCTTTATTATTGGGCGGACTAGAAGGCGGCGAGGCAGCCGGGCTCGGTTTTCGGCGAGGAGAGCGAGAGGGACTGGATTTACGGTCACGCTTCACAGGGGAGCGGGACTTCCTCCTGGAATCAAAAGTGAACCAGGAAAAAACAAAAAACATTTAGCACATGGCCAGTTTACAACATTATCCATTATTTACACTTACAAATATACTAACCTAATTCTTGATGTCACCATGAATTCAGAATTGACAATTCTTATTTATCCATATACATAATTATTTTTCTTAACAACTTGCATGAAATGCATTATCGCCATAATTAGCAAATAATCAATGACAATGATCAAACAATCCCATCAATTCCCGTTCAAAATCAAGCACTGCCCTAAATGTTTTCATGTTTGAGAAGCCATTTAACTCAGATAGTCTTTTCTTCCCTATTTGCACTATCAAAATTTCCATTTTATGCCGACTTTAAGCAAAATGAAGGCCAAAACAAACCTTTTAGGGCTTTTTGACTGAGCTCGCTCTTTGATCTCCTTCTCCCTTTTATCTTCATCTATTTTTTTCAGAGAGGCGAGTTTCTCCTGTTCGATCTAAAACAGCGAATAGAAAAACTGTTAAACACTCAATTTGTAGTTTACAATCATGTTGTACACATGCCCAAGTCAATTATTACAACACAAAATGTCCAGCCATAAAAAAAATCCAATCACAATCAGTATGTAAGTTTGTAACTTCTCAGCTCTTCATCATCACCTGTCTCTGTTTGATCTCCTCTTTCTTTTGCTCCAGGAAGGCAGACGGGATACCGGCGATGTTCTCCTGGGCACTTAGCAACAGCGGCCAGAGGTCCTTCATGAATTCCCGAGCGTTCTTCCCATTCAAAAACCCTGTCAAATTAATCTGCATCATCTTCCCATCTGGATTCTGCAACACAAACAGCAGGGAGGAAGAGAGAGGGGAGGAAACCATGCAGTTAATACTGACACAGAACCAGAGTGCTGAGCTCTGAAAGTCTACCTACACCTTCCCTTCCTGAACATCCAGTAAACAGCTGCTTTTCAACAAGAGCCCAGTACCTGTGGGCCTCAAATGTCTCTAAAACCAACTAACAATTGAATTTTATTTTTACTCATAAACCAATTGATAAAAGGATCAAAAACACTTCTAAAATGAATACACTCCCTTTGAGCATGCATTACATGTTTACATGTTATTATCTGAACTGAGATGTACCCTCCCAGTTCACATCCCCTCGTCAAGGAGCAATAAGTCCCTCCCCCACCACTAGGGCTGTCTCTTCCTGTGCAATATCAAACTCCTGAGAGATAGAAACATTACAGTCCACAAACAGAGTGCATCAAAACCCCAAAAAGCAAGAACAGTCCAGTTGTCTTCAGTGTGAGTGGCGCAGGCTCTGTGGGCTGGGGGGGCGGAGAAAGGCGCTCCATTGGCTGGCCTCCGCCTCACTACCGCATCACACTCAATCACCTTGAGTTTAATGCTATATCATTTATCTAAATTGCAAGAGACGAACAAGCAATAATGAGTACACAAGGCATGGAAAACTCTTTATTTACAACAAAATGAAGAGGAAAATAAACCTATGAGATCCATGTGCTAAGACAGGGATGCCGAATCGTGCTCCTAAAGATGTACGTTTTGTTGTAAGAATAGGGATGGACTGGACCTAAATTTTGCAATTAAGTAGATCTCCAAGAGCAGGACTAAGCACCCGTTGTCCTAAAATGAGTGTTAAATTAACATTTCTGGTTCAATGAAGGTTAAACTCCATCAACAGCATCTGTGGAATAATTTAAGAGAGTTACATTTTTGATGCCAGGGACCAGCAAATATGATGATTTGCTTGCCCTCTTCAGACATATTGTCATGTATATGGACCCATTTAGATGGAGTACAGAAAATAAGTGATATTAAAAAGAGAACATGTTAGCAATTTTTTTCTTTGAATATTTTACTGTACTTTTTTGTATACATTACTGTACTGAAGCAATTATCTATCCAAGTAATTATTATAAATATCTAAAAAAATTGTTCATATTGTATTTCTAATCACTACTAAAGTTACGTATACATCTGAAGATTTTTTTTAATTATATGCACATTTATATAGCACTTTTTAGCTTTAAAGCTAATAAAGAATGTGTAAAAAATATATTTAAATTATTATTATTAATCAGATTATTGTGATTATTTTTGAGATTCTATATTAGATATAATAAAATAATGGTTATCAAAGAGGGAAAAGAAACATATGCCTGGTTTCACAAACAGAACTTATATTAAGCCAGGATTAGGCCTTAGTTCAATTAGGATATTTAAGTAGCTTTTATAAACATGCCTTAGAAAAAGAACATGACTGGTGTGCATCTTGAGACAAAACGATGGCACTGACATATTTTAGGATATGTCAGTGCAAGCTGCTTTCAGTTAAAAAAGCACAAACATGCATTTTAGTCTGCATTCACAAGGCTTAAGCCTTGTCTGTGAAACCAGGGCAGGGGATAAAGTTTACATCGAGATTTTTTTTGTGAATATAAATAAACTCATCCTGTGGCCCTTGTGGAGGTTTGCTGAGGCCCCTTGGTTGAAAAACACTGCCCTAGAACCCTTTTGTGGACCTCTGGTGGTGTGGTTTAAAACCCCCAGGGAATAATCAGTTTCCACTGATAGGAACTACAGGTTTGTCCACCCAGAGCAGTAGTCAAATTGCAAAAATTATGATTTAGGCAACTTTTTAGCTCAAACAACATTTTTATAGAATTAAAGTGCTTAAATGTATGAGCCTCACAATTCAGTCTTTAAACCCTTCAAACCCTAGCACGGTTATTAAGTGCCATTCTGTCACTGCAATTTTTTTTTTTTAGAAAACAAAAACAAACTAAAGAAAGCCTTCATTATTCTCTGAGGTAACTGACATTATTCCACAAATGCTGCAGATCAAACCTAAACTGTATTTAACCTGAAACATTACTTTAAGTTATTGTATGTCTATGTAATTACAAAAACTGAAAGCACCTTTTTAAAGAAACACCTGTACGTATCATTAATAGGAGCAAATACCTCTCTGGAATCCAAGGAAAGGCTTCCTGAAAATCAAATCTTTAGAGACTAAAAAACAGTGACTAATAAACAGAGCTTAGCTAAATGAATGAAAACGCTAAATGTGTCTCATGTCTCTCTTTGTTATTTCTATCATTTTGCGCAAATGCACAATCATACAAAAAAAATAAATAAATAAAATCTTTATAACTGACAGTTGAGCCTAATAAAATCCCTTGAAAAAAAAAATTCCCATCCAATGTCGTACTGCATTATCCCACATGCAATGTTACATTTTTCTGTTGCATTCTTTACTGGTTGTATGTTGTTTCTAAAAATGGTCATTAAATTAGGCCTTTGTGTTTGAGATGTATTGCTGAACTTTGACTTTCAAAGGCACAAATGATAAAGCTGAAATGACTCTACCACTGGCACAATGTCAAGCCCTGCTTATAACTCACCTCAAAAATTAAAGCTCATCATCAAGGGAGAGTTGGATTCAGAGAGACTTTGGGCTCAGGTGAGATCTAATTAGGAGTTGGTGCTATACTTCAGATGCAAGGAATAAGATCCATATTGGTTCAGGCCTTTTAAATCATAAATCACATCAACATTAGAACATTGCTGTTCAGAAGGAACGGTGTCACAAATCATATCTTCAGAGAGAGAGAAAATATCATTTTTACCCCCTTTTCTGTCTTTTTAAAGCCAGACAGACACTTAAAGACTGATGTTAGATGTTTTCTGCTGTTACATCTACACATGACAAATGTTTCAAATAACTGTCAGCGGAACTATTCACTGATCTTCAAACCTTCTCTCATCTTCCCAAAGAACAAAACACATCTAATATATAATTGCAGCATGTGTGAAAAGCGCGGGAAGAGCAGAGTGGCCGTCTACCTTTTCCTCCAGCTGGTTGAAGACAAATTCGATGACGACATCATCCTCAAATCCAAGGATCTCCGTCACACGCTGGGTGATCCAGGGCTTGATGACTTCCAGGTTGACCTTGGTCATATCCACCTAACAACACATCAGAAAACAATGAACAACAGAATTTTCCATATATTTTTAGGGTCAACTTTTATTTTAATTAAAAATTATTCAATATTAAATGGTCCTTCAGGGTTCAGTTAAAATGCTGGTGCACAAAAATATTTTGAAAACAGTTGTGCTGCTTAATAGTTTTGTGGAAACTGTATACATTCTTTTTTAGAAGGTTCAAAAGAACAGCATTTATTTGAAATACAAATCTTACATAAAAAAAAAGATTCTACTAACATGATGGAACATAATTTAAAAAATAATGAGCAGCAATGTGCAGCATGTTTATAGTAATATGATGCTGTGAACACATTTACACCAAATAAAATAAGTATATCCATATTTTCTACCTTCTTCTCCAGACATTCTGCAAACTTCAGCTGCTTCAACAGCTTCTTATGTTTGTTGCTGAAGCGGTTATCCTGCTCCGCACTGGTGCCCTACAAAAAAAAAAAAACGTTAATTCATAAAACATCATGTGATACAGAATTTTTTTTTTTTTTTTCCCTGTATCTGAAGTTAATATAAAATTTCCAGGATGAGGCTAATGAAAAACTGAATTATTTATACATCAATACACACAGTCTAATAATGTACATAAGTCAATCTGTAACGTTACTTCACAAATGTAACTACGATACCTCGACCACAAATGACTTTATAACGCGATAGTGGACTTTATCTGTAATAATAAGAACGATAATATGAAAAACTAATTCCTTAAATCGGTTGTTCCTGTTTAATCTGTTGAGTATTTTCAGATTCTCTCACGCAGCCGCCATTACAGCCACACTCCAATGAACACACCAAATACAGCCTAAAAACAACCAACCAGTCAACCAACTGACGAATAACATATAGTAACAACGTATTCGACATCTATAGTGTAGTATTTGTGAAAGAATATAACACTTACGCGGAAAAACCCCGCGTCCATTTCTGTCGTGTGTCAATATGGCACGATGTCCCAAAATCCACTGCGGCGCGGCAGCTTTTCCGTCACTTCCGGAGGATGAGTGGTCACGTGCCTGAAATCTGCTGGACTGCGTCTGCAAGCTGAAAAATGCTGCCTCCGCAGGCAGCATAGAGGTAGGAGGGTGAATCCAATGATCGAGGCACATTCTGTCATCTGATGCATTTTTAAAGGCGGCATAGATGTTTCTTTCGCTGCCTTTGATATCCCACAATCCTTTAAACAATTTATTTTATTATTTTATTATTATCTCCCCTGGCACCCCTTTTTTCCCCTTTTATTTTTATATAATAGCTGTTTTTTTCTTTTTCCCCCCCTTCTTTTTTCTGTTTTGTATTGTGCATGATGGCATGTTTAAAGGTGCTAAAGAGGATGTTCCCTTTCGATACTTCACTCGTACTGCGTATGGGGAAAGGTCTCCCTTTTTCCCCGCTGCTGAAGCCTTTTTCAATAACGCAGTGTAACTGCACCGTCATTGGTTCACTCATAGACAAGTTGTTGAACCAATGGCGGCGCGGCATAGCTGCGCGGCCTATGGCGACAAAGCGCGCGAATATTCCCGCCGAAATGGGCGGGGTATAGGGCTATATAAGCAGGCGTTTCGCCATAGGATTTCAGTGTTTTCTCCTTCAGCGACGACATCTACTTCTCTTCGCTGATCTCCGCCTGAAGCCGAAGAAGCTCGCCGCCTTCTGCTCTCGCCGCCGTCTGAAGAGGCTCCCGCAGCGGACTCGCCTGGACTCGCCGGTGGAAGAAAGCGCCGGCGCCCTCGCGGACTGCAGCTTCTAGCGCCGTCGCCGAGCCGCCGCCTCCCGCTTCCCGCTTCCGGCCGCTTCCTGTGCGTCCCCTGCCGCCATCCGGCGCGCCGCCTGAGAGCTTCATCCGCGGCTTAAACGCCGCTCTAAAGAGCGATTTCCAGCGGTTTTCACCGCTTTAAGAGCTTCCGCGGCCCTCGCCGCTCTAAAAGAGCCACCCAATTGCCGTTTTCACGGCAGCGGCGTCTCACGATGCCCCGCCACTCATGTGGTACTTGCAGGGCCCCCCTGCACGACGACGATGGACACAGCGAGTGTGTCGCTTGCCTGGGCAAGCCCCACGCAGACGGCGCGCTCGCTGGAGACTCATGCCCGCACTGCGAGTGTATGAGTCTCGCTTCCCTGCGCTCGCGGGTCGCCTTCTTCACTGAGGGCGATCTCGCCGCTCGCGCCCTCCCGTCTCCTTCCTCCCGCGGTCCGGCGAGGAAAAGACAGCGGGGTAGAGCGACTCAGCGCCAGGAGTTGAGCGAGCTCACGCCGGCCCAGCCCCCGCGTGCCTCGCCCTCTCCTCCCAGGGAACTCTCTCCAGTTCTGTTCTCTCGCCCTGAGCAGCGTCCCTCCGCAGAAGCGAGTGACCTCGTCTCATTCGGGGGAACAGACGACGAACAAGACGACTCCATGTCTCTTGCGGCTTCCGAAGCGGAAGGATGGGCTGGCGAGCCGGAAGACCCCGCTCCACCGCCTCCCTTGGAACCCATCGAGCATGGCCAGGGCATGGATGCCGAGCTCTTCCGCATCCTGTCTAGAGCCGTTGAAGAGCTGGACCTCGAGTGGGCCCCTCCAGAGGAGCCGTCTCGCAGCCGCCTGGACGAATGGTTTCTGCCAGGCCGCCGCCAAGCACCTCGCCAGCGTTCAGCGCCCTTCTTTCCTGAGGTCCACGAAGAGCTGACGAAGTCGTGGCGCGCTCCTTACTCTGCCCGCCTCCACACTACGCACCGCTCCGCCCTCACCGCCGTCGACGGCGCCGAGGAGAAGGGATACGAGCGCTTGCCACCCCTAGATGAAGCGGTGGCTGCTCACCTCTGTCCTCCCGCGGCTGTGGGTTGGAAGACGAAGAGGGCCCTTCCTTCCAAGCCCTGTCGGACCACCTCTACTCTGGCTGGACGGGCTTACACCTCGGCGGGCCAAGCTGCCTCTGCGCTCCACACCATGGCCATATTTCAAGCATTCCAGGCCAAACTCCTCCGCTCTCTGGATGAGTCTGGAATCGACGCGCCAGCCTTCAAAGATCTCCGCAGCGCCACGGATCTTGCCCTGCGAGCTACGAAGGCTACGGCCCAGGCCATCGGTCGTTCCATGGCCAGCCTGGTCGTGTTGGAGCGCCACCTGTGGCTCAACCTAACGGAGATCAAAGACCTAGACAAGACGGCCTTCTTAGACGCCCCGGTCTCGCCTTCTGGTCTCTTCGGGCCTGCAGTGGATGGCTTCACTGAGCGCTTTACTGCCGCGCAGAAATCGTCTCAGGCTATGAGGCATTTCTTGCCTAAGCGCTCCAGCTCCGCTTCTGCGTCTAGCCGCCCCAGGACTGCGCCGGCTCAGCAGAACAAACCAGCCCCACCTGCAACACAGGCAGCGCCGCCCCAGGAGCATCGCCAGCGCTCGCGCCCTGCGAAGCGCCCTCCCTTCCCGAGGCGCCAGGGACCCCGGCCCAGGATTGTGCTGGACCCGGTGCCTCCGAAGTCGTCCTGATTCGTCGGACAGGAAGAGGATGGGGGACCGTCCCGTTACGACCGGACCACCCCAAAAGCTCCCACGGGTAATTTCCCCTCCGCCTCGTTTATTTCCGGGCGTGGGAAACATACTCCAAGTGACAGCTGGGCCCACACCTGTTGCGCCCACTCCAAACGCCGTTTTCACGGCGGACAAATTTTTACCTCATCACAAAAAGAGCAAATTTCCTCTTCCACCCCTCGCGGTGTACGACCCTCTCAACGGCGGTCTGTCACCCAACATTATTCAACCCCTAGCCACTCGGGCCGAGGCCTGGCAGGCCATCCCCGATGTGTCAGAATGGGTCATGGGGATCGTAAACCAGGGCTACTCGCTCCAGTTTGCACGACGGCCCCCCCGCTTCGCCGGGGTGCTTCAAACATCGGTCAATCCGGACGACGCTCATGTCCTCCGGGCCGAAGTCATGTCGTTGCTGGAAAAAGGAGCTGTGGAAATGGTTCCTCCGTCAGAGAGCGAGACAGGCTTTTACAGCCGCTACTTTCTGGTCCCCAAAAAGGATGGCGGTCTCAGACCCATCCTAGACCTCAGGCTTTTGAATCACTCCCTCATGAGACGGAAGTTCAAAATGCTGACGCTGAAGCAGATCCTCGCGCACATTTGCCCCGAGGACTGGTTCTGCTCGCTGGACCTGAAGGATGCGTATTTTCACATCCAGATAGCCCCCCGTCACAGACGATTCTTGAGATTCGCATACGAAGGGGTGGCATACCAATATACGGTCCTGCCCTTCGGGCTGTCTCTGGCTCCCCGCACTTTCACCAAGTGCATGGACGCGGCGCTTTCCCCTCTGAGACAGATGGGAATCCGGGTTCTGAATTACCTCGACGACTGGCTCATCTTAGCCCGTTCGCGAGACGAGCTGGAACGCCACAGATCCGTGCTCCTCAGCCATCTACAATGCCTGGGTCTCAGGGTCAACTTAGCCAAGAGCTCGCTATGCCCCACTCAACGAATTTCGTTTCTGGGAGCAGTTTTCGACTCGGTCCGTATGACGGCAGTAGTCTCGCCAGAGCGCGCCCTGGCAATTCAGCAGCTCACGGCATCTGTCACGAACAAAGCCTATCTCCCTCTGAAGTTTTTCCAGAGGCTGCTAGGGCTGATGGCTTCCGCCTCCCCGGTGCTGCAGCTAGGCCTTCTTCGGATGCGGCCTCTTCAGTACTGGTTGAAGTTCCGGGTTCCTCCCAGCGCATGGCGGCACGGCCGCCTATGTCTCAAGGTCAATCGGGCCTGTCTTCTAGCCCTGAAACCTTGGATGGATCCAGTATGGTTCCAACGCGGAGTCCCCTTACAGGCGGTCTCACGGAGGACGGTGCTCTCAACAGACGCCTCCAACTTGGGCTGGGGCGCTGTGTGCGAGGGCAGACCGGCCTTCGGCTCGTGGAGCCACGAGGAAAGCCATCTACACATCAACTGTCTAGAGATGCTAGCAGTGATGAAAGCCCTTCAGTTCTTTCAGGCTTACTTGACGGGACGTCATGTTCTAGTTCGGTCAGACAGTATGACGGTGGTGTCATACCTGAACCACCAAGGCGGTCTTTCGTCCAGCCGCTTATGCGCTCTGGCGAAACGACTGCTGGAATGGGCTCTTCCGAGGCTTCAGTCGCTCAGAGCGACTCATGTTCCTGGCAGGAACAATCTGGGTGCGGACATGTTGTCACGGAGCAACATCCCCTCCGACGAGTGGATGCTCCACCCCCAAGTGGTCCTCACGATCTGGGAGTTCTTCGGGAAGGCAGAGGTAGACCTCTTCGCCTCAGAAGACAACTCTCATTGCCCAACATTTTTCTCGAAGGAAGTAGATGCTCTGGCCCACACATGGCCCAGCACGCTCCTTTATGCTTTCCCTCCGATCGCACTGATCCCCCAGGTCATCAGGCGTATCAGAGAAGACCAGCACAGAGTCCTTCTGGTGGCCCCGCTCTGGAGGAACCAGGTTTGGTCCTCAGAGCTATTCAGGCTCTCTCTAAGAGCCCCGTGGCCGATTCCCCTGAGACGGGACCTCCTCTCTCAGGCAAACAGAACAATCTGGCACCCACAGCCGCAGCTCTGGGCTCTGCACCTCTGGTCCCTCGATGGGAGCCGACTAGCCTCCCCGAGGACGTCCTAAATACCATTTCTCAGGCTAGAGCCCCATCTACGAGGCGCCTCTACGACCAGAAGTGGTCAGTCTTTGTTGATTGGTGTTCAACACGCAACATAGACCCTGTGGAGAGTGACGTATCTTCCATACTGTCTTTCCTCCAAGAACGCTTGGAAATGGGGCGCTCCCCTTCCACGCTTAAGGTTTACGTAGCAGCCATTGCAGCGTTCCACGCTCCTATTGCTGGCCAATCGGTGGGACGAAACGGGCTCGTGATCCGTTTTTTGAGAGGTGCTAGGCGTTTGAATCCTCCTCGCCCTCTCACTATTCCCTCCTGGGACCTCTCGTTGGTCCTCAGGGCCTTGAAAGGAGCCCCATTTGAACCAATGGGTTCAGCCGACCTCAGGCCCCTAACACTAAAAACCGCTCTGCTACTAGCACTAGCATCGGTAAAGCGTGTTGGCGATTTGCAGGCCCTCTCTGTGAACCCTGCATGCCTCGAATTCGGGCCTGGTGACTCTAAGGTCGTTCTGAAACCTAGGCATGGCTACGTCCCTAAAGTGCTCTCAACTCCGTTTAGAGCTCAGGTCATCTCGCTCTCTGCTCTTCCTCCCTCGGCGGACGAACCAGAGCTGCAGCTACTCTGCCCAGTCAGGGCATTGAGGACCTACATAGACCGATCACAGTCTTTCAGACTGTCGGATCAGCTCTTTGTTTGTTTTGGCGGCCGCACCAAAGGGTCTCCGGTCTCGAAACAACGCATTTCCCGTTGGATAGTGGATGCTATTAACCTGTGCTACTCCTCACTGGGCACTAATTGCCCCATAGGAGTCAGGGCCCACTCCACTAGAGGAATGGCTTCCTCGTGGGCTTGGTCCAACGGAGTTTCCATCCAAGACATCTGTGAGGCGGCCGGCTGGTCTTCGCCGTCCACCTTTGTCAGGTTCTATCACCTCGATGTCCCGACCTTACAAGCTCGGGTCCTGTCGGTGTGATTAGCGGCTTCCAACAGGTCCCGCTTCACGCCACCATAGGAAGTATCTTCCTTCAGTGTAACCATGGGTTCGGTTAGGCTTTGCCTCCGCTTGTCCTTTTTGCCCCCCTCTGGGTGGCCAAATGCAAGCTATATCGTTCCCAGCCGTGGCACGGCGTGGTTGAATTCGTTCCCCATACGCAGTACGAGTGAAGTATCGAAAGGGGAACGTACTCGGTTACTAACGTAACCTCGGTTCCCTGAGATACGGAACGAGTACTGCGTCACTTGCCGTGCCACGAGGCTGCGGCTCAGGGTCGTCGCTTCAGTCGATTGACACTGAAATCCTATGGCGAAACGCCTGCTTATATAGCCCTATACCCCGCCCATTTCGGCGGGAATATTCGCGCGCTTTGTCGCCATAGGCCGCGCAGCTATGCCGCGCCGCCATTGGTTCAACAACTTGTCTATGAGTGAACCAATGACGGTGCAGTTACACTGCGTTATTGAAAAAGGCTTCAGCAGCGGGGAAAAAGGGAGACCTTTCCCCATACGCAGTACTCGTTCCGTATCTCAGGGAACCGAGGTTACGTTAGTAACCGAGTACGTTTTGTTTTATACATTTTTGCAATATTACTCGAAACTGTCTTTACTAACTGATAAAAGACTATTTATTAGGTGCACTGAAAGGAACAATAATATACATCATCTGTGCACGAGGTAGGGCCTTAAAAACATCAGCCAATCGTTTACACGTAAACGATTGGCCCTCTGGCTTGTCAATCACTGCCATTACGTTCCTTGTTAGAGACGAGCGCGGCTGCGCGCTCCGGTAACTTTCCACACTCCACAGGCGCCGCATGCAATGTTTTTGTCCGGAGACAGGAGTAACAACTGCAGATTATGAGTTACCTGTGGTGAGTCCGACATAATGAATCCACTAACACGACACAGCGAATGCCGGTGGTAAACACTCGTGTTCCAGTACTCGTGCACAAGTTTTGGGAGGCGTTCCCTTGAAAGGAGGGGGGTTGTTCTTACGCATGCGCTCATTTCAAAAACTCAGTAACAGTCTTTGGTTTCTCAGTCGACGAAAAGATCCTCTGTAACACCTTTAATACTTGCATTTGTACAAAAATATAGGCCTATTTCATGTTGTGTCAATAAAAAAAAAATCTATTTAATAGGCCTACAAGTTTATATTTCATAATTATTTATGGGCATATATTTTAAAGAAAAAACATATATTTTGTCTTAATCTTTTGTAATTTAAGGCGCACGTTTTTCCTAAATAAATAGCTGTTTGTTGTTAATGCTGCTGTTGGTTTTCCAATATTTTTAGTTCACTGCTGCAATTGATTTGAAAAATCTCTTATTAGTATGCTATATAAGTCCTTGAATGGTCTGGCGCCGTCCTGTCTCTCAGATCTCTTGACTGAGTGTCTAAAACACTAAGATCAACAAGTCAAAGGCTATACTAGTTCTGAGATCCAGTCTAATAAAACAAAGGCAAGTTTAAATCACACCTTAAAAACATATTTTTTATGGCTTTAAACCCACTAACTGTTTATGTGTTTTCATGTATTATTTGTGTTAGTATCTTACTGTTTTTGCTTTTTGTAAGTTATGTAAAGCACATTGATTAGCCTGTGTTGTTTTAATTGTTCTATAGCCAATAAATAAAATGACATTGACATTATCTCTCACTACTGAAGAAGTCAAAATCTAATATTATTACCGCAAAAATACAGATTTCTTTTTTCATATTTTACAGGATTCATTTTAAAACAGCATTGAACAAATCCATAAACTGTTTGCTGTATTAAAGTCATTTATTTGACATACACTGCAATTTTCCACCAGTTCTGAATGAGATTCATTAGCAACTTTTGAGGTTAAATGATAACTGAAAATTAAGGCAGTTTCAACTTTGAACACAATATGTTTTGTCCAGAAATCACACTTGCTTTTGGAAGGGAGGTTAGTCATTCTACATATTATCTTAGTTAAGAGTCATTTTTATTTTTCTGCACTAGGCAATAAGATGGCAGACAGACAGGAAGAAGCCAAAGAACTCTCCCCTTTCTGTTGCAAGGCCGCATTGGCTGTTTTATCCTGTAGTTTTGCTGTTCTGAGTTAACAAAAATGTAAAAAAAAATATCTCTTCACAGTGTATAAATAATACATCAGCAATGCTGAGTGATTAAGTAGACTACTTAATTCACACCACCACACTATACATTGTGAATCCAGAGCCATTTGATAACTGACTCTAAATAAATAAAGCCAATACAGGCTAGTGGGTTTAACAGAACCCAAAATTCAGGCAACTGTGAATTCCTTACAGATAGCAGTTGGAACAATCGCAGTATCATCTTTTGATTCACACTAGAGCTGGTAGTGATTTGAAGGTTTTTCTTCCCATGGCTGTGTTCAAACTGAGTTACACAGTACATGGTCTAGAGCACTGTAAAGTGAAAGGTGTCTAATCGTCCTTACTGTACAAAAATAGCATCTGTGGGGTCAAAATTGAACTCTTCCCAAAAAGAATGTGAGGATTAGATAAGATAAGGACAACAGTGTTTTAATTATAACATCAGATCATTGAAAGTCTTTAACGGAAAACTGGGGCCAGAACTTTTCTCAGCGCTGTAGTTAAAATAAAAGAAGTGTGGTTTCTCTATAATAATTAAATTGGACTTTCATCTATAATGTGTGCAATTATAATTATTATTATTATTATCAGCAGCATTTTATTGTTTCCTTGTTGTTCCCCTGTCCCATGACAACTATGTAAGAATAGATCACAGAGTAGAAAGACAGACCCTGCATCCAAATATGCCAACTTCAATACTATATAGTAGGCAAAACTGTATGTGAACCAAGTCCAAATTCATAAACACTAAGCTGAAAAGTACCCGAATGACCTACTACTTCGGGCAAGATTTTGAAGTGCACATCCACTGGCAACTGACGCTGTAGGTCACATGACAGTGACAACATGGCAGATGTAGTATGTCCGAATTTCATTCATACTACACACATTCTCACTATATCAGAACATACATTTTTAATGGTCACAAAGCAGGTATCAACCCAAATGTAGTGCCTACAATACAGTATGTGATTTTGGACGCAGCAAGAGTCTCCTGAGCGGTGAGAGAATGTGAGTTTTCACTGTTGGTTTACATGTTTTCTTCACAAGCATACGTTTATAGAGAACTGTCTGTGTCAGCAGTTCTCTAACTGACAGAGAGTCCTGGTCTAAAGAAATTTGAGATAGATGAGTTTAGAAATGTACTGGAAAGATGCTGGTGATTTGTGCTTCAGTCCCTGAGAAGACCTGCTAGCTGACAGGTAGTCCTGCATTGGTTCTCTTTTCACGGATGGAAGCCAACATGTCTGTAACCATCTCTGACAGGCCGTACGCAGGCTTCCAGCCCCAATCCTGACGTGCATTAGAGTCATCAAACCGCACAGGCCAGCTGTCCGCTATGGAAGGAACATAACATTTTATGAATATTTAGATCATTGCTTTTATGGATTGTTATAAAGGCTTTTATAGACTTTATTTGTACTTTTTGAATTTTAAAATACATGTATAAGGCTTTAATTTGATTTAAAAAAAAAATTGATAATTAACTACTAACTACATACAGTCTACAATAAAACAAGAACATTAAATTATTTCAAAAGGTCATTCACTCACGCTGTTCTTACCAATAGTCTGCCGGATGGTATCAGGATTGTACGTGACCCTCAGGTGGGGCAGGTGTTTACGGATCTCTTCTGCCACTTCCTCAGGCGTGAAACTCATGGCTGCGATGTTATAAGTACGCAGTGAAAGTCGGCTTTCAGGAGCCTGCATGAACTCAACGGTGGCCCTGTGGCAGTCAGAGATGTGCATCATGGGTAGCCGAGTGTTGGAACGCAAGTAACATTCATGGTGGCCGGTGCTGAGGGCATCGTGAAAGATCTGGACAGCATAATCTGAGGAGAAGAGGACATAAAATTAAGTGAAAGTGAAAATTGAAGTGAAGGCCAAGTATAGAAACCCATATTCAGAATTTGTCCTCTGCATTTAAAGGGATAGTTCACCCAAAAATTCAAATTCTGTCATTAATTACTCACCCTTATGTTGTTCCACACCTGTAAGACCTTTGTTCATCTTTGAAACACAAATTAAGATATTTATTCATAAAATCTGATGACTCAGTGAGGCCTGCATTGCCAGTAAGACAATTAACACTTTCTATGCCTATAGCTACTAAAGACATATTTAAAACAGTTCATGGAACGAGTACTGCGTATGGGGGAAAAGTCTCCCTTTTTCCCCGCCACTGAAGCCTTTTCAATAACGCAGTGTAACTGCACCGTCATTGGTTCACTCATAGACAAGTTGTTGAACCAATGGCGGCGCGGCTCAGCTGCGCGGCCTATGAGAAGAGAGCGTGCGCACATTCCCGCCAAAAGTGGCGGGGTAATGTGCTATATAAGCGAGCGAATCACCATAGGCCATCAGGCCATATCGACTGAAGCGACGACCTAAGCCGCAGCCTCGTGGCACGGCAAGTAACGCAGAACTCGTTCCATATCTCAGGGAACCGAGGTTACGTTAGTAACCGAGTACGTTCCCTTTCGATATTTCACTCGTACTGCGTATGGGGGAACAAATTCAACCGCGCCGTGCCACGGCTGGGGAACGTCAGAACTTGAACAGGCACCAGAAAAGGCCGAGGACAAGTGAAGGCCGAAGCCGTCGTACCCTGTTACACTACGGAGGAGAGAACTCCTGAGTTTGTGATGTGCAAAAAGCGGAATATTAAGGGGCCGCAATTTTACACTGAAAGACGCGCAAAGCCCTAACGGGGCATAGTGATTCTAGCTCTGGCTCATCCGATGAACGGGGAAGCGCAGAGAGTGAGATCACTTGTGCTCTGAACGGCGTAGAGAGCACCTTGGGAACGTAGCCAACCCTTGGTTTAAGCACGACCGTAGAGTCGTTAGGCCCGAATTCAAGGCATGCAGGGCTCACAGAGAGTGCCTGCAGATCGCCAACGTGTTTAACCGATGCCAATGCAAGTAGCAGGGCGGTTTAAAACGTTAAGGGCTTGAGGCCTGCTAGACTTAATGGCTCAAAAGGAGGACTTTTAAGAGCCCTGAGGACCAGAGAGATCCCAGGGGGGAACAGTGAGGGGACGAGGAGGATGCAATCGCCTAGAACCCCTCAGAAACTTAATAAACAAGTCGTTCCGTCCTACAGATTGTCCAGCAATGGGCGAGTGAAACGCCGCAATGGCTGCTACGTAAACCTTAAGCGTGGAAGGGGCTCGCCCCGAGTCCAGTCGCTCTTGGAGGAAAGTTAGGGTTAGTATGGAAGATACTTCACATTCCTCCGGGTCTATGCTGTGTGTGGAACATCAGCTAGCAAAGACCGACCACTTCTGGGCGTAGAGACGTCTCGTGGATGGAGCTCTTGCCTGAGAAATGGTATCTAGCACATTCCTGGGGAGGTCAGACGGCTCCCGTCGAGAATCCACAGATGTAGAGCCCAAAGCTCCGGCTGTGGGTGCCAGATTGTTCTGTTTGCCTGAGATTGGAGGTCCCGTCTCAGGGGAATTGGCCATGGGGCTTTCGTGGAAAGCCGAAACAGCTCCGAGGTCCAAACCTGGCTCCTCCAGAGTGGGGCCACCAACAGAACTTTGTGTCCATCCTCTCTGATCCGTCTGACGACCTGAGGGATCAGGGCGATCGGAGGAAAGGTGTAAAGAAGGGTATTGGGCCAGATGTGGGCCAATGCGTCGTCCTTCTTTGAGAAATAGGTTGGGCAATGAGAGTTGTCTCCTGAGGCAAAGAGGTTTGAACAGTCTGGGGGTGGAGCATCCACCCGTCCGAGGGGATGTTGTTCCGAGACAGCATTTCTGCTCCCAGATTGCTTTTCCCAGGTATATGAGTCGCTTTGAGTGAGCGAACCATTCCAGAAGGCGTTTTGCCAGAGCGCATAAGCGGCTGGACGAAAGACCCCCCTGGCGATTTATATATGAGACCACTGTCATACTGTCCGATTGGACTAGGACGTGGCGATCCGTCAGACGAGAATGGAAGGCTTGGAAGGCTCGTATCACTGCCAATAATTCGAGGCAGTTGATGTGAAGGTGGCTTTCCTCGTGTGTCCACGAGCCGAAAGCGGGGCTGCCCTCGCACAGGGCGCCCCAACCTGAGTTGGATGCGTCTGTCGAGAGAACCGTCCTTCGTGTTACCGCCTATAGGGGTACTCCTAGAGTGAACCAAGTAGGGTTCATCCAAGGTTTCAGAGCCATCAAACAGGCCTGATTGACCTTGAGGCGAAGGCACCCGTGACGCCAAGCGTAAGGAGGGACCCGGGTTTTCAGCCAGTACTGCAGGGGCCGCATGCGAAGCAGGCCGAGCTGGAGCACTGGGGAGGCAGAAGCCATGAGCCCTAGCAACCTCTGGAAGAGCTTCAGAGGGAGGTAGGCCTTGTTCTTGACGGAAGCCGCGAGCTGCTGAATGGCCAGAGCGCGCTCTGGTGAGACTACGGCCGTCATGCGGACCGAGTCGAACACTGCACCCAGGAACAAAATTCGTTGAGTGGGGAGTAGTGAGCTCTTGGCTAGGTTGACCCTGAGACCCAGGCACTGTAAGTGGCTGAGGAGCACGGATCTGTGGTGTTCTAGTTCCGAACGCGAGCTGGCCAGGATGAGCCAGTCGTCGAGGTAATTCAAAACTCGTATTCCCATCTGTCTCAGAGGGGAAAGAGCCGCATTCATGCACATCGTGAAAGTGCGGGGGGCCAGGGAGAGCCCGAAGGGGAGGACCGTGTACTGATAAGCCATACCCTTGAATGCAAATCTCAAGAATCGCCTGTGATGGGAGGCTATCTGGATGTGAAAGTAAGCGTCTTTCAGATCCAGCGAGCAAAACCAATCCTCGTGGCAAATCTGCGTGAGGATTTGTTTCAGCGTCAGGACTTTGAACTTTCGCTTCATAAGGGAAAGGTTCAACAACCTGAGGTCCAAAATGGGTCTGAGACCGCCATCTTTCTTTGGTACCAGAAAGTAATGGATGTAAAAGCCCGACTCGCTCTCTGGAAAGGGGACTGTTTCTATAGCCCCTGTCCTGAGTAGAGTTAAGACCTCGGCTCGGAGGGCCAGACACCAGGAGGGATGGAAGAGGAAATTTGCTCTTTTGTGAAATATTTAAAAATAGGGTCGCCATCGCTTCGTCTGCTGAGCCGGCGCAGGCCTGGGGCGGCTAGAAGCAGACGCAGAGCTTGAGCGCTTGGGTAAGAAGTGTCTCATGGCCTGAGACGACTTCTGTGTAGCTGTGAAGTGCTCCGTGAATCCCTCCACTGCTGGCCCAAAGAGTCCTGACGGGGAGACGGGGGCATCCAAGAAGGCCGTCTTGTCCTGATCCTTAATTTCCATCAGGTTTAGCCACAGGTGGCGCTCCAGCACAACGAGGCTGGCCATGGATTTACCAATGGCCTGGGCCGTGGCCTTCGTGGCCCAATGAGCGGAGGAGTTTGGCCTGGAATACTTGGAAGATGGCCATGGAGTGTAGTGCTGAAGCGGCTTGGCCTGCTGAGGCGTAGGCCCTTCCTGCCAGGGCGGAGGTCCTCCTGCAGGGTTTGGACGGGAGGGCTCTCTTCGTCTTCCATTCCACAGCCGCGGGAGGACAGAGGTGAGCGGCCACTTCTTCATCCAGGGGCAGCAGATGCTCGTAGCCCTTTTCTTCCGAGCCGTCCACAGAGGTGAGGGCTGAGCGGTGCAAAGTATGCAGGCAGGCAGAGTAAGGGGCGCGCCACGACTTCGTGAGCTCCTTATGGACTTCTGGGAAGAAGGGAGCGGAGCGCTGGCGAGGGGCCTGACGACGACCTGGGAGGAACCACTCGTCCAGGCGGCTCCGCGATGGCTCCTCTGGGGGGGGCCAGTCGAGGTCGAGGTCTTCGACGGCCTTGGACAGGACACGGAAGAGCTCGGCGTCCATGCCCGTACCGTGGTCAATGGGCTCCAAGGAAGGCAGGGGGGCGGGGTCGTCCGACTCGCCAGCCCAGGCTTCTGGCTCAGAGGCTGCCATGGACACAGAGTCGAAGACGGGCTCTTCGTCGGATCCACCAAATGAGACGAGGTCACTCGCATCTGCTGAGGGACGCTAGTCAGGGCGGGAGAACAAGACGGGGGATTGCTCTCTGCTGGGAGGGGGTGAGGCACGTGGGTGCTGAGCCGACGTGGGCTCGCCCATCTCCATTCGCTGAACCGCTCTGCCCCGCGGTCTCTTCCTCACAGGAGAGGGGGACGGGAGGGCGCGAGCGGCGGGGTCTTCCTGTTTGAAGAAGGCGGCCCGTGAGCGCAGAGACGCGAGACTCATAGACTCGCAGTGCGAGCATGAGCCGCCAACGAGCGCGTTATCCGCGTGAGACTTGCCCAGACATCCCACGCACTCGTTGTGCCCGTCTTCTTCGTGCAGAGGGGCTCTGCACATGCCACAGGAGTGGTGTGGCATTTAGAAATGCTGTGCGCCGTGAAAACCGCGATTGGGAGGCTCTGACGGCGAGGGCCGGTGCTCGAAGCGGTGAAAACCGCTGGAAATATGCTCGAGAGCGGTTACTGTAACCGCGGGAGGACGCAGGGAGGGCGCGCCGGATGGCGGCAGGAGACCCGCTGAGAAGCGGCCGGTCGCAGGAAGCGGGAGGCGGCTCGTCGACAGCGCGAAGGCGGCAGTCAGTGAGGGCGCGGGTGCTGCGGGGATCCGGCGAGTCGGCTGGGTCCGCTGCAGGGCCTTGTCAACGGCGGCGAAGCGTTTTCTCAGGCAGCGAGCTTCTTTCCCGGCGAGCAGGCTTCGGTGAGGATCAGCGAAGAGAAGTTCAGTGGTTGCTGAAGGAGAAAGGACTGATGGACTATGGCGATTCGCTCGCTTATATAGCACATTACCCCGCCCCTTTTGGCGGGAATGTGCGCGCGCTCTCTTCTCATAGGCCGCGCAGCTGAGCCGCACCATCATTGGTTCAACAACTTGTCTATGAGTGAACCAATGATGGTGCAGTTACACTGCGTTATTGAAAAGGCTTCAGTGGCGGGGAAAAAGGGAGACTTTTCCCCCATACGCAGTACGAGTGAAATATCGAAAGGGAACTAAATAACGGCTTTATTCAACAATATCTAATGATGGGTGAATTAAAAAAACTGCTTCCTGAAGCTTTGAAGCTGTCACGATCACCGTCTGCTCCCGTCACTTCCCGGACTACATTCCCCATAATCCTCTCTGCCAATCACCTGCACTCACTCCACCAATCACTACACTAATCACCACACCCAGCTGCAGCTCATTACCAGGACTATAAAGGACTGTCACACACACCACCTCACCGCGAAGTCTTGCAATTCTGAGCGTTATTATCCTGTCTTATACCATTCCTTCCTGTTACCTGTTCTACGATCCTTTGCTGCCTACCTCTGACTTGTGCCTTGTTTACCCACCTGTGAGTGATATCTGCCTGTCCTGATCTTTGCCTGTTTCCTGACTATGACTCTGCCTGTCCCTTGCTGTTCCTGTTTGCCCCTGTTCAACCCAGCCTGTACGACTATGCTCACTTTAAATAAAAGCTTGCAGATGGATCTCTGCCTGAGTCCCGATTCGTTACAGAAGCTTTACGAATCTTTTGTTTCGAATACCAGTCACATCCCCCAGTGGTGAACCATTGAAATTTCGATACACTTATGACATAATGAAGCCTCATTTACTGAAATCACATGACTTTGGCAGTTTGATACACGCTCTGAACCACCGATTCTAAACAAAAGATTTGTAAACCTTCAAATCTTCATGAAGCAGTGTTTTGAAATCACCCATCACTAGATATTGTTGAATAAAGTCATTATTTTGTTTTTTCCGCGCACAAAACATATTCTTGTCGCTTCATAACATTAAGGTTAAACCACTGTAGTCACATGAACTGTTTTAAATATGTATTTAGTAGCTTTCTGGGCATTGAAAGTGTTAATTGTCTTACAGACCACACTGCGCCATTGGATTTGAAAAATATCTAAATTTGTGTTTCGAAGATGAACGAAGGTCTAACGGGTGTGGAACGACATGAGGGTGAGTAATTAATGACAGAATTTTTATTTTTGGGTGAACTAACCCTTTAACTCATCTAAGTTAATGCACACACATTAGGAGCAGTGAGTAGTGAACACACACACGGGTTTGTTTTTGTGAATTGTGGGGACATTCCATAGGCGTAATGGTTTTTATACTGTACAAACCGTATTTTCTGTCACTATACACCAACCCTACCCATAAACCTACTCATCACAGGAAACTTTGCACATTTTTACTTTCTCAAAAATACTCATTCTGTATGATTAAGTCACCCTCTCCTTGTAATACCTATGTCATACCCATGTCATTATACAAATGTGTGTCCTGATATGTTACAAAAACACACACACACACACACAGCAAACCATGTATACACCCAGAGCAGTGGGCAGCCATTTGCAGTGGCACCCGGGGAGCAACTGGAGGTTGGTATTGAGGGTGTAAGAGAGCGCTGTTTATTCACTCCCCCAACTACATTTTCTTGCTGATATTGAGGTTACCAGTCTGACTCACTAACCATTAGGCCATGAATGCCCCAAATAGGTCAGATTAAGTGTGTTGATTTATTGTAAGTAAACAACAATTCTATGAATAAGTATGGAGGTGTATGTCTTTATGTAAACTAAAGATTGTGTCTGTAAGTGAAGCTGGTTACCAGTGGTGCCTCCTCCTGGCTTGGTGTGGGCAGAAACGACTCCTGGGTATCGCAAGCATCGGAAATCCAGGCCATATTTATGGTGGAGATACTGATCCAATCAGAACACAGTTAGGATGTTAGCATTTCATAATTACATAATGTAAGTCAGGGGTTCCTAAACTTTTTTGGTCAATTTTGTCAGCCTCTGCCGTAATATATTTACTTGAAGTTAATTTATTTTACAACACATTTGCATGTTCACAGTTCTCTGATGTTGATAATAATAATAATAATAATTAAGAATACTTTTGTTTAATTAAATTGAAGCCTTTGATTTGATCATCTCACTAAGCTATATTGTGATTATCATGCAGTCTCATTTATTCATTTACATTAAAGAGTTAGTTCACCCAAAACAAAAAATTCTGTCATTAATTACTCATCCTCATGTCATTCCACATCTGTAAGACCTTCGTTCATCTTCAGAACACAAATGAAGATATTTTTATTGAAATCTGAGAGCTTTCTGTCCCTCCATAGAGATTCAATGCAACTATACTTTCAAGGTCCAGAAAGGTACGAAAGACGCCATTAAAGTACTCCATGTGACGCCACTGGTTTAACCTCAGTTTTATGAGTGCTTTGTTTGCACAAAATAACATAATTTACCACTTTATTTACAAAAATATTTATGCATGTTGTATTCAGACTTGCGCACCAACAAAGCACACACTTTGGATAATATTATTCTGTAAATAAAGTGGTAAATTATGTTTTTTTTGCACAAACAAAGCATTGCAGTTAAACCACCGGAGTCACATGGAGTACTTTAATGATGTCTTTCATACCTTTCTGGACCTTGAAAGTGGTAGTTGCTTTGGATTTCTACGGAGGAACAGAAACCTCTCGTTTTTATTAAAAATATCTTCATTTGTGTTACGAAGATGAACGAAGGTGTTACGGATGTGGAACCCTTTTTAAGCTTATGAAGTACATATGCATTATACACTATTTAGACATACTAATTTCTGTTACAATGAACCTTTACACAATTATTATTAATTAATTAATTAATTTCCCCAGACTAACTAGAGCATAAAAAAACATCAATCTTTACTTCCCCCATCAGCTCTGCATGGACTTTGGAAACTCCATAAATGGTGCGAGGTCTCTGGATGCAGAGGTCAGGGGCCGGGTCGCGGGGAGACGAAGGGCCAAATGCTCCGATGGTACTGGGTACAAACAGTCGCAAGCAGTTCTCCAGAGCCAGATCTAACACATTATGCAGACCTAAAGGAAGAGGAGTGGGTGAGGGGAAGAGAAGAGAAGATATCAGGACGGGCAACAGGAGAAGGACAGAATGTGGGACGTCAGGGATAGTGGAAACCTTACGTTGTAAATTATGCAGTCATATAACATTTAGCATCTAATCCTAACGCTTAAAACATGTGACTGAGTTGTCCCACCTGTTATATTGATGGTGCGGGCAAGAGCCATGTTAGCTTCCCCGACAGCACTGAGCAATGCGCTGTAATGCACCAGCCAGGTGATTCTGTTGTTCACAACTAGCTCCCTCAGGTTTTTATAGTCCAGCACATCAGCGTACACAAATGGACCTGTGAGGTAAATCACACACCAGAGAAATATGAATCAGGCCAAGTGATTGAAATGTAAATAAGGTTCAATTTGTTAACATGATCGTGAACTAACAATAAACAATATTTATCACAGCATTTACAACATGAATCTAGGCTAGTGTTCATTCATAAATATACTATTGCTCATAGTTAAATTCATGTTTGTTAAAGTTGAAACGTTAAAAATACAACATTCAAAAGTTTGGGGTCGGAACTTTTTTTAAATGTTTTTGAAAAAAAGTCTCTTATGCACACTAAGGATGCATTTATTTGATTAAAAATACAGCAAAAACATACATAATAATATATATTGTGAAATATTATTACTATTTTGAAAAACTGTTTTCTATTTTGATATATTTTAAAATGTAATTTATTCCAGTGATGGCAAAGCTGAATTTTCAGAAGCCATTACTCCAGTCTTCAAGTGATCCTACATTTTTTTTTTTTTCAGGATTGATGATTAGAAACTTCAAAAGAAAAGCATTAATCACTTTTGATCAATTTAATGCATTGTTATTAAAAAACATTAACTTTTGAACTGAAAACCCAAACTTTTGAATGGTAATTGAGTCTGTAAGATTAATAAATGCTTTAAAGATTTATTTTATTATTCCATCTTAGCTATTGTATTATTTAATGTTAACATACAGAGCCTTTTTGTACACCGTTACTGGAATGTATTTGGAGAGTTGAAATGTAAGAGCCACACGATGAATAAACTTATACTGTAAACTCTAACAGCCAGTTCAAGGCACCACACTATCCATGTGTCTCTATATATATGTTGCACCTGATGCAACCGCCTGCCTATATCAGAGCCGTATTGAGAGTCAACATACCCATGTTATAAACTTCAGCTGGAGGCCTCCTAATATCTGACAGGATGACATTTTCCTTTCCATACTGCTGCCTGATGTAAAAGGAGTTAAACATGATTATGAAACAAAATAGACAAAAATAAAAGTGAAATTATCATTCAGCATTTGCAGATTTTCACAGAATCTACTTCAGAAAATTAAAAAGGGTTAAATTTGTGCAGCAAATATCTATGTAAACCAAGGCAAATATCCAATCTATGCAAAGTTGTAAAAACTTTCAATTTTCTCTCATGCTACACATCATTCAGCTGTTCACTAACCTCAGCATTTGAGCTAGACCAACTCCAAGCTGTCCTAAGCCACCTTTTAACAGGAGAAAAACACATTCAACAATGAAAGGAGTTTAAACACACTACAGTAACAGACATTTTACCACCACTCACAATGCCACAAATGAGCAGCAAGTAAGCCGAATAAAATACCTAAATCTAAACATCAATTAAAAATGTCACTTTTATGTGTATTTTTTTTTTTAATGAATACCCCAATACTGGAGGTGCAGGTGAATGCACAATAAAAGAAAATATGATACCACACATCATGTGTGTCATACAACTTTAGTATACAACTAAAAATCATTTAATTTATATTACAATGATTGCTTTAGACTGATGCCACATAGGCTAAGTATAGGATTATTGTGAAGATTTTGGCGAGTACTCAAAAGAGCTAAAAGCACACAAATGGCAGTGCAGTTTCATAAACAGGCCAAAGAAATTTAAAAAAAAGGCTCCGTGATTGTTATTGTCCAGACATTTTTTAACTCCACTTTAACTGACAGCCCATTTACTCACTCTTTACACGCTATTGCACAAGCATAAAACAGCCGCGCGCTCTATTGTGCGCACGCGGAGCGCTTTTAACACTGTTTATTCCCAACCTATTGTCATGGCGATCAATAGGATTGACTCTTACGAGGCATGGAAAACAAACACAGAAGACGGGATGGAACTGCTGACTTTTCCATCAAAACATTACAGTTTGTCTCACACGTTATATTAAGCTGGGAAACAGATGGCACCTGTGATTAGGACTCGGGGACTGTCCGTAGGAGGCTCGGAGGACTCGTTGCTCGGCCATCGGTTGATTTGACGCGGCGACAAACTCATGCCGCGAACCGACCAACCTTTACACAACGAGCGAACACACAACCGGACACCTGACAGCATGTCGTCTATCTGTCAGTTAATAAACATATCAGTCATCAAACCGAATGGACGGTTCAGGAAGAACATAGGCTATAGTAGCCTAACAATTGTACAGTTTTCTTTAATAAAACTGAAAGCTAAGTAGTTATTTCATCTTTAAAAGTGAGTTGATTCATAGACGATTAACATGTAAATCAGTAGTTCAGGAAAAAGCGCAACATCTCACCTTGAGCTTATCAAAACTTGAAATCCGTGATGATGTAAAACACGTGTCTTGCACCAAAATCACAACATTGCTGTAGTGTAGACCTATCCGGAGGTGGAAAATTGAGTAAGTAAATAGTGCTGATAAGAGGGATTTTCATGGTATTTAACCATTAGAATTAAGAGATTACTGTCCGATTGGTTGCCAGAGGAGCGCATCGAATGACCATTGGATAAACAAGCTGCCGGAGCAGAGAATGCTGGGAAATGTAGTTTTGACGTTATGCTAGCACATACTATCGCGTGATAATGACTGCGGCGTCCATTAACGCTACAAGAGGGCAAACTTGCTGACGGGCTGCCCACTCCGGATTTATATTGTGTGGGTGAGTTTAGCTGAGCTGGGGCTTTACTCTGAGGACTTCATTGGCCAGTGAGATGTTATTGTCTCTCTCTCTCTCACTCTCTCTGTGTGTGTGTGTGTGTGTGTGTGTGTGCGCGCGCGCGCAAATTCTCTTTCATATTTTTATAGTCAAATAATATATATTTAAAATATTCTCTAATGTCAAACATGTAAAACAATAACATAGCCTAATATAATCATTGATGAATAGAAAGAATATGTCTGTTATATATTCGATAAAATGAAAATAAATTCTAAAATCAAATAAAAAGTAAATGTATCAAAATGTCACAATACAAACACTCTGCAAGGAAACATTTTAATAATATTTATTAAAATATTTCCCTAGACAACAGTCATTATTGAAAATATCTGAACTCTGAATGCAGCAATTAACTAATCAGAACCAAGTAGGCTACTTTGCAATAATTGATTATAAACCATGTTCCGATGGCAAATGCTGTTTGTTACTTCTCAAACATGTATAAAATCATCTTCTAGTAGGTCTTCAAACTTCTCACATTCACCTGATTCTACATTCAGCTGTCTGTAACAGTGTGAAAAATGTTTACAATAAAACACAATTATTGATGTAGACTCATATAATCACAGTAAATTCCAACAACAAACTATTCATACACACTACAATAAACACATTTTACCACTATTTGGGATCATTTATATTAGCAATTTGCTTGAAAGTGAGGCAGATGGCTGTCAATATGCGTGATCTTCAAATGCATGTATGTCTGATTTCTATTCAATGATAGAACATCAGATTGTTTCGTAAATTACATTATATCTGATATATCTGATTGACAGTGATACTAATTTTGTTAGTCCAATTGCCAAGAAAAGCATAATAGTAACAGTCTACAATGTCCTTTCTACCATGAGGTCACAAAATAGTCAACTCATCCATGAGGTTCTCAAATGGGGTCAAGGTGTCACAGTGTGTACTGGGTGTTTTATTGGTCCGGTCAGGTCCAGCTTTCTCACGGTGCTCTTTCATAATGCTCCACATCTCCTCTCGAGCTTCCTCCATGTTCTGAGCATACTCAGTCCACCTGAGGAACAGCCCTACCCACAAACCCGTACAGAGATAATGAGGACCCTGTGACATTAAGGATGGAAGTGTATGTGTATTTTCTCTCAAAATCAGACTCTACACACTAATAATACCAATAAACTCCAATAACATTATCACACCACAGCTGTAACTTTGTATTCATGTGTGTATTTATTGAATGATCTGGACCTAACCTGTCCATAGTTGTAAGGACTGAGGATGCACTGAAGGCCAAATGGCCAAATCCGTGGGTTCATACAGTGGATTGAGGTACTGCTCTTCAATATCAGGACTCAGTAGGGACTGAAACAAACAGTGTGTGTTCTCCTTCACTCCTGCAGCACATCTATTCCAGGCAAAAAAAATAAAAAATAAAAAATAATAATAATAAATTATACAATATACATGCACTACTGCTCAAAGGTTTGGGGTCAGTAATTTTTTAAAGAAATTCATATTTGTATTCTAGCATGACATATTAAATTGAGCAGAAGTGACTTTAAAGACTTTTACATTACAAAATATTTCTATTTTAACTTTCTGTTCATCCATGTAAATTTAAGTAATAAAAATGTATCATGGTTTTCACAAAAATATGAAGCAGCACAAAGCACAAAACCGAAAATAATATGCTTCCTGAGCACCAAATCAGCATGAAGCATGAATTTTTGCCATCATAGGAATAAGTTACTTTTTAAATTATACTGAAATCAAACACAGTTATTTTACATTGTAATAATATTTCACAATATTATTTTTACTGTATTTTTAATCAAATAAATTCAGCCTTGGTGAGCATTTTTTTTTTTTTTTTTTAAACAAAAAATAATTGAACTTTTGAATGGCGCATTATAATGTGTGTCATATAAGGATAATTTGTGCCCACCTCTCCTGTTCGTTGTTACATAGAAAGGTTCCATAGTTAGAAGCGTAAACCTCTTGTGCTAATCGGAGCAGCAGGGCCTCACTAAACTCCAGTGCCAGAGGAAATTGCCGCCACACCTGCCACACACAGTCAAGCAGCAGGAGGAAGGACGGACACTCCTGCTTTAGACGGGCATGAGAGTATGCCGAATGGGCACAGCGCTGCTGGAATGGGTGTCCAGCCTGAGAAACAACAACCATACAATTCATCAACCTTCTGACAAACAGTTCTGCGACACCTATTAGATGTAGTTTAATAGTAAAGTGACTTTGTTGGCACAATGCATCCGTAAACATTCACAAATTTCACAAACACACAAGCCTGAGCACAAATGATGTCACACAAACAAACATTCACCTGTATCCAGTCCCTCTCCAGTAGACAGAGGAAGCCAGTGAGAGTTCTAGAGGCGGGGTCTAGGATAAGTTGAGCCAATGAGCTCACCAGCAGTGTACTGTCTGTCCCTTCAGAGCCATGCACAAGCACAGAGTGACCATCCCTGCAAAAACAGAACAATACATCCCAGAGCCATGCATAAGCACATGACTTAAAAATCAACAGAACTAATATACAGTCAAACCAAAATGTATTCAGACACTTTGAACATTTCATTCATTATTTCAGTTTATTCTCTATAGTTTAAAAAATGGTAATAAAATATGACAAGATCTCAGAGTTAACCTGTGTCAGAAAAAAATAATCTTAATTATGTCACATAATACTTAAGCAAAATATGGTCAGGTCAAAGTGTCAGTAATTTTTGGTTTCAAATTTATATCAATTTTACTGGTAGTCCACTGTATGAAGAATGCTTCTTGAGCAGCAAATCAGCATGTTAAAATGATTTCTGAAAATTCAGCTTTGCCATCACAAGAATAAATTACATTTAAAAATGTTGTAAAATAGAAAACAGCAAAAAAAAAAAAGGAAAAAAAATAAGAAACTCATCAAAAATTCATAGATATGAGGGTCAACCAAAATTGACAACAAAAGCTTCAATACAATACAAAACATCTGTTAGTTACACAAAGGCAGTAAATAAAATAATAAGAGAGAATGTGAAAAGCAAACCACAATAATAGTTAAAGGTACACTACAGAGAATTTTTTTTATTTTATAATATTATTTAATTTAATTTTTCATTGGAAATTAATTATTGAGCCAGTATATAAATAAAAAAAATTGTGTTAAACTGTGTCATTGCCTTATTCTGAGTCAATAAAGAAAACCTACAATAATTTAATAAGACTGCAATTTTATGTTTCAACCACAGATGGTGAAAGGGAGCGCAGAATTCTGAAGCATCCCATTAAAACACCAAAGTAATAGAACTTCCCACCTCTCCACACACTCTACCACCAGTCCTGCAGTGGATAACGCACTGTGAACATGAGAAAGCCATTTGGAGTTCTCCAATTTACTGAGCCATCGGTCCACACTATGAGACGGGTCACTACACGCTTCCACCAGCTTAATAAGACTCTCCTGCAGAACCTTACCCCTGTAAACACACATGATGACATGTAAAATCAAAGTCAAAAGTGTCACATAATTTCAGACAATTAAAAATGTCTTGTAATATTCCCTCTCACCTTTCATGGTGTCTATGGATTCTTTTCCAGTAGCTATAACAGGATTTAGACTCAAAACCTCCTCCTGTCATCCGGGCCTGCTGGGCTTGCTGGGCAGAACGCAGATCGATGATGTAACCCAACTCTGACCCATCAATCACAGCCTGGAGAAGGAGCTCATCCTCCTTACATCTCTTCCTATTGGCTCCTGTCAAGGGCTGGCTGCTTCGCATGATCACCTAAGGAAAAGATACAAATAACTTTTACTTTGTATAATTTATTACAAAATTTTAAATTGAGCTGTATGATGCATTTTTCGCTTTGTTACACCTTTGTACTGTCTTACTGTTGCACTGTTCTTTCCAACCAGTACAGCTACATACGCTTATATTTGAGATATGGCCGTAGCCAGCTATCTAAGTAAGTTCTCTGAATGACTAATTAGGCATTTAAAACTCCTATGAATGCCTGCATGTATAATTCACTTTAGACAGTTTGATAGATTGTTTAGTGTCCATGGAGTGAAAATAATGGAGAAGTATTCATGTTGCTGCGAGACACTGGCAGAGCGAACAGGGTGTTGCAATATAAAATTATCATAAGGGTCTTTAGACTTGCTTTTTTTTTTCAAAAACAGTATCATAGTGTAGAACAAGTAGGTTACAGAATGAAATATGCCAAATATGCAATGCAAACACTGGCCATGAGGAAGGCTATGCTATTTTATTCAGTTTAGTAGTTAAAAGTTTAGTTCACCCAAAAATGAAAATTCTGACATTAATTTCTCACCCTCATGTCATTCCAAACTAATAAGACTTTCGTTCATCTTCAGAACACAAATGAAGATCTTTTTGATGAAATCTGAGAGCTTTCTGTCCCTCCATAGACTGCCAATGCAATTTGACGCATAGTCAAGTCAAGTCACCTTTATTTATATAGCGCTTTTTACAATGCACATTGTGTCAAAGCAGCTTTACAGTGATAACAGGTGAATAATTTTGGCTGCTTAGCAGCTCTTAAAGAAAATGATGTCATTGTCCAGCTTAAGTAATTTCAGTATTGATTCATTCCCTTGTAAAAATCAATAGCTATTAAAGGTGCTACAGAGGATGTTTTGTTTTATACAATAAATTGCAATATTTATTGCAATATTACTTGAAACTGTCTTTACTAACTGATAAAGGACTATTTATTAGGTGCACTGAAAGGAATAATATTAATATACATCATCTGTGCACGAGGTAGGGCCTTAAAAACATCAGCCAATCGTTTACACGTAAACGATTGGTCCTCTGTCTTGTCAATCACTGCCATTACGTTCCTTGTGAGAGACGAGCGCGGCTGCGCGCTCCGGTAACTTTCCATACTCCACAGGCGCCGCATGCAATGTTTTTGTCAGGAGACAGGAGTAACAACTGCAGATTATGAGTTACCTGTGGTGAGTCCGACATAATGAATCCACTAACACGACACAGCGAATGCCGGTGGTAAACACTCGTGTTCCAATACTCGTGCACAAGTTTTGGGAGGCGTTCCCTCGAAATGAGCTGTGAAGGAGGGGGGTTGTTCTTACGCATGCGCTCATTTGAAAAACTCAGTAACAGTCTTTGGTTTCTCAGTTGACGAAAAGATCCTCTGTAGCACCTTTTTTGGCGCACCAAAAGTATTCTCGTCGCTTTATAATATTAATATTGAACCACTGTACTTACATGACCTGATTTAAATATGTTTTTAGTTAAATTTTCAGTTGCATAGCTGTCAATGGAGGGACAGAAAGCTCTCAGATTCCATCAAAAAGATCTTTATTTGTGTTCCGAAGATGAATGAAAGTCACCAAACCCGACATGACGGTGAGTAATTAATTTTTGGGTGAACTAACCCTTTAAGTTTTACAAAGTCATGCTAAAAACATTCATAAGAGCACTAGACAAAGTTCTTATCATTTATCATCCATATATAGCAATGCTTATTGAAGCTTATTAAAACTATTACAGTAATAAGTATTGTTACATGAATAATAAACAAATAATAAAATTACCTAGCCTATAGTAAATTATTAACAAATTGTGAAAATTTAACAATTTAACAATGTCTGTTGACCCCCCAAAACAGACAGTACAGAGAAAGTGTACCCAAAGTGTAGAATAGCAAAAAGGTTCTGACAAAATAACCCAGACCTCACTAATTTTCAAACCCTGGTTACGGCCATGATTTGAGACACAGGAAAACATGATACACTCACCATTCCGTTCCTAAGGTGACAGTAGGAGAGCACAGGAAATCTGCCACCCTGTCTGAACCGGGCTGACTGGACCAGCTTCTCATCATCCACCTCGCGAGGCACAATGACCGCACGTGGATACGATGGGCATACAGAGAAATCTGAGTTTACTGTACTGACTCTCCACCTGTCCCACTGCTCACACACACATGCACATACAAACCATGTACATATATACAGTTAAATATACATACATATATACACGTTTATTTAAACAGTTATAAATATATTCTTATAAATAATAGATTTTATATAAGATAGTCACAGCATATAAAACTGATGAATGACAAGTAAAAAACACTGCAATTATGATACAAATATGATGTCGTGCCAAAAGGACAGGAAGTCAAGGGACGAGAGATAAACATCTACAGCTATGGACAGAAATGAAGGCCCGTGAAACAGCTGTGAGATGACAATGGGTGATAATTAAAGCCATGGAAACAAACAAGGCATAGAAAAAAGAAATCAGAAATAATAATTATTAAAAAAAATGCATACGGGTGAAATATTTGTAACTGACTATAGCAAAAGAAAACACATTGTATTTAATTTTAGTGTCACACATCTCTCGCAAGTGTCACACATTTCCTGTGGCAAACAAAGTGCTTCCTGTCTGACTTCCTTTCAGGAAACAAAGCAATAGCTTATATTAAGTAATGATTTTAAAGATCATTTGTTTGTGTTTGTCTATTTCATTGTGTGTCTCTCAAAGTGAGAGAAAAACAGGATGACATTAACTGCTCTGAAGCAAGGGGAAGTAAAAGTGAAAGAAAGAAAAATACAGCTCACCAGTCTTTCTGTTTGTTTGTAATATTGCTCTGTTGAGGACAGGCCCCACGGGCCATGCAGATTAAGGTGTGACGGTCTATAAAAAAAGGGATACGTCTCTGTCACACTTTCCAGAGCCGAGAGAGCCTGCAGAGACATGAGACAATATCAGAATCTACTCTCATTTAAGATGAGGCAGTGCTGGTCTCAACATTCATTTTACTGACAGTGTCTAGAGTGAAGATTGGCTTGTTCTTTCAGAATATATGCTTGATGGCATCTTTAGTCATCTTTTAAGGAACACTCCACTTTTTTTGAAAATAGGCTAATTTTCCAACTCCCCTAGAGTTAAACAGTTGAGTTTTACCGTTTTCGAATCCATTCAGCTGATCTCCGGTTCTGGCGGTACCACTTTTAGCAGAATCAAGGAACTTTGCTGCCGTATCATGGCTGCAGCAGTGCAATGATATTACGCAGTGCCCGTGAGCCCCTGCTTGCACAGGGAACGTGCCTTGCAACCATGGAGATTCTTGTGAGAGACGCTGCGTAATATCATTGCGCCTGCTGCAGCCATGATACGGCAGCAAAGTTCCTTGATTATTACGCCTGAATGAGAGTATAGTTCCTAGCCATATCAGCCTAGAAAATCGCAACTTTTTCTTTTTCCGCCGGTCTTAGTACACGATTTAACTACAGAAGAGTCAAGTTTTAAATAGGAAAAATATCAAAACTCTTTGGTCATTTTTAAGCGCGATGCTAACGGTCTAATCAGATTCAATGAACTATGCTAAGCTATGCTAAAAGTGGTACCGCCAGAACCGGAGATCGGCTGAATGGATTCGAAAATGGTAAAACTCAACTGTTTAACTCTAGGGGAGTTGGAAAATTAGCCTATTTTCAAAAAAAGTGGAGTGTTCCTTTAAGAGACTAATCTATAATGACAACTTGCAATGACCCATAGTATTTAAGATTTTCCAGGATGCTTTACTACTGACAGTAGGAAAACTTTTGTAGATATTAAAGATTTTCTTAATAGATTCATTTTTAATTTAATGGTATCGGCCAATATTGGATATTTAATTGTGCGTGGTAATTTCCCCAATTTGTACATTTGGATAAACTCTTTGCCATCACCTAATACTAATTCAAAGTGATTTTTTTAAACATTTATAATAATATAATAACACTGCTTAATCTAATCTTTATTAAATCTCAGAATAAATCTTAATTTTACATACTGCACATTATGTTATGAAGCCTAAATGTTTTTATATAAAATAGTACAGAATTTTATTATCTGGCAACATTTATTAGCTATAATATGAGAGGCAGAAATGTATAGGTGCAACCCGAATTTGATTGTATTAGTGTATTATTGTATACTGTTCGCAAGTTGAATTACATGATCAATCAAAGTAATCACACACATCTCTTCAACAAACTGCTTGATTTGAGGTTTATTTTATGTCCATAGCACAAAATGGTTGCGTGCCAACTTTTAATACTTAGGGTTAGAGGTTTGTTCAAATGTAGCACCATTCAAATGTTTGGGGTCAGTAAGATTTGTTTATTTACTTACAGTATGTTTGATCAAAGAAATGCAGACTTCTTTTGAATAATTAAAAAAAAAAATCTGTCTCAACAGACAGTAGAGTGCCTATTCCTAAAAACAAGCAATAGTAATACTTGTTGCAAGTGCAACAAGTGATAGCTATATTTAGTACCTCTATAGAACTGGCTATGTTCAGACATTCCTCCATTCCAGGAATTTCCAACTGAAGAACAAGCAGGTCCTTACATTTAATGGTGATAGTACCAGAGGATCCCATAGTCCTGTATTAGACACACCGCCACACACATTTTTAAGAACACGCCTTGCTCACATTCTCAAATTCAATACATTCATCCCCATTGGGGCCTCAGTAGAGACAGAAGCAGGAAGCAAAAACAAGCCAGGCTAGCAGTGAGATAAAATGTGAGGTATGACTAAGCTCTAAACAGAACTTTATAGAATGTAAGCTAACAATCCCTCTCGTTGTATTTCCATATGTGGACATTAGATTACAAACATAAATATATATTGTACATCATGTACATGAATATTGCTGCTTTGCCTGTATTCAAAACACAAAAAGCATATCAGAGTGTTATGATCTTTCACATAAATGCTCACTGCAAAGCACAAAAGATCTTGCAAAATGCTCATTGTTCTCCTCCCTGCCAAGAACACATTGCCAGCGCAGCTCATTTTAGAAGTTGCCTTCTTATGCTGAAATGAGATGCTGTCCACTGCCACTGCTCTCCTCATTTCTTAACACTACTGTATAAATTAATGACAGATCCCAGATCAGAATAAAACGGCAGCTTCAATGAGCAATGACAGTCCACACATCAAACATTGGGCCTGCTTTAGAAGTGTACCTGGGGTATCCGAAAAGATTCTCGACACTGATACACAGGAAAAGTGATGATGAGAAAGAGAGAATTAGAGTTTAATAATAGAAGCAGGTCAATTCAGGGAAAACACACACACACAATTTTCTAACCTTATCTGGTATGAACCAAATGTGATTCAAAGAGTTGATGGACAAATTAATGAGAATATGAATTATGCATTTACAAAGGAAAGGTGGATTATTTTTCTGAACATGTTTCAGCATTGACAACAATAAGCTACATACATGAAACAAGTGCTGCTGAAACAAAAGCGTGTGATATGGTAACAGTAAACAATAAATAAACAAAAAATATTACTTAACATAAGTGAATCAACTTAAATATTTTTGGTTACACCAACAAAACGAAACTGAAATACCAGCAAACCAATTTAGGCTGGTTTATGGTGGGCTTTCCGCCCCAGAAGAGAATAATTAAACTCCAGCTGATGAGAACAGCTGTCTCTCTACCTTTTCTCAATGGCATCGATGTTCCTGAGGAGAATGAGAAGTTGCCAGGAAGCTTCATCCTTTCTGTCTGAGAACAGAAGATGGTGGCTGGTAACGCACAGGGTTCCTCTGAGCGCTGGATGGAAGGGTCTTCTCAGGGTAACATCTTCAACATTAGCCGTCTTGATGTGCTCCGACAACTCCATTTCACAAGGACAACAACCACCATCTGGTGGCTCTCACGCTGAGTTTAGAGAGCTGGTGGGCGAGCCACTACTCCGGTCTCTGTCTTCCGCAAATCTTATAAGTTAATCCTCTATAAAACTGTGTCCACCCCTCGATGTTAAAGTACGATGTTATAAAACTTAGGCTACCGGCGTCTGGCAAATATAAAATACCACTAAGCGACTGAGCGCGAGCGGCGGGAGGTGTGTCTGCTCGTGCGATTCATAAGCATTTTTTTGCTTCTTTGCTTTCGTTTCCGTTCTTGAAGTCCCAGCCCTCTTCTCTTTTTGTGATGTTTCTGCTTATTGTTGTGGCTGTTTTTTTCAGAGTGTTAATAATTACAAAACACAGGCCTTTATAACTTGTTAAGCAATTTGTTACAGTTTTTGGTGATCTTACAGCTGAGGTCCTTGAGGGTGTCTCTGCACCATGCTGATGGTGATGGTGATGATGGTGGTGATGATGATGGTGATGATGATGGTGGTGATGATGATGATGATGGTGGTGGTGGTGGTGATGATGATGGTGATGATGATGATGGTGGTAGCAACAGGAAAAATGAAGATGGAGGGCATAAGCTACTGCCAATTAATTAAGAAAAACACGAATAAGACAAGAAAAATGTTTACAAAAATAAGTGACAAAAATGCTGAATGCAGTGTCATTTTCAGCATGCACAGTGACTAATGTTGACTGAACTGAACTAATACAAAGTCAGTGTAAGTTAAGTATTTTAAAAATGTAGTCTGGTTTAGACAACTAAAATAAAGATAATGTTGGATACGTTGGATAGAAAAAACTTTTTCTTTATTTTTTTGTCAGGATTGAACCTGTTTTCCTTTTTAAAAATCAATTAAATATTTGTTTTCAATAATATTCAAACATTTTGATGCCACAAACCATCAAACATGAAAATCATTTTATACTGTGAAAAATATAGGCTAATATCTAGAAAATATTTACTTTCTGTTAAGTTTTGTTTTGTAAGTTTTGTTGCTTTTTATCTTTCAATAGAATTAATGTGTGCTTAACAGTCTTCATTAATGTTTCTGTATTAATAATATTAAATATTAATTATATTCTCAATATTATTTTTCTAAATATTTGTATGTTTTTTTTAAACATAATTTTTCTTTGAACTTTTTGAGGATTCCCTAGCACCCCCTTGCGGCTCTCTGGGCGTCCCGGCTGAGGCCCTGTTTGAAAAAAAAACACTTACAGGCCTATCATTGGTTTTAGAATAGCCTAATAAATTATATCTGACTGATTCTGATGCTAGATTCGAATGGATTCTCCCTGCAATTCCTCAACATCAGCAGAAGATGGAGACATTCTGTTATAAAACAGTTGCAAAGACTCACATTTGATATAATTGCAGTCGCTCTGACTTGTTGATATGTAAAAAGTTTGATTCAGCTTTAGGCCACAAAATACATAAATATTTACCGTCATTTCTTAGTTGAATTTGAGAAACCATATTGTTTGATGAAAACTGTCCTGTCCTGGAACTTAACATTTTTTTCACTTTAGCCAACGAGATTTTTGAGGTGTGTGAGAAGCTGTTTACTATAGGTTTTAAGGGTGTCAGTGACCCCGTGCCACTTAAATAGTTTCACATGAACACGAAATATCACGTCTGGCCGCAACATACAAGTTCAGACTGTCTAAAGTTCTCAGATTAAACTCTGATCATGTCATTTGGCTGCAGAACATGGGCGGTCACTTTTCTGTATAAACATGAGCACAGCACACCGCTTGAGATTAATCACTCATGCACATGATCAGGCACACAGTGCACAAGACCGTCGTACTTAGAATGGAAGGAGCGACTGCAGGCTCGACCGTGGATTGATGCCACAGACAGTTCAAATGTCAGCAGCCCAGGATCTGTGGAGAAGGACACCCAGCTATCTGACGACTGGAAAGATAGGATGCCTTATAAGAATATATGCGGCATTGGCTCAGAAACTAACTGGTATTGTATTTATATTTCATAAGCTTTGTGTTTTTAACTTTTGTCGAAGTTTAGATAATAGTCATTGTCTAGAAAGTGTATAATAATGAATATAATAAACTATATATCTATCTATCTATCTATCTGTCTGTCAATCAGTCAAGTCAAGTTTTGTCAAGCCATGTCAAGTCACGTCTGTGTTCATGTTCCTGTTCATGTTTTGGATTATTGTTAATAAACTGCACTTGGGTTCTGCCTACGCTCGCCTCCAGTGGACTCCTTACGTTACACTGATGCAGAAAAGTTAGTTCATGCTTTCATGATGTCTAGACTAGATTACTGTAATGCATTACAAGCTGGTTGTCCTGCTTCCTCAAACAAGCTACATATACAAAATGCAACTGCTAGAGTTCTTACCAGGTCAAGAAAATATGATCATATAACACCAATTTTATCATCTGGTTACCTATTAAGTTCCGTATCGATTATAAAGTATTGCTACTGACAAGGCTCTTAATGGTTTAGCTCCTGTGTACTTAACCGATCTTCTATTGCCCTACAATCCTTCACACTCTTTAAGATCACAAAACTCTGGACTTCCGGTTGTACCTAGGATATCTAAGTCCACTAAAGGAGGGAGAGCGTTTTCACATTTGGCTCCTAAACTCTGGAATAGCCTTTCTGATAATGTTCAGGCCTCAGACTCACTCACCCAGTTTAAATCTAGATTAAAGACGCATCTCTTTAGCCAAGCATTCACTTAATGCATCAGATAAATTGCATATGACTATCTTTGCTTAATGTTATGAACAGCAGCTATGCTAATTATTCTCCATTTGCTTTAGAGTTACTGTGACTACATCAGCTTCAGTTTGGATCCAGCCTCTTAAGAAGACCTCAGATGACCAACACCTTTGAAGACGGTGCCAACTCCTGCAAGGACTTCAGATGACGCAATATCTGGATCAAATTTCTATATATCCTAATTATTGTTAATATGTAATTCATTATTTCCAGGAGCTCATTGCTTCTACCTTCAATTAAACTGCTAACAGTGATTGTAAATTAAATTGCCTAAATTATTACATTATTAGCTAACTGCATTCTCTAAATTGTAATGTTGACATGCATTCTCTGTAAAGCTGCTTTGAAACGATATGTATCGTGAAAAGCACTGTACAAATAAATGTGAATTGAATTGAATTGAACTTTTTTCCATTGAGATGAATTGGAAAAATTGTCCCAATCAACCTGAATTCACCCTATATATAAATAATACACTGTACATATAGTATAAAATTACATAATATTACAGCTAAGCAGTCAGTTTGATTTGGCTAAAGAGGCAGACTGCTGTGAAGTGAGATACATGTCAACTGATGTTGAAATCTTTGGCGTAGTACAACACAGGTGGCATGACTCTAGTCTCTCGGCGTATTACACTTAAATGCCACACAACTGCAGAAACTTGAGTGGGTGTTCGACAGAAAGGTGTGGACAATTCCCTGCATGTGTGACTGCTGTTCTGAATCTAATAACTACTGCAGGTTATCTAAGTATCTGGATTTAATTTATTAGTATCTAGTCTTTAAAATCATTCTCACTCTCTCTTTCTCTCTCTAATTTCTCCTCAGAGAGAGATGCAGATGCAGGATAACCATCTCGCACGGCAGTTGATTCGCTTACGGGGGGAGATCCACAGGCTGAAGGTGGAGCAGGTGTGTCACCGTCACAAAGAGATGCTGGATGACGCCACGTATGAGCTGGAGGAGTGTGAGGAGGAATCAGACCTGCTGTGTGACATCCCCATGAAAGCCGCCTTCACTCTTTCCACAACTCTCAGACATCTTGGTCTCACCAAAATGAACCTCAATACCAGACGATTCTCACTCTGTTGAGAGGCAGACGCCCCTCAAGAAAACTCAGGCAAGTTCAAGCAGAATTTCTATTGTATTACTGACACTGGACAATTTGTCACCTTGTCTATTAAAACCTAAAAATAACCCACACTCTAAGGCTTAGAGCTGCAACAAGTGAGAAGCTTTTCAGCCCACTGTCGGTGGTTGGTCTAACATATGTTTTTTCTTGATGTTTAAGAATGTTGTGCTTTGGAAACTTTCATATAAACAGTGAGGTTATATATATATCAAATATGGTCATATAATTAGAATATCATCAAAAAGTTGATTTATTTCACTAATTCCATTCAAAAAGTTAAACTTGTATATTATATTCATTCATTACACACCGACTGATATATTTCAAATGTTTATTTCTTTTAATTTTGATGATTATAACTGACAACTAAGGAAAATCCCAAATTCAGTATCTCAGAAAATTAGAATATTGTGAAAAGGTTCAATATTGAAGACACCTGGTGCCACACTCTAATCAGCTAATTAACTCAAAACACCAGCAAAGGCTTTTAAATGGTCTCTCAGTCTAGTTCTGTAGGCTACATAATCATGGGGAAGACTGCTGACTTGACAGTTGTCCAGAAGACGACCATTGACACCTCGCACAAGGAGGGCAAGACACAAAAGGTCATTGCAAAAGAGGCTGGCTGTTCACAGAGCTCTGTGTCCAAGCACAGTAATAGAGTCTGCCGTACCAGACTCACGAAATGGCAACGACAACAAGGTTTAATCATGTTACTGCTGTCATTCCCGAGACTTATTTCGCGGCTGATGCTTTAAAGTCCATTCACACTGCAGTTCACACTGCACGCCAGAGCCATGCCATGTCTCGTCTGACTCTCCAGAGCCCCGTCACGTCTCAGCAGATCTTCCAGAGCCTTGTCACGTCTCAGCAGATCTTCCAGAGCCTCGTCACATCTCAGCAGATCTTCCAGAGCCTTGTCACGTCTCAGCAGATCTTCCAGAGCCTCGTCACATCTCAGCAGATCTTCCAGAGCCTTGTCACGTCTCAGCAGACCTTTCAGAGCCCTGTCACGTTTCAGCAGATCTTCCAGAGCCCTGTCACGTCTCAGCTGACCTTCCAGAGCCTCGTCACATCTCAGCAGATCTTCCAGAGCCTCGTCACATCTCAGCAGACCTTTCAGAGCCCTGTCACGTTTCAGCAGATCTTCCAGAGCCCTGTCACGTCTCATCAAACCTTCCAGAGCCTCATCACATCTCAGCAGACCTTCCAGAGTCACATCACGTCTCAGCTGATCATCTAGAGTCACGTCACGTCTCAGCTGATCATCCAGAATTGTGTCACGTCACAGCTGATCAGCTGGAGTCTGGTCATGTCCTGTCTGTTACACCCAAATCTTTGAGGTTAGTTCTTCGGTATCCCAGTCTGGTATCCAGTGTGAGGGATACACCGCTGGTGTCAGCATGTGCCGCTGGTATCCCCAAATCAGCTCCCTCTAGCCCTCCTGCTCCTGAACTGATTCCCCTGTCCGTAGTGCTCCCCATAATGGGGTTGCTTTATGGTATATCTGGGCCACATACACCACCGTTGAATCTCCAGAGGTGGCAGCTTATGCTGCAGAACCTCTGATGGTAGCGGAGCCCGCTGCAATTTCCCTAGAGGTGGCGGCATATGCTGCAGAACCTCACAAGGCGGCGGCGCTCGCTTTAGCTCCTTGCATGCTGGTGGCGTCCAGCGATACACTCTCTGCCTATCGTGTCGTGGTCGAAGAGACCATTACTGAATCCTCCCTGTTTCCCGATGTTACTGCTGTAGAACCTCCAGAGGTGTCCTGATTACCCGCCTGTCTTGGATTTCTCTCTTGTCTTGTCATCTGGATTCTGTTCGCCCCTTTCTTAGTTTTTTATGATCTGTCTATGAATTTCCCACTTGCCTCAACCTTTGGATTACGTTCGCCATTGATTGACCTACGCCTCTTTGTCGGATTACTCTTCTGTCTTGCCCTCTACATACCTGTAAGCCATTGTCAGACCCTTGCCTGTTTAGACTGTTTTTGAATAAAGCTTTGCACATGGATCCGCACATTTCTCATCTCAGTCGCCCTGTAACACTTACGGACCCCAATCTTTTGAACGGTAATGTATATAATATGTTTTTTGATTAATCAAAGGTTTGATGTATAAATATTTAGTGCACTGTTAAGGGTGTAAAACATGCTTTTGCTTTAAATCAACCTGTTTACTGAAATTGAACACAATGACTGATTTTTTTAATCTAAAATCTAAAAAGTGCTTTAAAAGTTGCCTTAAATTAATAAAGATGCCTGGCTGGGGCAGCAGCATCCTGTACACCTCAGTGGCAGGCAAGGACGCAATAGAGCCTGTCCCTCCAGCAAAGACGAAGTCAGGGTTTACAGCTCGTACTTCATAATACCCAAGAAAGGCGAGGGGTTACGGCCAATCTTGGATTTGTGTGTCTTGAATCGGGCCCTTAATAAGCTCCCGTTCAAGATGCCAACACTAAAACGCATCCTCACGTGCGTTCGCACCCACAATTGGTTTGCAGTGATCGGCCTGAAGGACGCGTACTTCCATGTCTCGATCCTCCCTCGACACAGACCATTTCTACGCTTTGCGTTTGAGGGTCAGGCATGCCAGTAAAAGATCCTACCCTTCGGGCTGTCCCTGACTCCCCGTGTCTTTACCAAAGTCGTGGAAGGTGCCCTTGCCCCGCTCAGGGAAGTGGACATTCGCGTACTCAACTACTGGCTCATCTTGGCCCAGTCTCGAGATCAGTTGTGTGAACACAGGTACTTGGTGCTCAAGCACCTCAGCTGGTTGGGCTTCAGGTCAACTGGGAAAAGAGCAAACTCTCCCCCATGCAGAGTATCTCTTTTCTCGGTGTGGAGCTGGACTCTGTCAACATGACGCCGCGTCTCATCAACGAGCACACACAATCAATGCTGAACTGCCTGAATACGTTCTTGCAGAAAACAGCGGTTCTATTGAAGCAGTTTCAGAGGCTCCTGGAGCATATGGCATCCGCGGTCACACTGCTCGGATTGCTGCACATGAGACCGCTTCAGCAATGGCTACACAGCCATGTCCCGAGTTGGGCATGGTGCCATGCCATGCTCTGTGTGGTCATCACACCGTGTTGTCGCCGTACATTCAGCCCGTAGCCAAGAGGCTCTTCCAAGATGGCTCCTCCGGTTGAGGGCAGCCGGCAGCGAGTCCCCCGTCCCCTGCTCCTCCCCTTCATGGCGGACGGCAGTAGGCTCCGGCCCACGGCGGACGACGGCGACTCCTCCGCTCCCTCCTGGACGGCAGCCACCCCACCTCGTCCCAGGAGCACGGCATCCGGGTCTCCGTCCCACCTTTCACAAGGCTCCAGTACCACCACCTCGGGCAGCCTCTCGCGGTATTCACTCCCGTGCTGCCCGAACTCTGCAGCACCGCGATCCCCCTCAGCAGCGAGGGCTCTCCGACAGCATGTCCCTCCTTCCTCCCGGGTTTCGGAACCAATGTAATAACAGTTCGTAAATATGGGAAGAAGGAGGCGGGAACCGGCGAACATTCAACAAAACTTTAATATGAAATAAACAAAGAACAATACGAAAGTAATGCCGGCAGACCCTCGCGGACGTCTGCCGGCCAAACAAACATAAAACATAAAATAATATCCAGGCCTGGTCCTCTCTCGTCCTTCACGGTTGTCGCTCCTCCTTTTATGCTCCCGGAGCTCCTCCGTGAGAGACTCAAGGCCGGTTAACTAGCGCCACCGGCCTCGCGCCGTTCCCTCACGGCTCTCGCCCGCCCTGGTCACCACAGCCGCCATTGCAGCACATCACAATGTGGTCGGTAGCAGGTCACTAGGAATGTACGACCTGATCATCAGGTTCCTGAGAGGCACCAGGAGGTTATCTATCTTTTGAGGGAATCTAATTAGGTAATAGGCCTATATATTATTAATATTTTTTACCGTAACACCCCCCACATGCACCCCACCCACCCCTGAAACCACAACAACTATTTCTGCTGTGATCATTGGACTCACCACATGAAAAACCTTGTCAAAAGTCACATTGGGTAACATAAATCAAAATAAATACAAATGAAATAGCAGGCTTGGGCATTTAGTGTCTAAATTAAGATGAGTGTTCCTGCAATAGAAAGTTAAAAAGGTACCTCATTTCCTTTTAATGTTTGGGCTGTGACTTACTGCAAATGCATGCTCTATCTGCAGCCTGATGCCACAACAAAAGTGTGCGGTCTGCTCGGAGAGAGCAAGAAACAGAGAGAGAGAGACAGCGAACAGGTTTAAGAGACAGATAATGAAGAGAGACATGAGATGGGTTAGCATCATATCCAAGTAGCTGGTTGGAAAAAAAATTTAATTTTAGTTTACCTCAAAATTTCCATTTGCATGTTAGTTTACTATTGCGTACTTAATTGGGCTATTGCAAATTGCATATTAGGCCTATTCTCTAACAGAGCATTGACATTTGCTTCAAAGTGAATCAGAGGCCTGATTTTTTGTTGTTTTGTTGTTGTTTTTGCAAATGGGCACAAATGCAGCATAGAATAGCAATGTACATAACATTTTTAAGCATAATATATTCAAATGTAAAGTTTTGTGGCTCTATTCAGTACAAGTACAAGCCAAAAACCCATGAGTGCCGTTAAAGTTTCCACTCTTTGACATCATGGCGCCACAAAAACAGGTGACAAGTGGAGTCCTGACCCAGAATCCTTTTCCTTACCTTTTTTTTAACCTTTTCCTACTCTAAAAAGAAAAGGTTAAAACATTTCAAAACACTGCTTCAAAGCTTTACGGATCTTTTGTTTCGAATCAGTGGTTCGGATCCCGTAAACAAAGCCTCATTTACTGAAATCACGTGACTTTGGCGCTCCGAACCACTGATTTGAAACAAACATTTCGTAAAGCTTTGTTTTGAAATCGCCCATCACTATTGTTGGCATCACCACATATTGTTGAAAAGTCATTATTTCAGTGACCTTGCTGGCAATAGAGGCCTCACTGAGCCATCGGATTTAATCAAAAATATCTTAATTTGTGTTCCGAAGATGAACGAAGGTCTTACAAGTGTGGAACGAAATGAGGGTGAGTAATAAATGACATTATTTTCATTTCTGGGTGAACTAACCCTTAAAAGGTTAATTTTTGGACCTTTTTTGAAAATGTTTTATTTGGAACCTCAACTTAAAGGTGCATTAATGACCCATTAAGGTTCCTTTTTAAACCTGTTTCTTGATAGCAATAACATTATTATTATCAACATTATTATTAATATAGTATTTAATCCCATTTCACAATATAGACAGAACACAATGATTGTCCATAAAATGTTTAATACATAAATATAAAATATGAGCACAGACAAACAGAGATTTGCTTGAAAAAAGGAATATTGCCTTTCATCAAATAAATAAATAAATAAATGAATTAATCTATAAATTTCTCCCAACCTTTAACAAAATGTAGCTGAATATCTTCAATATTTAGAAAATAAGAATGTTTAAAACAGGACACCACTGGGCAAATAGAGACTTACTTAAAACAAAGGAATATTGTATTTCATGAAAATCCGACAACAATCAATTTCATTCAACAGGTATAAGAATATAACTGAATATTTAGAATATTTAGAAAATAAGATAATGTTTAAAACAGGACACTCCTATTAACATCACATATTTATATATATAGTTTTTTGTAGTGAGTATACTGTGATTTTTCCCTCCTAGCCTCATACTCACCTATCCCAGAGCGACACTCCATAAGCACCTCCACACTCACTAATATGAATATAGTATGCATCTGATCTAGGCTACATGTAATTGAAAGCATTCTGAAACAATGCTTATGTGTGTTATCAACATGTCAATTTATTATAAGCAACACAGGACTTTAACAGCCAATGACATTTATAGCTGGAGAGACTGGACTGATTTTCTACTGTTTAGTGTCAATCACCATCTAAATCAGAGAGTTGGGATCTACATTTAGCCTTAGATGTTATATGAATATGGTCCCTGGAACATAAGTTTTATCAGCTGCCAATTTTCAATGCACATTTAAGAGTGCAAGTTGCAACTATTAACAATGGAAAGATGAGGTTTATCAGTATATCGCAATATCCCCGTTTTGTTTTCTGTTTTGCACCATTTCCTGCCAGTTATGCATTTTGATTCACAAGCTTACAATTTGAGTCAATATCAGTTATTCTGGATATACTCTATATCAGGTAGGCAACAGTACATGGCAAATTTTCTCAAGAAAAAAAAAATCTTTCAACTAATGCTGTAAAATATCCATGGGAATCAGTTGGGTACTACATAAATATTGAAGGTTAAAATGAATCAATTTGTATACAAGCTTAAATTACACTTAAGGAAATGTTTGTAATAATACAGTTTTAATAGGCCTACTAAATGTAAAATTAATTTCTACTCCTATTAATTTTTTGAAATATAAACATTATGTCAATGTCACACAATATCACATTTACCACAGAAAAACATTCGGTTACCATAAACTCATTAGTCAACTAGAAAAATTAACACTAGAGAGCAGCATTCTGATTAATATAGCTATGCACGTTACATATATTCATTATAATTTTTAAATGTTCTTCAATATTTAATGCATGTTTGAATAAACCAGTGATGACAGCCACGATTTAAATGTTTATATTTAAAAAAAAATTAGTTGGAGTAGAAATATGATTATATAAATCTAAACTTTATTTATTATTAAAAAAAACATCATTGAGTGTAATTGAAGTGTTTGTAAATAAGTTAATTTTAACCTTCAATATTATTATAGTAGTACCATCTGACTCCCATGTGTAGTTTTTTCCACTGGAAAATTTGGCATATACTGTAACTGATCCAAAATAATCGATTTTGAATCGAATCGAAATCATAATCTAATCAAAAGCATGTGAATAGAAATCGAATCGAATCATGAAAATGATGTCAATACCCAGCCCTACAGAGAAATATTGCAATTTAGAAAACAATGTGTTATAAAATATGAATAAAACAATTTTTTTTACACAAAATTACCTTTTGTCATTTATGAAAATCACATATTCTCTCTCTCTCTCTCGCACGCATACACACACACACACACACACAATAGCGTTACAAAACGGAAAAATATCTTGAAATAGTTCCTACTTGTGGAAAAGGTGTTGTAACCGTTGTACACACAGAATAATTAGGCCGTTAAATTGACAATATTGTGGCCGCATTAACATGACGTGTGTGCTTGGCCCGTCGTCCTTTATTCATTATTGACACACACTCTAATGTTATTATGACATTAAATAGGTGTTATTTTCATAGCTTTTCAAAAAGTTCATAGTTTTTTGACAGGTTATGTTGTCTTACCTCAGATTTTTGTGTTGTTCCGCTCAGTCCCGCTGCTGCCGCTTGAAAGTTTGTAACGGTTTTTCCACGTGACCACTGACATCATTGCGCGAGAGTGACTTCAGTGCATTGTGTTGCGTACCAAGCACAAATAGAGAAAACATTTAAAGGGGCTCTATGTAGGAATGACACCCAGTGGTCGAAATAGGTACTGCAGTCCAAATTCAAAATATTGTTTGCTCTGCCCCCTCATTCAAAGATGCGGGTGGCCAGCTTGAGGACATGCAACAAGAGGGAGCAATGAAAGCTGAGGAGACTTGAGTTGATTTATCTGTGTTTTTAATATGCTGTCGTTCATAGAGATTTTTAGATGGCTGCAGAGGCTTTTTAGGTCAGGTAGAATCTGCGATTCTCTGACCCGTTTGTTTGCTGGTTTCCATGGCTGCAATACGCTGTGTTTTCTGCCAACTGGCAACCTGTGATGTCAAAATACTATTGGATAAACTGGCAGCACACGGTTTCACACAGACCAAAACAAAGACAGACATTCCGACACAGAACGCACATTTCAAAGTAGAATATCTGGCTGTAGCATTGTTTTTCTGAGAAACAAGCAGGTGAACAGTATTTTTCCTAAATATGTTTATGCTTTATTAAAGTAAAAATCTTACATAAAGCCCCTTTAAGGCAATTTGAAGGATTTGTTTATTTCATTCTTAAAAATTCTTGAATAACTTGGCTGTGCATCACACCTGACCCATGATTTTCATTCCAAAAATGCATAGTGGGGAATATTTAAAGGACGTACGGTTGTCTAATGTGAAGATATTGAATGCAATCTATTTTGTAGGGCAAGAATTTCACTTACCCTCTCCATTTAACATTGAACAGCTTCTTGTCAATTTATGAATGTAAAACTGAACTTTCATTCTTGTTATCTTTAATTTAAGTAAATGATTTAAAAATCATTTGCTCTAAAAAATGACAAAAACGTGGTGCCTTTCAAGGTTATCATGCAATTTATAGAAATGTGCGGGGAGGTCAGGGGGGTACAGATGAAATACTATCAACTGTAGCATACTCACAGTAGAATCCAATCATCTTAGAAAAGGTTAATGAACGAATCTTAACTACACACAGTTTCTAATATGAACCATGTTACCACAACAAAGGTTCTAAAAAGAACTTCCAAATAACCAGTGGATCATTATAGAACCTGTAAGTTCAACTTTGAACCTTTTTGAGAGTTAGACATTCATATTTGCACTTTGAAGTTCTTTATTGAACTCTAAAGGTTTGATCTCTCCTAAGAGTGACAGCTGCTAGTGCACCTGCTGAAAAAATATTAAATATCAGCTCAAACATTTCAACGAATGGAAGCTCTATCATCAGCTTGCTTTGCAGCATTGTGGTGTGCGTGTGTGTGTGCGTGCGTGCGTGTGTGTGTGTGTGAGTGATGCTTTCTCAAATGCTATGCTTTTGTTAAGGTGGGAAGACAAACTGTGACGTGACTTGCACAACTTTAGCAGCACATGTCATCGAAACACGTCGAAGCTTTACAGATCTCGTTGCTTTGTTTGTAATCTTGGTTTAGATGCATGTGGCAAAATGTGTTCTTCATAAAATATAAAGCAAACGACATGGCAATGCCTGCTGAGCTGGCCCAACACTGAAATCAGCATCTTCTGTCGACAGAAAAGGTGAGTTTTACTTGCAGGTTGCTACTTTTTCTTCACTTAAATCGAGACCCAGATGAATTTTAATGAGTATTGGCTATCAGGCATGTACAAGTATTCTCAGTCAATTTATAAATAATAAATGATCTATTGGATGAGACTTTACAGGCTAAACTAAAGCCTCAGACAGTCTGAGATAGCTGACTGATATCAGTATAGAGAGTGGATTATACTCTCTTAAAAATCATTTCATAAGGCTTAAGAAATTAAAAAGAAAAGAAATCAAAAAGAGTTTCAAGCTGAGCTCATAATATTTGCAAAATAGAATTTTTTTATTTTCTGAAAATAAAACATTTAGTAAATTATTATAAAGTACATTTTAAATGCAGGCATAAAATATTACTATTCTGAAGTAGAAAAGTAGATGTGAGTGTGTTCAGATTGAAATAATATCTATGCACTGTTTAAATCAAAATTTCTAGAACACTATTACGTTAGAAACTAAGCAATCAAAATTTGTTACATTTTTTTATTTTGATTTTGGATTGAGTTTTGACACTATTAATATTAAAACAGTAAAACAGAAAAATCCTCATAGATTAAAACTGGTGGCATTTATTTATTTATTTATTTATTTATTTATTTATTTATTTATTTATTTATTTTTAAAAGGAAATTCCCTGCCTTAAAAGGCAGTCACTTTAAATCTTAATTTACAAATTACAATCTTGCCCTATTCCTATAATGCAGGTAAAACTATCATGAATTATGTGTTAAGATCATTTATATATTTATTTGGGCAATTGTCAGTCATAAATAGTACACCTCTTTTCTTGTGCAGGAGAACAGCTAAATCATTGAGGTAAAATAAAATAATATATAATACAAAAGTTTGTATAAATAAAGACCGTAAAAACCAAGCCTATTTTTTGGCTTAACTTTGACTGTTTGGTGTGAATCAGTGAAATTTATCCCTCGTGTCTGAACCTCTTGACCTCTGCTTGCTCTCCAGTATAATATTGAGACAGTGATATATAAAAAACATGTGATTGTGTCAGTGGGATTCCAGAAGCATTTGATCTTTTTGACTTCATTTCAAACCTATAAAAACAAATCCTATATGTAACAGGAGAATCTGGAGGCCTAAATGAACAAAAAACCATCTGTCATCGTTAATTCATCCTCATGTCGTTCTATGACTTTCTTTGTCCTGCATAACACAAAAAATATATATATATATTTTTGTCTATATAGTAAATCCATAACAACAATGGACCGCACTATCCCTTCAAGTGATTAAAAAGGTCTAGAAGCGCCTATGTCATACAAACATAAACTATGCTTGGAATCTTCATAAAGCAATATGAACCTAAAACATGTGACCTTGCCGTGCATCTCTCGAGACTCATTTGCACTGATACTAGTCGGGTCAGGAACAGGCCGGAGGTCAGTGGAAATTCTTGTCTTTGTTTACAGATTCTGCTTTGATTTGGGCTGTTCTCCCAAACAATCCCAAGAGCTCACAGTGTACAGTTTGACCCCAAAGGGTTGAGCTTTTCCTGACCCAACAACACAGTTTCTCACGGATCCAAACCCCAAAGTGACATGCACATTGTGTTAGCACATTAACTGTGATTATTTATCTGCTTAATGGTAATGCTTTTGTGCTTGTGTCTTTACATATGGATAAACTGCAGTACAGCGCAATCTTAAGCCGAGTTCAGACTGCACGATTTTAGCCCTGATTTTGGCTCGCCGACAGGTTTTGAGAAATCGCCGACAAATGCCCGAAATCACAGGCAAATCGGTGCTCGTTCACGCGAGTGACAATCACGTAGTGTGAATGAGCAACGATGCGATCTGATAGAATCGCCGACGAGTCGCAGACGCCCGTGAGATATTTGGCATGCTAAATAACTGGACCTGTCGGCGATTCAAAATCCTGCAGTGTGAAAAGTGTTCTGACTGAAAACTACACAGTAAAAAAAACCCTGTTGGTTCTACGGAAAAATACCGGCAGCTATGGTTACCAGAACAATACTGTAAAAATGACGGAGTTACATGTGAATTTTACATTTTAAATATGTATATTTAACATTGTATTTCAGTACACTGTAAAAAACATCCCAGTAAAATTTACAGTAAAATAACATATTTCATTAACTGATATAATGTTAATTTACCAACCTAATGAAGTACTAATATCTGTTTTGTATCTTTATAATACACTGACAGTCACCAAACACAGTGGTGATAAGAGTCACATGATGAATCAAAGTTAGTTCATTTTCCACAAGCTGAGGAGGACAATACTAATATATAGAAGGTGCACACAGTGTCATTCACACACACACTAAACACCATCATGGTAACATGCATGAAATTTTAAAAATGCAATTATCATTAATTTAACAACATTAGATGTAACATAAAACCCTAATGTACATAACGGATTAGAAAAAAATGAGAAAAACTAAGAAGAAACAGAGTTATTTCAACAAAAATATATCAAATGTGAAGTGTCACGCAGGGAATTGTGGGAATGTCAATTTACGGTTTTTCACTGTAAATTTTACAATTAATTGTTATTTTTCACTTTCAAAAACTGTGAATTTAACGGTATTTTACGTAAAATTACATTTAATGTACCGTTAGATCTATTACATTTATTCACCATATATAGTACGGAAACTTTCTGTAAACCAATTAACAGTTTTTCACCGCAGCATTTTTACAGTCTTTTACTGTTTAAATCACGGTAATTTTTTACAGTGTACATCGGCGATGACCGACTGCCAATGAGAGAGCAAGATACAGAGCAGCGGGGAGTTCGGGGAGGGGTTATAGACCACAATATCAGCAAGCATGGCTTCATTCACATAAACATTACAATTATATCAAACAGAAACAAAGCACAAACATTTGCTTGACCATCCGCAACAGCAGCACATTGAAAAGTTATGTATTTACTTCCAACTCTCATTGCAGAACACACAATCCACAGTCTCCCCAAACATTTCCTCCTCCATATTTTTCTTTTCTTTTTCTTGTTTTCGCTACAAATTAACGCACCGGCAATACATATTGCAAGCTTCTTGCGGGCTACCGTTTTTAATAATAACAATAACTCCGGTCTTGCACGCGTGATATCGCGTTGTTTCCTTGTCACATCTCGCGTGTGTTTGGTTGTGAAACGTAGTTTGCGTGCCAGACAGAGTTGTCGGCGATTCTTCCTATTGTAAAGTCATGCAGTGTGAAACCTTCTGTCGCCGATCCATCGTGCAGTATGAACGCAGCAGCGACTGAATGCTGGCCAAGATAGTCATGCAGTGTGAAAAGAACAATGACCCGACTACTTTGAAAATCGTGCAGTCTGAACTCGGCTTAAGTCGTTAAGAAAACTGTCTGAAACTTAGTGGGCCTCATTTATCAATCTAACATAGAAACTAGCCTTTTATGCCTTTCTTTAAGGTTCTTAATATTGTTTTGGGAGTCTCCTACAACAGGTTTACATGCATGCAAGATCAAAAAACTCGTTTTCACATAATATACATTTAATTTCACCTCAGTTCTCAGTTCTCGTAAACGATTCGTTAGAAGCAGTTTGAAGAATCGGTCTGTCTAAACCCATCCTTTCCGTGAGCCTACACTACTCTGATTGGTCAGATGCCCATCGCCATAACTGAATGACAGCTATCAATTCACAAGACATTGTATACAATGTATGGACAGAAAAGATAGTATCGATTTTACCTTATCAATGCCTGAGTCCGACAATGAAACGTCTGAAGTAGTCGATCATCCAGAAACCAGAAGTCTAGTCCAGAGTCTGTAGTCTAGTTTTTTGTAGTGAGTATACTGTGATTTTTCCCTCCCAGCCTCATACTCACTCCATAAGCACCTCCACACTTACTAATATGAATATAGTATGCATCTGATCTAGGCTACATGTAATTGAGAGCATTCTGAAACAATGCTTATGTGTGTTATCAACATGTCAATTTATTATAAGCAACACAAGACTTTAACAGCCAATGACATTTATAGCTGGAGAGACTAGACTGATTTTCTACTGTTTAGTGTCAATCACCATCTAAATCAGCCAGTTAGGATCTACATTTAGCCTTAGATGTTATATGAATATGGTCCCTGGAGCATACGTTTTATCAGCTGACAATTTTCAATGCACATTTAAGAGTGCAAGTTGCAACTATTAACAATGGAAAGATGAGGTTTATCAGTATATCGCAATATCCCCGTTTTGTTTTCTGTTTTGCACCATTTCCTGCCAGTTATGCATTTTGATTCACAAGCTTGCAATTTGAGTCAATATCAGTTATTCTGGATATACTCTATATCAGGTAGGCAACAGTACATGGCAAATTTTCTCAAGAAAAAAAAAAATCTCTCAACTAATGCTGTAAAATATACATGGGAATAAGTTGGGTACTACATTAATATTGAAGGTTAAAATGAATCAATTTGTATACAAACTTAAATTACAAACTTCAGGAAGCATCGGAGCACAAATTAATCAGTGTGTCGAATTTGCTGTTCGGAGCGCCAAAGTCACGTGATTACAGCCGTTGGCAGTTTGACACGCGATCTGAATCATGATTTGACACACTGATTCATTTGTGCTCTGATGCTTTATGAAGCAGTGTTTTGAAATCGGCCATCACTAAATAAGTCATTATTTTGTTGTTTTTTGCGCACCAAAAATATTCTTGTCGCTTTGTAATATTAATATTGAACCACTGTACTCATGAACTGATTTAAATATGTTTTTAGTATTAATGGATCTTGAGAGAGGAAGTGTCCATTGCTCCATATGGAGGCCTCACGGAGCCAGGTCTTACGGGTGTGGAACGGCATGAGGGTGAGTAATAAATGACAGAATTTTCATTTTTGTCTGAACTAACCCTTTAAGATCGTTTACAGTTAGCTAGCTGTTTGTAATGTAGGCTCAAGATATTTCTGTAGGAACCCCCATGGAAGTCATTGAATAATTCACTCAATGAGCATTAGAAAATGTGGCAGTTTTTTTTATTTATTTTATATATTGTTCCAGAATTGTGAGACGGTTAAGAACAGGCAGGTTGTAATGTGAGGCAGTGACTGAAGTCACAAAATATGTAAGGAGACGAGAGAAAGGAAGTGGTGGAGCCATTCTCTACATTAAAGTCATGCATTACAAATTTCTGTGGTTTATAACATAAGACAAAACAAAACACAACAATGTCTCACAAAGAGCTACACAAAGCATTTCTTAAAAGTGCCTAGCTGAAACTGAAATAGAATGTGTGTTTTCAGGTGATCTTTCAAAATGAAATGGCATGATGTTTAATTTAGTTTAGTGTAGTAAAAAATGTGGAAAATCATTTATGTTACTGATAAATGACGATCTTGGGTTTGAGAAGGGAAGATAATGAAAATCCTATAAATTCATATTCATATTCATTCAGACTGACAGTCTCTTCAGATTATTTAAACATTTTCTATTGGGTTTTGATAAGTTTAAAGGTGCCATAGAATGTCCACTTCACATGTAATATAAGTCTAAGGTGTCCCCAGAATGTGTCTGTGAAGTTTCAACTCGAAATACCCCATAGATTTTTTATTATACCATGTTTTAACTGCCTGTTTTGGGGTGGGATTAAAAATGTGCTGATTTGGTGTGTGTATACCTTTAAATGCTCGCGCTCCCCACCCCCAAGCTCGCGACTCAATTAAACATTGGATAAATAATACAGAAGTTCACACAGCTAATATAACTCTCAAAATGGATCTTTACAAAAGTTCATGATGCAGCATATCAGATCACGAACATATGGCATGTATGTGGATGCTTGCTAAAATTCGATTCTGAATGAGTTTGATAGTGTGTTGCATGGCTAACGGGGCTAAAGCTACACACTGTTGGAGAAACTCAATAAGAATGAAGATGTGTTTATGAATTATACAGACTACACACGTTTTTCGGTTAAAAATGAAAATAACGACATGGCTCTGGTCTTTGTGAATACAGTAAGAAACGATGGTAACTTTAACCACATTTAACAGTACATTAGTAACATGCTAACGAAACATTTAGAAAGACAATTTACAAATATCATGATATCATGGATCATGAACAGTTATTATCAATCCATCTGCCATTTTTGCTATTTTCCTTGCTGCTTGCTTCACAACTTTTGATGATTCAGCTGTGCAGCTCCACGACATACTGGCTTGCCTTGAACATGGGCAGGTATATGCAAATTTTGGGGGCGTAAATAATAATGATCCCAACTGTTGCGTAACTACTTCTTGGTGCTACCTCTCCTCTTCAGACCTTTAAGTTTCAACTTAAAACTCATCTATTCACTTTGCTCTGTAAATAATTCTTTCTCCTTCCTTCTTCTCTGTCGTCCTTTTTTCTGTTTGTATGTTACACGACCACTCTCTTGATATAAGCTAATAGTGATGTTTATCATCTGATTGCCTGACCTCTCATGTTTATTATCTGTAGTTCTTTGTTGTCAACTTCTGTTCTTCTGAATGTCCCTTCTGATTGTCTGTTATATTTTGTTTGTCAATTGATTGTATTATTGTTTGTCTATTGATTTTGTGAAGCGACCTTGGGTTCTTGAAAGGTGCTATAAAAAATAAACATATTATTATTATTATTATTATTATGTTGAGATTCACCCTTTTCCTGTGGTGTTTTTCATGCACGAGATTTACATATGAAGGAGAGAACAATGGTGTTTGAGGCTCACGTTATGTCATTTCTATGTACAGAACTCTTATTATTATATACTATGGCACCTTTAATTGAACTAAATGTCGCTGTTTTAGTTTCACTTGTTTAGAGTCAGGGTTTCCCACTGTCTTGGTATAAACTATAATGTAAGTATATATGTGTGTTTCTTAGAGATGATCTTGAATGGTACATGGCGGAGTCTCTGTTTACCGGGCAGAAGGGATACATACCACAGAATTTTGTAGCAAAACTAAACAGCATGGAGACAGAACCGTAAGTAAAGTAACAATCAATTGCATTTGGAGCGCACACACTCATGTATATGCAAACAAATCCATAATTTAAAGCACGATTAAATGTATGTATGCAGATCAGCTGATGTGGGTTTTTGAACAAAGAAGATCAAATCAGCTTCCCCACAATGAGATTTGGGAAATGCCACCCAAAACTGTGGCTGAAAGGTTGATTCATTCAGGTTACACCTCGTCGCTTATAATTTGCATGGTGTCAGTAATGGAAAGAGAAGAAAAAAATTACTCCCACAAATCACACAAGTTTCTGAGTATCACTATGCTAAACTGCTGACACCACATTTCTGCGTATGTTCAGGTCTAAAATCTTTAAGATCTTGGGAGGAGTGAAACGTCCCAACCCTGTATCTAAAAATTACTAAACTAAGAATTAAACAATTTAAACTCAAAATAAACTAACAATTAACAATTTAAACAATTTAAACTCAAAATAAACAATCCCAAATGAGATAATTAATGAGTCAAAGCCCTCATAAAATGACACTAATGTTGTGTTGCAGGTGGTTCTTTAAAAATCACTCCAGGAATGATGCCATGAGGCAATTACTGGCCCCGGGTAACACACAGGGCTCCTTCCTCATCAGAGAGAGTGAGACCACACCAGGTATGAAACAACACATTGCTCCACACACAACAGAAAAAAACATACAAACAAACACACACTTATCTCATGAGGGCACATCAGACACTGCTACAGTCCTGTAACCAGAACACAGGACTCATAGCCAGGCCATATCACATTACAGTGCTGGATCAGAATATTTTGATTTTCTAGTTTCACTATAAATTAAAAAAAAAAAAAAAAAAAAACATAAAATTTAAAATAAATTAAATAAAAGAATAATTAAAAAAATATTATTAAAATAAAAATATTTAAATACATTTTAAATAAGTTATTGTGTCAGGAAACTCTTTAGAATAATTCAAGGGTGAATTTTAGAACATTTTCTACATGTCATTCAGTGTAAAATGACTCCAGTCTAGAAATTCTCAGTGTTGTGAAGGTAAATGTGACTATACAGTATGTGCCTCTGATTGTCTTCTTGTTCTGGTGCCTCAGGTAGTTTCTCTCTATCTGTGAGAGACCTTGACCACACACAGGGCGACGTCATCAAGCACTACAGAATCCGCAACCTGGACGCAGGCGGATTCTACATCACCACCAAGATCTCCTTCAGTTCCCTCTCAGAGCTGGTCAAACATTATTCACGTATGTTCGAGTGTTCATATGTGCCTTAGACAAATCGCTTGTCTTGGCTATTTATAAAAGATATAAAACAACAACAGTTTGACCAGGCTGTTTATAAGACGTCAAGTGTGGACGAAAAGTGACGCCATTTGTTTATCTTTGTTCACGCAGGAGAGGCTGATGGACTATGCACTCGACTGGTGAAGCCGTGTCAGACCCGAGCCCCTCAGAAGCCCTGGTGGCAGGATGAGTGGGAAGTACCCCGTGAGTCTCTCAATCTAGAGCGCAGACTGGGGCAGGGGCAGTTTGGAGAAGTATGGATGGGTAAGAAGTGTTTTACTTCATATTTCTCAACTGTATTACAGAATTGACTCAATTTTTACAGTGGGGTTTAATGGTGAATGATTCAAAGGCATTTTCTAGATGAATAACTATAAAGCATATTTTACACACCTCCACCATCATCACCTCTTCCAGGTGAGATGACACATCAAACACCTGTCCTACATACATGTTCTTAATGTGTGTTGTAGATAGCTCACTCTTGTCATCTGTGTATTCCAGAAAACCTGGTGGTAGCCGTATACAAATATGAGCCATGCCACAGTGATGACCTTGGGTTTGAGAAAGGGGAGAAGATGAAAATCCTAAATGCGTAAGAAACACCTAAAACAGATTGACACTCTATGCAAATTATCTAAATATGGTTGACTTGTGGGTTTTGAGAAGATAAATTAAACTAAGTGTCACTTATATGTTTAGATCAGAGTCTGGGTTTCCCCGTTTCAATTTTTGTGTCGTTTTAAAACACTGTCCTGGTATAAACTATAATGTAAGTATATATGTGTGTTTCTTAGAGATGATCCTGAATGGTACATGGCGGAGTCTCTGTTTACCGGGCAGAAGGGATACATACCACAGAATTTTGTAGCAAAACTAAACAGCATGGAGACAGAACCGTAAGTAATGTAACAGTCAATTGCATTTGGAGCGCACACACTCATGTATACGCAAACAAATCCATAATTTAAAGCACGATAAAATGTATGTATGCAGATCAGCAGATGTGGGTTTTTGAACAAAGATCAAATCAGCTTCCCCACAATGAGATTTGGGAAATGCCGCCCAAAACTGTGGCTGAAAGGTTGATTAATTCAGAGTATCCCTTGTCACTTATAACGAATGATTTACGTGGTATCAGTAATGGAAAGAGAAGAAAAAAAAATAGTTTCTGAGCATACGCTAAACTGCTGATGCCACATTTCTGTGTATGTTCAGGTCTAAGATTTTTATGATCTTGGGAGGAGTGAAACGTCCCAACCCTGTATCTTTAGAACAATTTAAACCCAAAATTAACGATCCCAGATGAGATAATTAATGAGTCAAAGCCCTCATAAAATGACAATAATGTTGTGTTGCAGGTGGTTCTTTAAAAATCTCTCCAGGAACGATGCCATGAGGCAATTACTGGCCCCGGGTAACACACAGGGCTCCTTCCTCATCAGAGAGAGTGAGACCACACCAGGTATGAAACAACACATTGCTCCACACACAACAGAAAAAAAACCAAACAAACAAATAAACAAACACACACACACACACACACACACACACACACACACACACACACACACACACACACACACAAAAGCATGAGGGCACATCAGGCCATATCACATTACAGTGCTGGATCAGATTGTTTTGCTTTTCTAGTTTCACTATGAATAAAAAAAAAAAAAAAAACAACAACAACAAAAAAAACGTAAAAATAATTAATAATAAAAATCTTAATAAAAATTACAAAATTAAAAAAAATAATAATAATAATTCTAGAAATATTATTAAAATAAAAATATTTAAATACATTAATAAATGTATAAATACATTTTAAATAAGTTATTGTGTTACCCTTTAGAATAATTCAAGGGTGAATTTTAGAACATTTTCTACATGTCATTCAGTGTAAAATGACTCCAGTCTAGAAATTCTCAGTGTTGTGAAGGTAAATGTGACTATACAGTATGTGCCTCTGATTGTCTTCTTGTTCTGGTGCCTCAGGTAGTTTCTCTCTATCTGTGAGAGACCTTGACCACACACAGGGTGACGTCATCAAGCACTACAGAATCCGCAACCTGGACGCAGGTGGATTCAACATCACCTCCAAGATCTCCTTCAGTTCCCTCTCAGAGCTGGTCAAACATTATTCACGTATGTTCGAGTGTTCATATGTGCCTTAGACAAATCGCTTGTCTTGGCTATTTATAAAAGATATAAAACAACAACAGTTCGACCAGGCTGTTTATAAGAGCTCAAATCCAATGTGGTCAAAAAGTGACGCCATTTGTTTATCTTTGTTCACGCAGGAGAGGCTGATGGACTATGCACCCGCCTGGTGAAGCTGTGTCAGACCCGAGCTCCTCAGAAGTCCTGGTGGCAGGATGAGTGGGTATGGAGCGGAAAAGAGACTAGACGTGTTTAAGAGAGGCTCCTGGAAATAACCCAATTTTCTCATTAAAACTAGCACTTTTTTTTTTAGATAAATCTTAGGTATTCAAAAGAATGACAAAGCCTAAACCCACAAAAAGAGTTGAAAAGATGGATAAACCTGCAGAGAAGCAGAAGGAGTAGCAAGACGACCAGGCCTCAAGCAGCAACTTTGGAAAGATGGCTGAAGGATTCACTCTAATGCCTGCTAATCCTTCCACTGCGGATATTATGGACAGTTTTTCCAAACTTCATAAAAATTTGGATGCCAAATTTAATAATATTGGCTGAGTTACCTGTGGTAGTGGATCATGCCCATCGATCTCTCTGGTCCCCAGATCTGCAGAAGGACAACATCCAAGGCCTTTATTATTAAAATCTATCTGCGTACACTCATGACACATTTAGAAAGCAAGAGAGAAAGAGAATAAATAAAGGTGTGCGTTTGTGTGTTATAAAGTCAAATGTGTGCGCGGAGGATATGGTTGAAAAGAAATCTGATTGGCTAGTTGAGTTTTGTTGCTTTTTCCACACATTAAAAATGACATTACAGATAGTTACTGTTTAAAATGATTAAATGCTCTCTAAAACAGCTAAATTCAATTGAAACATTTGCAAAAAAGCCTAAAACTATAGTAGGGATGGAGAAATGAAGCCTCTTAAATCTTTGAAGCTTTTCTCTAAATGTTTCGGGAAAAGTTTCAAAGCATCAAGAGTGGCAGCCCCATAGATTTCCAGGCATCCTGAAAATATGCATTGAGGTTCCTGCAGGGGCTGGGCTTACATGCAAAAGAATGCCTTAGCCCCCTTCCCGCCAGGAACTTCCGGAGACAGGCATATTACTCCTCTGTCAAGGCGATCTGTGCGGTGCCGAATGCCTGGTTGGTCTTGTGTGTGTAGATCTGTGGAAACATAAAAAACTGGTGTGACTGCTTGTGAAGATTTTAACGAGAGAACTTTACAGAGACTGAGAAAAACACTTACGTTAATTACATATGAGCCATCGGTGGAGCCCTTTTTTGCCCCCTTCACCTCCTCGATCAAAGACACCTCTCCGGTGTCCGTATAAGTGGGCGAGGCCGTGAGGTGGCCATAGAAGCTCCATTGGTCTCTCTATATAGCTAATATTTAGACATTAGATTACAAACATAAATATATACTGCACATCATGTACATGAATATTGCTGCTTTGCCTGTATTCAAAACACAAAAAGCATATCAGAGTGATATGATCTTTTACATAAATGCTCACTGCAAAGCACAAAAGATCTTGCTCATTGTTCTCCTCCCTGCCAAGAACACATTGCCAGCGCAGCTCATTTAAGAAGTTCTTATGTTAGTTCTTGTTTAGAAGTCCTTCTTATGCTGAAATGAGATGCTGTCCACTGCCACTGCTCTCCTCATTTCTTAATATCACTGAATACATTAAAAGCAGATCCCAGATCAGAATAAAACGGCAGCTTCAATGAGCAATGACAGTCCACAAAAGATTCTCGACACTGATACACAGGAAAAGTGATGATATTAGAGAAAGAGAGAATTAGAGTTTAATATTACAGAAGCAGGTCAATTCAGGGAAAACACACACACAATTTTCTAACCTTATCTGGTGTAATTATGAACTAAATGTGATTCAAAGAGTAAATGGACAAATTAATGAGAATATGAATTATGCATTTACAAAGGAAAGGCATATTATTTTTCTGAACATGTTTCAGCATTGATCAACAATAAGCTACATACATGAAACAAGTGCTGCTGAAACAAAAGTGTGATATGGTCACACTGAACAATAAGCAAAAATATATTGAATCAACTTAAATATATTTGGTTAAACCAACAAAACGAAACCGAAATACCAGCAAACCAATTTAGGCTGGTTTATGATGGGCTTTCCGCCCCAGAAGAGAATAATTAAACTTTCCTTTCTGTCTGAGAACAGAGCTTGAACTTGTTAAGCAATTTGTTACAGTTTTTGGTGATCTTACAGCTGAGGTCCTTGAGGGTGTCTCTGCACCATGCTGATGGTGATGGTGATGATGGTGATGATGATGATGGTGATGAGGATGATGATGGTGATGATGGTGGTGATGGTGATGATGATGGTGGTGATGATGATGATGATGGTGGTGATGATGGTGGTGGTTGTAGCAGAAGGAAAAATTAAGACGGAGAGCATAAGCTACAGCCAATTAATTAAGAAAAACATGAATAAAACAAGAAAAATGTTTACAAAAATAAGTGACAAAAATGCTGAATGATGAAGTGTCATTTTCACCATGCACAGTGACTAATGTTGACTGAACTGAACTATTACAAAGTCAGTGTAAGTTAAATATTTTTAAAATGTAGTCTGGTTTAGACAACTAAAATAAATTAATTCAGATAATGTTGGATACGTTGAATAGAAAAAACATTTTCTTTATTTTTTGTCAGGATTGAACCTGTTTTCCTTTTTAAAAATCAATTAAATATTTGTTTTACAATTAATAATGTAAGTCTTCAAACATTTTGATGCCACAAACCATCAAACATGAAGATCAATTTAAACTGAAAATATTTACTTTCTGTTTTTTTTGTTTTGTTTTTGCTTTTTGTCTTTCAATAGAATTAATGTGTGCTTAACAGTCTTCATTAATGTTTCTGTAATAATAATAGTAAATATTAATTATATTCTCAATATTATTTTTCTAAATCTTTGTATGTCTTTTTAATTATAATTTTTCTTTGAACTTTTTGAGGACTCCCTAGCACCCCCTTGCGGCTCTCTGGGGGTCCCGGCCGAGGCCCTGTTTGAAAAAAAAAAAAAAAACACTTACAATGGATTCTCCCTGCAATTCCTCAACATCAGCAGAAGATGGAGACATTCTGTTATAAAACAGTTGCAAAGACTCACATTTGATATAATTGCAGTCGCTCTGACTTGTTGATATGTAAAAAGTGTGATTGAGCTTTAGGCCACAAAATACATAAATATTTACCGTCATTTCTTAGTTGAATTTGAGAAACCATATTGTTTGATGAAAACTGTCCTGTCCTGGAACTTAACATTTTTTTCACTTTAGCCAACGAGATTTTTGAGGTGTGTGAGAAGCTGTTTACTATAGGGTTTAAGGGTGTCAGTGACCCCGTGCCACTTAAATAGTTTCACATGAACACGAAATATCACGTCTGGCCGCAACATACAAGTTCAGACTGTCTAAAGTTCTCAGATTAAACTCTGATCATGTCATTTGGCTGCAGAACATGGGCGGTCACTTTTCTGTATAAACATGAGCACAGCACACCGCTTGAGATTAATCACTCATGCACATGATCAGGCACACAGTGCACAAGTCTGAGCAGTCACAAGTCTCGCCCAGCTGGAATGAAAGCAGCACAGTGATGGAGTTCAGAGAGCTGGGAGCAGACGAGAACACTAAGGGCGATATGGAGGATCTGGATAGTGTGAAAGCCCTGGCAGAGAAACTCAAACTCCAAACGCGCAGACCGTCGTACTTAGAATGGAAGGAGCGACTGCAGGCTCGACCGTGGATTGATGCCACAGACAGTTCAAATGTCAGCAGCCCAGGATCTGTGGAGAAGGACACCCAGCTATCTGACGACTGGAAAGATGGGATGCCTTATAAGAATATATGCGGCTTTGATACTATAGACGACGCGTTACAGTGGCTCAGAAACGAACTGGTATTGTATTTATATTTCAAAAGCTTTATATTTTTTATATAATATAAAGCTAAGTTTAGATATGGTCGTTGTTTATAGGATATAATGAATAATTATCTATCTATCTATCTATCTATCTATCTATCTATCTATCTATCTATCTATCTATCTATCTATCTATCTATCTATCTATCTATCTATCTATCTATCTATCTATCTATCTATCTATCTATCTATCTATCTATCTATCTATCCATCTGTCTGTCTGTCCACATACACCATGATCAGTGGTTTTGGGATATTTAAAATATCTTTGGGTCATTTTGGGAACTAAAAGCATTTTTTTTTTTTTTTATGTTGGTTGCAAACATGCAAGAAACAATACCATTCAAAAGTTTGGGTTCATTATTTTTTTATTATTATTATTATTTTTTTTTTTTGGAAACAAATAAATACTTTTATTCAGCATTAATATAGCATTTTATTTGATTGCATTAATATAATCAAAATGTAAAGACATAATGTTGCATAATATTTTTATTTCAAACAAAATGCTGTTCTTTTGAACTTTCTATTCATCAAAGAATCAGCTTTGACATCACAGGAATAATTAGAAAACAAATTCAAATATAAAGTTATTTTAAGTTGAAATAATATTTCAGAATAGGTATATTAATGTTTTTTACTGTTTTATCATTATTATTATTATTATTATTATTGTTATTTTTTAATCAAATAAATGCAGACTTGGTGAGCATAAGAGACTTCTTTCAAAAAAATGTAAAAATCGTATAGACTCCAAATATTTGAACAGTATAAAAAGCCAAATTACTAATGTTTAGCAGTCAGTTTGATTTGGCTAAAGAGGCAGACTGCTGTGAAGTGAGATACATGTCAACTGATGTTGAAATCTTTGGCGTAGTACAACACAGGTGGCATGACTCTAGTCTCTCGGCGTATTACACTTAAATGCCACACAGCTGCAGAAACTTGAGTGGGTGTTCGACAGAAAGGTGTGGACAATTCCCTGCATGTGTGACTGCTGTTCTGAATCTAATAACTACTGCAGGTTATCTAAGTATCTGGATTTAATTTATTAGTATCTAGTCTTTAAAATCATTCTCACTCTCTCTTTCTCTCTCTCATTTCTCCTCAGAGAGAGATGCAGATGCAGGATAACCATCTCGCACGGCAGTTGATTCGCTTACGGGGGGAGATCCACAGGCTGAAGGTGGAGCAGGTGTGTCACCGTCACAAAGAGATGCTGGATGACGCCACGTATGAGCTGGAGGAGTGTGAGGAGGAATCAGACCTGCTGTGTGACATCCCCATGAAAGCCGCCTTCACTCTTTCCACAACTCTCAAACATATTGGTCTCACCAAAATGAACCTCAATTCCAGACGATTCTCACTCTGTTGAGAGGCAGACGCCCCTCAAGAAAACTCCAAGCAGAACTTCTATTGTATTACTGACACTGGAAGCCAGTTTTATTTCATTAAAATTGGACTATAGTAATAAAAAAAACTTCCATTTTCTTCAAATCACTTAGCCTTATTGAACTTTGTTTGACCAGACTGGTGGTCATATCTGGAAATGCAGTAACCAGCAATACAACAGCAAGCCATGATCTTCACCTCTATTATTAAACCACTTGTGAAAGTGGACTCCCCACAGGTCTGAGAAAGTCCTCAGAGTCGGGGAAGAGTTTATATTTACATTTGAAAATATCTGAAGTAATCTAAGAATCAGGAGGAACCTGCTTCTGTGTCAAAAGGCGTGTGACCGGCACACACTCCCTTCAGTGATCCCGACTGCTCACGAGATAAAACACTCTCCCGACGGCTTGGCTGTGATCCCGAGCAGCAGCCTCACAGGAAGTGTGAGTTTGTGTTCAGACAATTTGTCACCTTGTCTATTAAAACCTAAAAATAACCCACACTCTAAGGCTTAGAGCTGCAACAAGTGAGAAGCTTTTCAGCCCACTGTCGGTGGTTGGTCTATGTTTTTTTCTTGATGTTTGAGAATGTTGTGCTTGTGAAACTTTCATATAAACAGTGAGTTTACTAGATTTAAATGTTTATATATTTAATATATATATATATATATTTACAAATTTTATCTTGGGACTGAATGTGCATTAACAATTTGTTAAAAAATAGATGTATGAAATGAATACTTCTATTCAGCAAAGATGCATTAAATTGATTAAAAGTGAAAGAAAAGGCTTTTACATTGTTTAAAAAAAGGATCATGAGACACTGGAGTAATGGCTAAACAGTTGTCATTACAGGCACTTAATTTGAAAACATAAAAAAAAATATGGACCCCAAACGTTTGAACAGTTATGTATATAATAATATTTTTTGATTAATCAAATGTTTGATGTACAAATATTTAGTGCACTGTTAAGGGTATAAAATATGCTTTTGCTTTCAATCAACTGGTTTATTGAAATCGAACACAATGACTGACTTTTTATCTAAAAACTAAAACGTGCTTTAAAAGTTGCCTTAAATTAATAAAGATGCCTTAAAATTAATTTGAAGAGATATTGTATTGGATATTGTAATTCAAGAGAAAGGGGGAAAAAACATCCTTCACTGTAACTCACTTTTGTTTAGGGTCCAATTCTCATTATTAACTAGTTGTTTATTAGCATGCAGTATGCGCTGTTTATTAGTACCTATAAATCACACATTAATTCTGCATGACCAAATTATACATCCCTTAATCCTACCCAATACCTAAATGTAACAACCACCATACCAACTATTAATAAGCTGACATTAGGAGTTTATTGAGGCAAAATTCATAGTTAATAGAAAAATTGGACCAAAATCTAAAGTGTGACCAAAAATGTATAAATCTTTTGAACATCATTGTTGCTTTAAATTTGTTAATAAATTTATATTTGTATCTTGGAAATGTATTCACAGTATTGTGTTGATTTATGTATTTGTGTAATTATCCAAACTGTTCAGTTCTTATCTTGCTTTAATTCTTCCATCTTGCACATTCTGACAAGAATAAACTCAGAGGGTTTTAGCAGTGTTGTCACAGGAATGAAAATAGAGGGTATTTATCAGTCAAGGATGAATTTATCACTAAATGAGTCAAACAATGGACCAATTGCTTCATTGATTGTAACTGCAGAGACAGGACTGGCTGACATAAGGAGCCATGTGACTGCCTAGAAATGATCTCATGCTAGATAAATATATGGAGAGAGAGAGAGAGAGAGACGTGAAAGAGAAAGTTTTCTTTCTTAAAGCTGTTCTCAACACTGATATTACAAGCTTTTGTAGTTTATATCTTATAAACCCAATGGCATTAGGGCAAGTAATCTTCATTCAACACCTCACATGAGGGCTGCTTTAGATTCCGCCTTTTAACAGAAACATGAACTATTTAGGTCACCTGAGAAGACACAAAAAGTGTTTAGTTTTGTTCCAGATACAGATTTCCTCGAGGCCTAGAATAGAAAACAAACACTGCTGTGGAAAGTGTCATTACGCTTTGCAGAGTTTAAATGAAACCATCACGATAACCTACCTAACCTTACTTTTATTTGACGTAAATTCAAATTGTTATGTTACATATATAGACTATTTGCATGTTACATGGGATAAATAAACATTATTTAACGTGGGGAAAAAAATTATTTACATGCAATACGTTAACATTTTTTTCAGCCCAATAAGAAGTGAAATATATTCAAATTTATTTGCATATATCTTTTTGCATAGCACTATTTTTTGACCAGCAATATTTATAACCATTTATAATTCTTACAATATTTAATAATAATAATCATTTTAATTCATATTTTTCCAAAGCAGCTTTACAGAAAATAGTAGCATACAATTAGTGAGACAACAATAGCAAAGAAAATCTCTCTAGAAAGAGACATAAATAAAATACTTGAATTATTATTGAATGTGTGTTGAAAAGAAGGAGAAATGAACACTTATCACATAACTATGCATATTGGTTGTTTAGTTTTTGTGTTAAAGCATAAAATATTTATAATTGCATACATTTTCCATAGATGTCCTAGCACCCCCTTGTGGTCCCTGGGGGGTCTCGTGACCCCAGTTTGAAAAGTTTTGGTATGGATTCACAATCTCAAATCATCAAATAAACATTTGCTCTCACAAGAGATGTAACTGTGAATGTGTAACTGCCTGTTAAGATGATCTGCCCCACTCAACAACATCCCCCCTCCCTTCAAACCCCCCTCTTTTCAACCACAAGACCCCCAAAGAATGGAAAAACAAGCCATTGTTTCACTCTTTTATATTCAAATTGAGAACCAAAAGCTAAACAAGAAATCCAGAAAGGATTTGATGTACTGTTTCAAAACTGACCCTTATGTGGTTCAGCCTTTGAGGGAATCTAATTAGGTAATAGGCCTATATATTATTAATATTTTTACCATGTAACACCCCCCACATGCAGCCCACCCACCCCTGAAACCACAACAACTATTTCTGCTGTGATCATTGGACTCACCACATGACAAACCTGGTCAAAAGTCACATTGGGTAACATACATCAAAATAAATACAAATGAAATAGCAGGCTTGGGCATTTAGTGTCTAAATTAAGATGAGTGTTCCTGCAGTAGAAAGTTAAAAAGGTACCTCATTTCCTTTGAATGTTTGGGCTGTGACTTCCTGCAAATGCATGCTCTATCTGCAGCCTGATGCCACAACAAAAGTGTGCGGTCTGCTCGGAGAGAGCAAGAAACAGAGAGAGAGAGACAGTGAACAGGTTTAAGAGACAGATAATGAAGAGAGACATGAGATAGGTTAGCATCATATCCAAGTATCTGGTTGAAAAAAAAATGTAAAATTTACTTTACCTCAAAATTTCCATTTGCATGTTAGTTTACTATTGCGTACTTAATTAGGCTATTGGATATTAGGCCTATTCTCTAACAGAGCATTGACATTTGATTCAAATTGAATCAGAGGCCTGATTTTTTGTTGTTTTGTTGTTGTTTTTGCAAATGGGCACAAATGCAGCTTAGAATAGCAACGTACGTAGCACTTTTAAGCATAATATATTCAAATGTAAAGTTTTGTGGCTCTATTCAGTACAAGTACAAGCCAAAAACCCATGAGTGCCGTTAAAGTTTCCACTCTTTGACATCATGGCGCCACAAAAACAGGTGACAAGTGGAGTCCTGACCCAGAATCCTTCACTCCAATGACACCAGCTGCTCAGAGTAGTGTGCACCTGCTGAAAAAAATGTTAAATATCAGCTCAAACACACAAACGACAGGAAGCTCTATCATCAGCTTGCTTTGCAGCACTGTGGTGTGCGTGTGTGTGTGTGAGTGTGTGTGTGAGTGATGCTTTCTCAAATGATGTGCCTTTGTTAAGGTGGGAAGTCAAACTGTGACGTGACTTGCACAACTTTAGCAGCACATGTCATCGAAACACGTCGAAGCTTTACAGATCTCGTTGCTTTGTTTGTAATCTTGGTTTAGATGCATGTGGCAAAATGTGTTCTTCATAAAATATAAAGCTAACGACATGGCAATGCCTGCTGAGCTGGCCCAACACTGAAATCAGCATCTTCTGTCGACAGAAAAGGTGAGTTTTCCTAGCGGGTTGCTACTTTTTCTTCACTTAAATCGAAGCCCTGATGAATTTTAATGAGTATTGGCTATCAGACATGTACAAGTATTCTCAGTCTGTCTATATATAATAAATTATCTATTGGATGAGACTTTACAAGCTAAAACTAAAGCCTGAGACAGTCTGAGAAAGCTGACTGATAGCAGAGAGTATAGAGGGCGGATTATACTCTCTTAAAAATCATTTCATAAGGCTTAAGAAATTAAAAAGAAAAGTAATCAAAAAGAGTTTCAAGCTGAGCTCATAATATTTGCTAAATAGAAAAAATGTCAAGCTTTTATTTTCTGGAAAGAAAATGCAATAGAACATTCAAATGTAAAATATTAATATTGTACATTTTAAATGCAGGCATAAAATATTACTATTCTGAAGTAGAAAAGTAGACGTGAGTGTGTTCAGACTGAAATAATATCTATGGACTGTTTAAATCGAAATTTCTAGAACACTATTATGTTGTTGGCTCCTTAGCGATCAAAATTCATTACATTTTTTATTTTTATTTTGAATTAATTGATTTAGTTTTGACACTTTTAATATTAAAACAGTAAAATAGAAAATCCTCATAGATTAAAACTGGTGGCTTTTTTTTTTTTTTTGAAAAGGGGGATTTTTATAAATGTTGGGGCAGTGATTATAAAAAGGAAATTCCCTGCCTTAAAGGCAGTCACTTTAAATCTTCATTTACAAATTACAATATTGCCCTAATGCAAATCATACTATCATGATATATATCTTTCTTAAGATCATTTATTTATTTAATTATTTATTTATTTGGGTAATTGTCAGTCATAAATAGTACACTTTTCTTGTGCAGTAGAACAGCTAAAACACTGAGGTAAAATAAAATAACATAGAACACAATAACTCGGTATATAATAAAGACCGTAAAAACCAAGCCTATTTTTTGGCTTAACTTTGACTGTTTGGTGTGAATCAGTGAAATTTATCCCTCGTGTCTGAACCTCTTGACCTCTGCTTGCTCTCCAGTATAATATTGAGACAGTGATATATAAAAAACATGTGATTGTGTCAGTGGGATTCCAGAGGCATTTGATCTTTTTGACTTCATTTCAAACCTATAAAAACAAATCCTATATGTAACAGGAGAATCTGGAGGCCTAAATGAACACAAAACCATCTGTCATCGTTAATTCATCCTCATGTCGTTCAAATGACTTTCTTTGTCCCGCGTAACACAAAATATATATATATATATATATTTTTTTTTTTTTGTCTATATAGTAAATCCATAACAACAATGCACCGCACTGACTATCCCTTCAAGTGATTAAAAAGGTCTAGAAGCGCCTATGTCATACAAACATAAACTATGCTTGGGATCTTCATAAAGCAATATGAACCTAAAACATGTGACCTTGCCGTGCATCTCTCGAGACTCATTTGCACTGATACTGGTCGGGTCAGGAACAGGCCGGAGTTCAGTGGAAATTCTTGTCTTTGTTTACAGATTCTGCTTTGATTTGGGCTGTTCTCCCAAACAATCCCAAGAGCTCACGGTCTACAGTTTGACCCCAAAGGGTTGAGCTTTTCCTGACCCAACAACACAGTTTCTCACGGATCCAAACCCCAAAGTGACATGCACATTGTGTTAGCACATTAACTGTGATTATTTATCTGCTTAATGGTAATGCTTTTGTGCTTGTGTCTTTACATATGGATAAACTGCAGTACAGCGCAATCTTACATACAAACACTTCTGTACAGAGATTTTTTTAATGAATGTGCTATATTCGAAATGCAAACACAATACATTCAAGACAAGTGAAAAACAAACACACATGGACACGGATCACTGTAATCCAAATCCCTTAGTTCATTAGGAAAACTGTCTGAAACTTAGAGTGTGAGTTGGAAAAAGTGTGTCTAGAATTCCTAAAGAGGATTAACCTCCTTTACAGATCTGGTCCAGAACTGTTTTTGTTGTTTGTTTTGTTTTGTTTTACAGACAGAACAGTTTGTTTTACCCTGCGGAGGCAAATTAATTGTTGAATATATAAACTGAATGTTTTTGGCTCTTTTTTTCTCTGTTAAAACAGGAAATACACTCTATATTGATTCCCTCTTTGTTTACCAGGAGCTAGATCGATACACTTATTGCACTTGAATATATCCGTTACGTCCCTCGTTAATTATAGGATGAATTTATTGTCAGAATTATTACAGTTGTCACTGTTTTCTCTCATTCTTAGTAAATATGGGGAACTGCGGCTCTTTTGATCCTGATGATGAATTCTCCTACCATCCAGATGAATGGTGTGATCAATGTAACTGTCCAAAGCCTCCAGCCAGTCAGGTACGTGTCTGCTGCTGAAGAGAATATCATGTCACGGTTAGCTACACATAGGCCTAATACTTCTCTTTTTTTCTTTTTACATGCAAGTATATCAATAACCACAAAGTTAGATTGTAAGATAGTAAGGGTTAAATTGAAGCTCGCAAAAATAAATTGCATTTTTTGGCGTGTAACCATAGCATCTGTATCTTGGCTCCTTCCGTAGAAACTGTTTCAAAATGGAAGGGAAAAAGTATCGGAAGGTAAAGCGTCAAAGCATACCGTGCTAAGTGCTTGTCTTATTTTCCACTATATTATAGATTTACACGTCACATATATATATACATACATACATACATATACATACATACATACATACATACATACATACATACATATATATATATATATATATATATATATATATATATATATTAAAAACTATGACACATTTCCACAGTTATCAACAAAACAAATGAATGCTGCTGCGAAGGTGTTTCTAAAAGGTCTACAACAGCTTAGGGAGTGACAGCAAATTTGACACCTTTCTCTCTTCCACTTTTCCTTCTTTTGGAAAGTTGTGGAAATGCTATCGTGGATTTTTTCTTGTGCTTTTAGAGCAAATGCAAACACAAAAATTATATTTGCTGTCATCTCTCATTCACCACTATAGAAGTTTATCAACTATGACTACTGCTTCTGAGAACCCTGAAAAGGGCTTATTTAGCATTTGTTCCCCCCTAAATGTATTTAAGATCGCCTACGGTTAGCTAGCTGTGCTAGGCTCATTAAAATATATTTGGGTTGAAGAACCAAGATCTTTACACCCCAAAAAATTCATCATAGTCATTGAATAATTCACACTGAGCATTAGAAAATGTGCTAGTTTTTTTTATATTCATAAAAAACATTAATATATTGTTCTAGAATTGTGAGACGGTTAAAAACAGGCAGACTGCAATGTGAGGCAGTGACTGAAGTCACTAAATATGTAGGGAGACAAGAGAGAAAGGAAGTGGTGGAGCCATTCTCTTCACTAAAGTCATGCATTACAAATTTCTGTGGTTTATAACATAAGACAAAACACAACGTCTCACAAAGAGCTACACAAAGCGTTTTTGAAAAATGCCTAGCTGAAACTGAAATAGAATGTCTGTTTTCAGGTGGTCTTTGAAAATGAAACTGCATGATGTTAAATTTAGTTTAGTTCAGCAAAAATGTGTAAAATCATTATTATGTTACTAATAAATGGTGATCTTGGGTTCGAGAAGGGGAGAAGATGAAAATCCTGAATGCATAATGTTAAAACAGACTGTCAATCTCAGTAGATCTTCTAAACATGGTTAAATGGTTGACCACTGACCCCACACGTGAGGTGATAAAAATAACAACCAGTGTAGCATATTATCTACAATACAATAATACAATAAGTGTTTAGATCCATTAAAGCCATTTTAATTACGAGGACTCCTGGAATGTCCTCATAAACCACGTTTATGTTGTAATACCAGTGTAATACCTATGTCATTATACAAATTTGTGTCCTCGTAAATCATATAAACAAGCACACTCACACACACACACACACACACACACACACACACGTGCGTATACAGAATGTTTTTAAAAAATGATCAGCCTAGCTGAAGCTGAAATAGAATATTTGTGTTTTCAGGGGATATCTTAATCTGAAAATGCACAATGTTTAATATAGTTTAGTTTAAAAATGAAAAAAAGTGGAAAATGATTTATGAATTTAATTTTCTGATTAAATTAGGCTCAAATAAACATTCGTTGTGGCTAAAACATGTATTAATTAATTTGATCTGTTCCTACTGTGGTCCTTCTGCATTGACGTTGATGTTCTTCTGACGGGTCAGCCCACTCAGGGTTACATAATTTGAGGGAAATGAGCCTTTGTGTTGGTAATCAATTGGAGACTAAAACTTCCAGCTAAATTTACGGCTCATTTCCTCGTGATTTGTTTTTATTGAAGTAGAATAGAAATTAAAGAGAACAACACATGTTGTTAATGCATAACGGGAATTATGGAATGTTTACTTTTACAGTGGTAGTTATTTCATATAGGCCGTGAGAGAAGAAAATAAGAACAGTTCCACCCTGTTTAGGGAAGTGGCTTTGTGTGTTTTATGACATTATTAAATTATTGACATAGATTAAAGGATCCAGATATTGAGGTTTTGATATCATAAAAAGCTCATTAAAACTGCTATCCTTCAGACAATTTCTAAAATCTTATTTGATATTTGTGTGTTTTTAGAGTTGATCATTTTAATGGCCATTACTGTTCTGAGTATTAAAGTCTGTTTTTAGTTATTGCCATCTGTTGTTTTTTTAGGTTTTTATTCATACTGGATTTTGACATTGTTTTCTCTCCTTTCTCTCACACAGAACTTTGATCCTCTGATTCCATATCCGTCCCAGTACACACCTCCACCATCATCACCTCTTCCAGGTGAGATGACACATCAAACACCTGTCCTACATACATGTTCTTAATGTGTGTTGTAGATAGCTCACTCTTGTCATCTGTGTATTCCAGAAAACCTGGTGGTAGCCGTATACAAATATGAGCCATGCCACAGTGATGACCTTGGGTTTGAGAAAGGGGAGAAGATGAAAATCCTAAATGCGTAAGAAACACCTAAAACAGATTGACACTCTATGCAAATTATCTAAATATGGTTGACTTGTGGGTTTTGAGAAGATAAATTAAACTAAGTGTCACTTATATGTTTAGATCAGAGTCTGGGTTTCCCCGTTTCAATTTTTGTGTCGTTTTAAAACACTGTCCTGGTATAAACTATAATGTAAGTATATATGTGTGTTTCTTAGAGATGATCCTGAATGGTACATGGCGGAGTCTCTGTTTACCGGGCAGAAGGGATACATACCACAGAATTTTGTAGCAAAACTAAACAGCATGGAGACAGAACCGTAAGTAATGTAACAGTCAATTGCATTTGGAGCGCACACACTCATGTATATGCAAACAAATCCAAAATTAAATGTAGTAAATGTATGTATGCAGATCAGCTGATGTGGGTTTTTGAACAAAGAAGATCAAATCAGCTTCCCCACAATGAGATTTGGGAAATGCCGCCCAAAACTGTGGCTGAAAGGTTGATTCATTCAGGGTATCCCTTGTCGCTTATGACAAATAATTTGCGTGGTGTCAGTAATGGAAAGAGAAGAAAAAAAATACTCCCACAAATCACAAAGTTTCTGAGCATCACTACGCTAAACTGCTGACGCCACATTTCTGCGTATGTTCAGGTCTAAAATCTTTAAGATCTTGGGAGGATTGAAACGCCCCCACCTTTTATCTTTAGAACAATTTAAACCCAAAATAAACGATCCCAAATGAGATAATTAATGAGTCAAAGCCCTCATAAAATGACAATAATGTTGTGTTGCAGGTGGTTCTTTAAAAATCTCTCCAGGAACGATGCCATGAGGCAATTACTGGCCCCGGGTAACACACAGGGCTCCTTCCTCATCAGAGAGAGTGAGACCACACCAGGTATGAAACAACACATTGCTCCACACACAATATCAAAAACAAACACAAAAGCTGGGGGGGTTGAGATCGTCATAGCCAGGCCATATCACATTACAATGCTGGATCACAATGTTCTGCTTATAGTATCACTATAAAAAAAAAATTAAAATGTAAAAAATAAATAATAATTTAAAAAATATTAATAAAATTAGAAATATTATTAAAATAAAAATATTTAAATACATTTTAAATAAGTTATTGTGTTACCCTTTAGAATAATTCAAGGGTGAATTTTAGAACATTTTCTACATGTCATTCAGTGTAAAATGACTCCAGTCTAGAAATTCTCAGTGTTGTGAAGGTAAATGTGACTATACAGTATGTGCCTCTGATTGTCTTCTTGTTCTGGTGCCTCAGGTAGTTTCTCTCTATCTGTGAGAGACCTTGACCACACACAGGGCGACGTCATCAAGCACTACAGAATCCGCAACCTGGACGCAGGTGGATTCTACATCACCACCAAGATCTCCTTCAGTTCCCTCTCAGAGCTGGTCAAACATTATTCACGTATGTTCGAGTGTTCATATGTGCCTTAGACAAATCGCTTGTCTTGGCTATTTATAAAAGATATAAAACAACAACAGTTTGACCAGGCTGTTTATAAGACGTCAAGTGTGGACGAAAAGTGACGCCATTTGTTTATCTTTGTTCACGCAGGAGAGGCTGATGGACTATGCACTCGACTGGTGAAGCCGTGTCAGACCCGAGCCCCTCAGAAGCCCTGGTGGCAGGATGAGTGGGAAGTACCCCGTGAGTCTCTCAATCTAGAGCGCAGACTGGGGCAGGGGCAGTTTGGAGAAGTATGGATGGGTAAGAAGTGTTTTACTTCATATTTCTCAACTGTATTACAGAATTGACTCAATTTTTACAGTGGGGTTTAATGGTGAATGATTCAAAGGCATTTTCTAGATGAATAACTATAAAGCATTTTTTTTTTTATCGAGATCATATCAGACCACATGGAACACCAATATAAGAATAAACAAACCACAAAAAAAAAAAAAAAAAAATTAAAAAATCTTTTCAGCATCCAGGTGTTGTGCCTGGCCAGGTCTGTCTGTGCTTGTCTGGAAATGTTTGCGAGTGAGCAAATATTGTGAATTGAACCATCACAAAAGGGTATAGATAAACATGCGTCTACAGGCTAGCTAGTGTGTATGTGCTGCTCTTACCAGTTTTATGAGTGTGTCTTTCATGTCAGAACTGTAAATACAGTAAGCTTGTTGGAATGTTTGACAAATGTTTAGCACTGAAGACAGTCTGAGCACTGTAAATGAGCACATTCAGCATTTGGTCTCACTCATCCTGTGATTTAAGACACTCATACACATGGGTGTGCGCTTAAACTCACTCATACACACACAACACAACTAACAATTTTTAAAGCTGAATTTTGGGTGAAATTAACACATTTGTGGTAGCTATTGTATTATCTATCTAGACCAGTGGTTCTTTTAGACTGTTGTTGTCCAACACAAAATTCAAAGCAAAGATATTTTTATTATTTCTGCTGTAATTATGACAAAGACGCTTGTTTTAGAAGTCACTTGTTTTAGTTTTTTCTTGCCAATTGTGACGTATAGCTAAGTAAAACAGCTTCTTGAACAAGAAAAAATGTAGAGAATTGATTGGTTTGTTGTGGTGTGCTATAGCGGTGTTTTCATGTGAGTGACAAGTTGTCTTGGGGCCAGTTGCATAAACATAACCACTAAGTTAAGACTGTGTCTTAAGAACTAGTCTGACGAACTAGCAGTTAGTTAGGGCTCATCAGTCTTTCTTTTTGGAATCAAATTAGACCAATCTACCTTTTCATGTAACTGAAAAATTAGATGACTAACTTGTAAGACTAGTCTAAGCAGTTTATGCAACCAGCCCCTGTGCTTACGCCGAAAAACACATCATCAGAGAAGAGAAGAGAAGAGAAGAGAAGAGAAGAGAAGAGAAGAGAAGAGAAGAGAAGAGAAGAGAAGAGAAGAGAAGAGAAGAGAAGAGAAGAGAAGAGAAGAGAAGAGAAGAGAAGAGAAGAGAAGAGAAGAGAAGAGAAGAGAAGAGAAGAGAAGAGAAGAGAAGAGAAGAAGAGAAGTCAGGAGGGAAAGTTATTTTGAATTTTTAAAAAAAATTGATGTGCAGGGATAAATTATTTATAATAAATACCACAATATTCCATAAAAAAAGAATTGTCAATATTGATAACATGGTGACTTTATATTAACCAACTAATTTTGTGATTACAGAAGTTTCAAGAACTATATGTATACTTGAAGAAGAACAATAGTTTTTGAGGGGGACAACAGAAATATGATTTCAGTTTATATCTTGAATTTATTTGTTTGTTTGTTTTTTTAAGCATTTTAATTTACATACATGATATAGAATATAAGTATATTAATATATTAGGATATATATAGTTTTGTTTAGTTACCAACAGGATGCCACAGTTTGTATTTACAGTAGCATCGTCATATATGGCCTACACTCATGTGTTATAATTATGTTCATATGTTTAGAAGATTTAAATGTGTCCAGTTTTAAAACATACCAACTTCAACTGTGAAATCATACTTGTCTTGTGTTGACCCTAAAAATAGAACTGTAGAAGTCACATCAATGCTTTAGATTTACCACTTCCTGTCCCTGGTTGCCAAAGCAACTGACTTGTTACCCTCACTGCCTGTCAGCTCCGTGACCATGAGAGCCCGCATCATAGCTGCCATTTTGTTCGTTTTTTTTTGTTCTGTTCATTAAACCTCAGTCATTTTCATTTGTGAGATAACATCACACAAATCAACCCCATAGAAATAAAGTCAACCGGTTATCAAGCAGTCAGACAATGTGAAGCCAAAGAAACTCAGTGAAGGAGAACATTGTGAATTTCTCAAACAGCAAACTCTTTAAAAACACCCTTATGCAAAAACATTCTCATGATAAGGAAATAGTAGTAGTTTGGCCACTCTTATTTCTAAACATGTGATCCAAACAGAAAGATTAAATTCAGACCTTAATGAAATAGTTCGGTTTGAAGCACATCAATCTTGGTGAATTTTCGAAAATCAGATTATTGAGCCTAAAAGGGATAGCTCAAACACACACACACACACAAAAACAACAACAATTCTATCATAACTTACTCACCCTTATGTTCCAAAACAGTATGACTTTGTTTTTCTGCGGAAAACAAAAGAAGATAAATTGAGAAATGTCATAACGCAACAATACTGTTTGGTTAGCAGCATTCTTCTTTTATGTCATACAGGTTTGTGTCAACATGAGAAATTTGATGACAGAATTTTCATATGGTTGAACTACCCCTTTAAATTAAGACATTATTCTCTAAGACATTATTAATAAATTATTTTTCACTCTCTCCATTTATAGGGCTGTATAACAACAACCGTAGAGTGGCTATCAAGAGTCTCAAGCCAGGTACCATGTCCATCAGTGCTTTCCTGGCTGAAGCAAACCTGATGAAGGCCCTGCAGCACCCTCGACTCGTGCGACTTTTCGCTGTGGTTACACAGGAGCCCATTTATATCATCACAGAGTACATGGAGAACGGTGAGACACGCAAATGCACTTACACACTCGTGCAAACAAAGGAGGGTGAGAGTTCAATGAAATGACAAAGCCTTCATAGTACTAAATGATTCATCCCTGCATTTCACCTGAACTTTCTTTACACAGATCCTCTCATTGAGTAAATTTCCATTTAAACATTCATCAGGGTTTCATGATCTAACAGGTCTGAGTAGTATCAGGACAGTCTGAGCACTGTCTGAGTGTTGTTTGTGTGTGTTATGCCCACAGCACTTCCACAGTGGTGTCCGCTCTGTGAAAACAAAGCTTTCTCATGGCTTTGAACATAATGAAGGCATCTCAAAATGCATCCCTCACTCACCTGAATGATTCTCAGCAGAGCAACATCAAACAGCCTCTTTGATTGTGCAGTATTTTTGAGGGCCAACTTTTTTCGGTCTCTTTAATTGCCCGCAGTGTTTTTACATTCACAGACATTTGGTGTGCCTCTTTTATATGTACGAATGCACAGCTATGAACATTTTAAGTATGATCATACATACATCTTTGTAAACATACAACACTTACATAACCCAGTTTATTAATAAAATGGAGATTTAGAAATAGAAAAACATACACTACAATTCAAAAGAACTCTTATATGCTTATTTGATCGAAAACACAGTAAAAACTAACATTGTGAAATGTTATAACAATAAAAAAAAAAACTCTTGTATTTTAATATATTGTAAAATATAATTTTTTTCTATAATGGCAAAGCTAAATTTTCAGCATAATTACTCCAGTCTTCAAGGGTAAGCTCACCCCAGAATGAAAATTCTGTCATTAATTACTCACCCTAATGTCAGTCCAAATTTGTAAGACTTTCGTTCATCTTCGGAACACAATTGAAGATCTTTTTGATTAAATCTGAGAGATCTGAGTCTGTCTCTCCATAGACTGCCTTTGCACATTGATCTTTGACGCTTCAAAGAGTTTATAAAGAGATCGGAAAACTAACCCATATGAATCGATAGATTTGGTCCAAATTTTTATGATGATCAGATTTAATTTAGGCTTTTACTCACCTTGATCAGTGAACATAAACAGATGCTCAACCAAACCTGAATGATGCACGAGAACAAATCTCTTTCGAAAGCTAAAACGTGCTTCATAAAGAGGTTCATTCTCGTGTGTTACGCAGCATGTTTGAACTTCTGGAAGAGGTTTGTTCTCTCGCGTAATGAGTAATTAATTACAGAATTTTTATTTTGGGGTGAACTAACTCTTTCAGGGTCACATGATCCTTCAGAAATCATTCTAATATGCTGATTTGGTGTTCATTAAATATTTCTTATTATCACAGTTAAAAACAGTTATGTTGCTATAATATTTTTTTTGAGAAACTGTAATTTTTTAGATTATTTGATTATTGACAAAGTTCAAAATGACAAAATTACATTTAATTCGATCCTTGCTAAAAAAAAAAAAACAAACAAAAAACCCAAAGCATACATTTGACCCCAAACATTTGAATGGTAGTGTGAATCTTCAATATTAAAGGGATAGTTCACCCAAAAATGAAAATTTGATGTTTATCTGCTTACCCCCAGGGCATCCAAGATGTAGATGACTTTTTTTCTTCAGTTGAATGCAAATTATGATTTTTAACTGCAACCGCTGCCATCTGTCAGTCAAATAATAGCAGTGATTGGGAACTTGAACAATAAGAGTCGAAAAAACTTTCATAGACAAATCCAAATTAAACCCTGCAGCTCGTGACGGCACATTGATGTCCTAAGACACGAAACGATCAGTTTGTGCGAGAAACCGAACAGTATTTATATAATTTTTTGCCTCTAATACACCACTATGTCCAACTTCGTTCAGCTTCCGGCTAGTGAGGTCTGATCGCGCTCTGACAACGGAAGTGATGTCTCACGCTCATTGAAGTATATTTTTTTGTATACGTATACGTTTTTTGACCTCACTAACAGGAAGCTGAACGAAGTTGGACATAGTGGTGTATTAGAGGTAAAAATTATATAAATAATGTTCGGTTTCTCGCACAAACCGATCGTTTCGTGTCTTAGGACATTAATGTGTCGTCACGAGCCGCAGGGTTTAATTTTGATTTGTCTATGGAAGTTTTATTTACTGTTATAGTTGAAGTTCCCATCCACTGCTATTATTTGACTGACAGACGGCAGCGGTTGCAGTTAAAAATCATAATTTGCATTCGACTGAAGAAAAAAAGTCACCTACATCTTGGATGCACTGGGGGTAAGCAGATAAACATCAAATTTTCATTTTTGGGTGAACTATCCCTTTAAGGAGGGACCAAATGTAAAACTTGCAGTAACATTGCCCAACCACTAAACTGAATATTTGAGGGGACATGTCCCCCTCATTATCTATGCATATACGGCCCTGGGCCTGTATTTATCAAGCCTCTGAGAATTACTCACAAGAACACTCCTAAGAACTGACTTAAGAGTAAAAAAATTCTTAGCTCAAAGCTGCTCTTAAAAGTTAGTTATCAAGCATCTCATTCGTACTTTAAGTGAAGTGTAGGACTGACTGAGTGTCCGTCTTAGAGATGATTCACGACACTTTGCTGTGCCACAAACGGAATTTTGGATGATGAAACAGGCATGGACCAATCACTGAATAGATTTCCTTATTTAATATATATAAATATAATAATGAAATTCCTAAGGCGAGTTTACATTCAAGACACTTTTGACAATAAAGAATTTTCAAGAGAATACATTATACACATTGGAAATGAAAGATAAACACGTTTTCCACTATGTTTTAATTAAAGTTTAAACCGGTGTGCTGTTAACTAACCTGCCTATACATAGCCCAGATTTTATGATATAATCAGCCACCATGGAATCCAAAAGAAAACTGAACTGGCGGGAGGAACAAGCGCTATGGCTTGCTGAATTAGTCAAACAAGTTCAGCCCAACATTAACCAGCGCTGGCAAAAGATGATGCCTGCTCTGTTCAAACGATACCGTTTGATTAACTGCTCGTCGCTGAACATTTTCAAAAACATTCTTCCTCTCCTGAAAAATGTGCACATATCTCTGTCTCCTCAGTGCCATCACAAGCCCCTATTGGCAACTCCTAACCACTTGAGAGACCTCTCGAGCTGACTTAAATAACTGGGAGAGTAAGAGTGATACTTAGCTTTAAAGGGTTAGTTCAACCAAAAATGAAAATTCTGTCATTTATTACTTAACCTCATGTCGTTTCACACCCGTAAGACCTTCGTTCATCTTTGGAACACAAATTAAGATATTTTAGTTGAAATTTGATAGCTCCGTGAGGCCTCCATAGGGAGCAATGGACACTTCCTCTCTCAAGATCAATAATAAAGGTACTAAAAACATATTTAAATCGGTTCATGTGAGTACAGTGGTTCAATATTAATATTATAAAACGACAAGAATATTTTTGGAGCATCAAAAAAACAAAATAACGACTTATTTAGTGATGGCCGATTTCAAAACAATGCTTCATGAAGCATCGGAGCACAGATGAATCGGTGTGTCAAATCTGCTGTTCAAAAATGTTCCCGTCGTTTTATAATATTAGTATTGAACCACTGTACTCACATGAACCGATTTAAATATGTTTTTAGTAACTTTATGGATCTTGAGAGAGGAAGTGTCCATTGCTCCCTATGGAGGCCTCACAGAGCCACTGGATTTCAATTAAAACATCTTAATTTGTGTTCTGAAGATGAACGAAGGTCTTACGGGTGTGAAACGGCATGAGGGTAAGTAATAAATGACAGAATTTTCATTTTTGGGTGAACTAACCCTTTAAGAAATTTGATAACTTGCTTTTATACTTAAGTTTGAAAGTAGGAGTAAATTTCATCAATTCTCAGCACTTAAGACTAAAATGTCACTTTGAGAAACTTGATAAATACGGCCCCTGATGTTTATTTCTTCATAATGGCTGGTGTTTAATCAAACTTACTGATTCATGCCTGTCATTGTTCAGCGGTTCTGATGTCTCTCATATCCCTCTTGTAAATGGCATGCAGAACTTCATATCTGGCATTCCCTCCTTGAGTGTTCTAGAACATAAAATGACCCACTTCAGTTTAGTAGAACACATTAAGTCCTTGTGTTTTGTGTCATATCATTCTATTTTAGTTCTCAGAATGTTCTTGTTATTGTAATACTCAGGTCAGATGCACATTTCTTTTCTTTTTTTTAAACTCGTTTAACCAATTTTCCATCTGTTACCACCCCTTTTTTCCTAAGTATTAGTTCACCCAAAATGTAAATTCTGTCATCATTTACTCACCCTCATGTTGTTCATAAATCATATGACTTTCTTTCTACTGTAGAACAACAAATATGTTTACCAGGCTGTATAAAGCTGCTCAGAGTAAAATTTTAGTCTTAAATGTGTCAAAATTCTAAGAATTTCAAAATTCTACGAGAGCCGTGAAGGAACGGCGCGAGGCCGGTGGCGCGAGTGTTAATGAGCTTCACCTGGGAGGCGCACCGGCCTTGAGTCCCTCACGGAAGAGCTCCGGGAGCATAAAAGAAGGAGGCAGGAACCGGCGAACGTTCAACAAAAGTTTAATTCAAAATAAACAAAGAACAAAACGAAAGTAATGCCGGCAGACCCTCGCGGACGTCTGCCGGCCACACAAACATAATAAACCATAAAATAAAGTCCAGGCCTGGTCCTCTGTCGTCGTCGCTCCTCCTTTTATGCCTCCGGAGCTCCTCCGTGAGAGACTCGAGGCCGGCGCGCCACGCAGGTGATGCTCATTATCAGGGACGTGCACAGGAATTTTGAGGGGCAGTTGCTCTGACCTAAAAAAAGGGCACTCTCTCTCCCAGTTTCAGTTAACGATGATGTTTTTCCCACCTAGTTTTTGTTTTTTCGTTCGTTGTCGTTAACGATTATAACCTTACTCACCTTTCCGACAACGTTAAGTCGTCTCACCCGACAACCGCGACAATCTCCTTCTAGTGCCGCTCATGCAGGCTCAGCTCAGGTGCTGGTGGCGTGCAGCGCTGTAGCCACGTAAAGAGTTTGCCCTTCCCCTACTGACTTTCACTTTCGGACGGGTGCCCGAATATGGAAGTGAATGAGGCTTTGCGATTATTATTATTATTATTTTTTATCTAGGCCTACGTGAAATTCTGCATCCATTGTACGATTTTTTTATTTATTTTTTTCCACCTCGGAAGGGCAACGTGAGTCGAGAAGGGCATATGGGCAGTTGCCCGGGCAACCTGAGCAACCCCCCTGTGCACGTCCCTGCTCATTATCAATCGCGTCACCGGCCTCGCGCCGTTCCCTCACGTCTCTCGCCCACCCTGCTCGTCACAGTCTCCTAACCTAGTTAGGAGTAATAAGATGGCAGCAAAGAAGACGGGATACACGCTTTCCAATAAAAATATGATGTATTGAAGTTATATGATGACATAGAGTTGATAAAATTATATAAACTTGATTGACAATTCTTTTTGCAACTGACCTAATAATAAATGTAATAACTTTAAATAAATGTAATACATTTAATAAATATTACTTAAACAATAATTAATATTTTTAATACATTTTAATACATTTAATGAGTTTGAATAAACTTTTTTTAAATAAACTTTATATGTAACAACTTCTCCCACTCTACAAATCAATGCTCTGACTGTAGAAATGAAATCGTATTACCTTTTTTCTTTTCATTTCTTTTTTTAATATGACCCTACAATTTTGCTTAAACATCAAAATATGAGGAAAATATTATTATATTTATATTATTTAAATGTTTTAAAATATGAAGGAAGAATAAAACACTAAGCAAAGGTATTTATCTGACAACATTTTCTGAAAAAAAAAGAGGAAAACTATAGCTACAGGTTTCAGAAAAACAAAAAAGCTCAGAAGAAAACACACATTAACTAAAGCATCAGTTTTTAATATTTCATTGGTCCTCTTGTTTTTGCATGTGTTCATAATTTCTTTGTATGACAGCCTGGCCAAAAATATATTTTTTAAATAATTTGAAATTTAATTTCATTATCACACATGAAACAATTGACTCCCAGCGATATACTTACATCTTTTAACACATTTTAAAAAAAAATATTTGAATTAAGGTTGAAGATGTAAATTTTCATATGGCTGGACATCATTGGCCACTACTCTGACATATATCAATAGAAAAAGATTCCAATCTATCATTACTAATTTGTGATAATTTTGCACAATGCAAAGCTATTTTTAAAAATAAATTTAAATATTAAAATATTTCAGTGTCTTTTTAAATGATTTTTTTTTAAATAATAACATTAAATTATTGGTGTTGTGCTGCTGTGACTTCATCCTTGCAGGCTCGCTATTGGTTGATTCCTAAGTTGTGGGGAGTCAACATTTTGAGTTGAGTTGACATCATTGTAGTCCATCAGTGTAGTCCTTAGTAGATGTCAACATTTTGAGTTGACATCATTGTAGTCCTTAGTTCACAACACTTAAGTCAGCACTAAAGAATCAGTCTTAGACTTTACTAAAAGTTGCTTTTTGCTTCTTTATAAAAATCTCCTTAGAAAAGTCCTACTTTTTACTAAGAATTTTCTGACACTTAAGTCAAAACTTAAGACTATACTTAAGAGCATTTCTGAGAAGTTTTGTACATACGGGCCCAGAATGTTTATGCTGCTTTTTTCTATGTGATCACAAAATGACTTCAAATGAAAAGGAAAATGTTGCACAAGTCCTAAGGACTACTTTTATGGTGCTTTTAGAATGTCATTTTTGGAGCTTGACAGCAGCTGGTATCCATTCACTTTCACTGTATTTCTCTCCTTCATAGAGAAAAATGTGTTCCACTGATAAAAGAAAACCATGCAGGTTGAAAGCACCATGATGACAGATTGAATTCTAGGTGAACTATTCCTTTAAAGGCTTGAGATGCTATAATATTGTTTGATTCCCTTTTATTTTGTGATGAGAAACCTTTTATCCTGAGAAGCAAATGCGCCCTTAAAGCAGTTTGTCTCAGAGGAGTTAAAGATCTTTATAGCTGCAGCTCTGTTGCTCTATGTTTCTCTAACTACTAATGCATAATAAAACCCTCATGCATACTCAGCATCTCACTGCAAACTACTTAGAACAATGCACAGGACCATCAAAAGCAGACTTCAAATAGAAAGCAGGGTCACAGTTATAGCGTGAATTCCATCACATTAAAAAGAGTGAAGCAGAAAACATATGGAGAAAGAGAGAGAGAGAGGAAATGGCAGATACAATGTGAGGTATAGAAAGAGAGTCTTTGTTCCAAAGGCTGGTATCGGGAATGCTTACTAGTTTAGAGCCAACCACCCAGAAACTCACTACAACAAATCAGACTCATAAATGGTCACCATGGTCACAGGTGTTCACAGAAAAGACCTCCACACCCTATCTTTTCTCTTTTTAACGCAACAATAGCACCTCGGGTCGTCATCGCAGGCGTATTCCGATGCACGTTATTCCATGTGTAACCCAGTATGGATTGTTTGTTGCTCTCATTGCCCCTTAAGAGGATTGCTGGCCCTCCAGAATGTCATATTGAGGCCGACAGTAACAAAAGACTCTAAGAGGAACAGCCATGTTACTACAACGTCAGCGCGCCGGTGGTGCAGCTCGTGAATGGTCCTGCTTTGTGTTCCCTCTTTAAGGAAACTGATGGAACACTACACTCTGCTTGGAAACCTCCCAATTCTTTGTTTAGGAAAAGTACAATTGTTGTCTGTGTTGTTATTTTAAAGAAGAGGTTGATGTGCCCTTTTTCCACCCCTCTGTCATTTTAACAATGGAGACAATGACAGAATGATCCAAAACATTGGAACTTCATCTAAACTTAACCCACGACCTTGAATTTTACACCCTGATGCGATCTGAGATCAAAGGAACGTATGCGCCGCTTGTTATTAGAGTTCCTAACGGGGCATTTTCCGCTGCACCTTTGTGGGAATTTCCTTCAGGGTCAGTCAGTTCTTCTTTTTCCAACACAGCTTGTCGTCTCAAAAGCAACAACTTTGGCCTTTAACACCAAATGTCTTAGCGGCTGATCCAAACTGGCAGCACTAATTTCCTGCAGTTGTTATGTTCTAGTTCTTGGATCTAATCTGAGTGCCGTTGTTTGCGCTTCTAGCAAACTTTGAGAAGAGCTTACAGTACGTTTTAAGTACCAAAATAACAGCATTCATATATCTGCTGTTTCCTTTTGCCTTTGAACTAAAATGACTGATGGAGAAAGCGTTCTTCCGGTAACATTCAGTTGTGGTAAAAGAATGTTTAAAAAAAAAGGCTGTTGAAGACAAGACAGAAGACTTATGAACTATAATTAAAATGTAAAACAAAAAAAAAAAATTGAAGCAATTTTTTACCATATGATTTTCAATTCAGTCTATTGCAGAGCATGCAACCCTGGTCAATCTCACTAGTGCTAACTAGTGACGTTTCATAGCCAGCTTAGTTCTTTGAGCATATTTACATTTTATTGTTTGCAGTGAAATATTACTAAATTCTGTCATAGATTTTTTTTTCTGTATATAAAATATATGTTAAAATGTCATGTTGATTCTGGTTTTAGGCAGCCTGGTGGATTTTTTGAAGACTCCAGAAGGATCTAATTTAACCATCGGTACTCTGATCGACATGTCCGCCCAGGTAGGCTGCATGTGACCCCATCATATGTTTTTTTTTTTTTTTTTTACTGTATTCAAAACATCAGGGATAAGACATTTGTGCCTCACAGGGAAAAAAAACAGACCCAAATTTGTACTTGTTACAAGCTCAAGTCTACATTTCAGCCCCTTTCTGTTTATCACTCATTCCTCTATTTGACCACTGTCTCTAAGCTGGTGACGGCAGCATTACTCAGCTGCTGTTCTGCTTCCTAATCTCTTGGTTAACAATGAGCACGACTGTGTGTGCTGGAACGAGTCTAGACACCTTAATACAACAACAGTTACCCAAGCCAATCTAGAAACAGACTAGATGAACAAACAGTACACATGTGTTTGCATATACTGTACAAAATAAATTCTTCCTTTAAATTACATTGGTTAAAATGTATAAATCATCTTTGTCATCACAAGAATAATATTGTGTTTTCATGTTTTATGGGGACATTCCATAGATATAATGGTTTTCATACTACAAACTGCATGTTCTATGCCCCTATACTAACCTTACCCCTAAACCTACCCAGAAACACAGAAAACTTTCTTCTATTTTCGATTTTCAAAAAAGATTGTTCTGCATGATTCATAGATTTAAGCTTGTTTCCTCATGGGGACCCAACAAAATGTCCCCACAAGGTCAGAATTTACTGGTATTACTATACTTGTGGGGACATTTGGTCCCAATAATGTATGGAATACCAGGACCACACACACACACATTCATATATATATATATATATATATATATATATATATATATATATATATATATATATATATATATATATATATATATATATACAGTACAGTCCAAAAGTTTGGAACCACTAAGATTTTTAATGCTTTTAAAAGAAGTTTCATCTGCTCACCAAGGCTACATTTATTTAATTAAAAATACAGTAAAAACAGTAATATTGTGAAATATTATTGCAATTTAAAATAACTGTTTTCCATTTGAATATATTTCACAAAGTAATTTATTCCTGTGATGCAAAGCTGAATTTTCAGCATCATTACTCCAGTCTTCAGTGTCACATGATCCTTCAGAAATCATTCTAATATGTCAATTTGCTGCTCAAGAAACATTTAATGTGTACAATTGTACAAAATATTTGTGTACAATATTTTTTTTCTGGATTATTTGATAGTTTATCTGAAATCTAATCTTTCGTGACATTACAAATGTCTTTACTGCCACTTTTGATTGATTTAATGCATCCTTGCTGAATAAAAGTATTCATTTCTTTAATTTCTTTTAAAAAAATAAAAATAAAATTTTACTGACCCCAAACTTTTAACCGGTAGTGTATATTGTTACAAAAGCTTTGTATTTCAGATAAATGCTGTTCTTTTGAACTTTCTATTCATCAAGGAATCCTGAAAAAAAAAGTACACAACTGTTTTCAACATTGAAAATAATCATAAATGTTTATTGAGCAGCAAATCAGCATATTAGAATGATTTCTGAAGGATCATGTGACACTGAAGACTGGAGTAATGATGCTGAAAATTCAGCTTTGCATCACAGGAATAAATTACTTTGTCAAATATATTTAAATAGTACACAGTTATTTTAAATTGTAATAATATTTCACAATATTACTGTTTTTTACTGTATTTTTAATTAAATAAATGTAGCCTTGGTGAGCAGACGAAACTTCTTTTAAAAACATTAAAAATCTCAGTGGTTCCAAACTTTTGGACTGTACTGTGTATATATATATATATATATATATATATATATATATATATATATATATATATATATATATATATATATATATATAAATGCAAATCAGGCTTTATTTCTTACTGGCATTACATTTACATTCACAGACCAAACATACAGTTCTTTGTTTGTTTGCTAGGAAATATTGTACAGATAGATTGTGAGGACATAATTTAAGTCACAGTAATTCTTGACCTAATTAATGACACTCCATGCTTAATTAAAGAACATCTAATTATTATGTGAAAAGTAAATCCATGAATCCATGAACAGACAGTAATTTCTGAGTAGACAGTTTGCGCTTTGATTCAGCTCTAGGTTTTCTGCTAGAATCGACTGATCGGGTTAAAAATTAGGCTGTCAGATGGTCTTGATCATTCATGGTATGAATGTCTCTAATAGTGAGAGTGTTTCATGCGCTCAGTGTGCGAGTGATTGGAGTGTGAAGATGAGGAAATACTGATGTTATTGAGCAGCGTTTCAGGTCAGAGGTTCACAGGGATCGTGTGACATGGGATAGATGTAAGGAGATGGTCTTTCTTTCTCTTGGTAATGTGAAGAAACGATGATATCGTTTTTCAGCAAGGTATTCAATGAAATGTTGGCGGTGAAAGGATAAGAGGGAAAGTGAGAGACAGAATCTTTTGAAGTGTCATTAAAAAGAGATGTTTTGCTTTAGGGATCAGCTTAGATGTTGTATGATATTTTTCAGCTATTCTTCTCCATAAAGTGAATGAGGTCATTCAGGGCTTTTAAAATGTCTTGGCAAAATTACTACATGCTTCTTATTAGCACACACACACACAAATTAGATGCATGCCTGCGCATTTATGCAAACCTGTCAATTCTGAGGCAAAACTGTCAGGCACGTTCACATCAAACCGACACGTATTTCTACTTAAGCATAACACTTCCTTGAACAAACACGCGCATGGTGTCATAGTGCAACATCCTCTATAAAAATCAGACAGCGCTGCAACAAATGAAAATCACACTACCATCATGCATCACCCATAATGCATCTGCACACACACACATTGAAACCATGATAGTATATGGCCTAAATCACAGATCACAGTCTAATTTCATTTAAAAAAGAATATGCTCCTTCCCTCTCATTCTGACTGCGGGCCGATAGCAGACCTCTTGGGAAGTTTAGAAGCCATCACTGTTCTGAGATCAGGCAAAACTGGAGCTAGCTCAAACATGGGGAAAATATAAAAGATGATGCATCAGACATCAGGAAGTATAGCAGCAAGCCAACCTTCTATATGAAACTTATGGTTTTGTGCTGGGTGGAGTGGAGCAGTGGAGGTTAAAAGTCAAATCAAAGGAAGCAAAAAGCAAGGCCCTCCCTGTCTCAGGAACTGACCTCTGTCTGTGTGTGTAATGTGTTATGTTTGGAATGAAATACTAGCCTACTGCGCACTGTTTTGTAAAAATAGTATGTGAAACTTTTATGCAACAATAAGCTGCTATATTGTTGTCACATGACTTCATGTTGTTGCACATTCCATTAGTTTTTTTAAAGAAATTAATACTTTTATTCAGCAATGATACATTAAACTGAACAAAAGTGACAGTAAAGACACATATAATGTTACAAAAGATTTCCATTGCAAATAAATCATGTTCTATTGAACTTTCTGTTCAGTGAAGAATCTTGTATTGCAGATTATAAATATTTAAAAAGAAAACAGTTGTTTTGAATTGTAATAATATATCACATTATTACTGATTTTACTGTATTTTTTGACCTCAAACTTAATTAGAATAAAATGTGTTTGACAGTTTGATAAAATAATGATTTGACGAGGAAATATGATTTTTTTTTTTTTTTTTACACCGGTAATGGAAAGGTCAAGCATATACCACTTTGTGAGATACAGTATCTAGCACAGTATTCTCTATTATATACACCAAATGTGGTACATCATCTCAGTATTTCATGAATACTTTGCATGGTATACATATTACATACTTCAGAAATAATAGCATAGTGGTAGGCTATTCTGAACATAGCCATGATCACACACAGCCTTGTTATTAACGCTTTACTGCCCCCTTCAGGTCGCAGAGGGAATGGCTTACATAGAGCAGAAGAACTACATCCATAGAGATCTGAGAGCTGCCAACATTTTAGTGTCTGATGAGCTCATTTGCAAGATTGCTGACTTCGGCCTTGCCCGCCTCATCGAAAATAACGAATACACTGCCAGAGAGGGTAAGGTAGCATCAACTGCATCATGGTCTGTTCTATCCTGTCAGTTTAACATAGCATTAGGCTACATCACCAAAGAATCTCAGTTTATGCAACAAAAAAAAAGTCTGGCTGTAATACTTTAAAAGAAACCTAAAAAGATGCCTTTTGCTTTAAATCACACAGGTGCAAAGTTTCCTATCAAATGGACGGCACCTGAGGCCATAAACTATGGCACCTTTTCGATCAAATCAGATGTCTGGTCGTTTGGAGTACTGCTGACAGAGATTGTTACCTATGGAAGAATCCCATATCCAGGTAACAAACAAGCTCAATGTGCTTCCTGTTTGACCTCATTTTGAAATGCATTGTGAAGTCATTTTGTCATATCTCAGAATTTCTTTACATATTGTTACTCCTGATCTTTCAGGGATGACAAACCCAGAGGTGATCGCAAACCTTGAGAGAGGGTACCGCATGCCTTGCCCCGATAACTGCCCTGAGGATCTCTATGTGATCATGAAACACTGCTGGACAGAGAACCCAGACAACCGGCCCACCTTTGAGTACCTGCGCAGTGTTCTAGAGGACTTTTTCACCGCCACAGAAAGACAGTACCAGGAGCAGCCCTGCTGAAAAGATTCCTCTTACAAACAACAAAATTGGGAAAAAATGACAGTCCACGGGGTCACTTTAAAAACTTGCATTGGAAAATATTTAAATTACAGTTTAAGTGTAATTAAAAGAAAGAAAAAAACTGAGATTTTATGCCTTATTCTAATCGAAAAGTCTTCAATAATCATGATTAAGAGTTTAAACATTGATTTTGTCCAGGCTTTGTCCACAGAATCTATTATGTATAAACCAGGTGCATGCATAGTTTTTTAGCAGTTGGGAAAATATGTATATTTTTAAATGGCAAACCAAACAGAAAAAAAAAATTGCCTACAATTCGTCAGTTCTGAGTGTGCTCTCAATGCTTTGTGTTCTCACTCCATAGCTTTTAGTATTTCTGCTTTCTGTGCATTCTGCTCTTTTATTTGCCTTTTTATTTTTTTATAAATATCTGCATCCTGAACTACTGAACCAGTAAAACAGTCCAAGAGAAAAACTGGCCTCATTCTGTCTCATTTCAGCTATTTAGACAGCTCTTTTACAGATCAGAATCAAAATGAGCTTTATTCGCCAAGTGTACACAAACACACAAGGAATTTGTTGTGGTTTCCAGGAGCTCTGGATCCATCAATCCATATATCCATCCATACATCCATTCATCACTTTAAAAAATGCTGGTTTAAAACAACTCAAGTTGGTTTGAAAATGGACAAACCCAGAGGTTGGGTTAAATGTTTGTAAAAAATTACTATATGGCTGCCTTAAAATTAGGCAAGGCAATTTTATTTGTATAGCACATTTCATACACATTGGCAATTCAAAGTGCTTTACAGAAAGAGGAAGAATAAAAATAGAACATAAGAAATAGAAATAACAGTAAACACAGAGAATTTTGTTATCTGGATGGAAGAGCTAGGAAGTTTCAGGGAGTTTTTGTTGTTGTTGTTGTTGTCCGTCAGAGTGGATCTAAACGGATCTATCCATCAGAGCCGCTCTAACTGGATCTTCCTCACACATCAGGACCGCTGTCTAGCTCTACCTGTTAAGGCACCTTGAACTAATAAACAAAGTTTCAATCTCCCCTTTTGCCAAGACACTTCAAACTGTGCCACACAGCCCCAATCCCCCTTCCGGAGATATCTTATCTATGCAACGCAGTTCAAATTTCCCCTTTGGAAAGTATCCTGACTGTAATCCAGAGATATCTTAACCATGCACCACAGCTCAAATTTCCCCATGGTTTGTCCAAATGTACCAAATTTGAACCTAATCACAAAGGCTTTCTTCCTAATTCTCCCAGCTCTTTTAACCAGACAGCAATATTTAAGTTCCATAAAAGTCAGGAATAACAAGATGATACATAAAAGATATAAAATACATTAAAAATGAAATAAAAACAGGAAAGGAATTAAAAAAAAAAGAAAAAGATAATACGTATAAAATAAAAAATGCAAACAGTTCGGACATAGCACAGTGCTCAATCAGCAAATGCATAGGTAAAAAGATGTGTTTTGAGGCTGGATTTGAATGTGGCTACTGTTGGAGCACATCTGATCTCTTCTGGAAGCTGGTTCCAGCTGCGGCTGGCGTAACAGCTAAAAGCAGACTCTCCTTCCTTTGAGTGAACCCTTGGTATTTCTAAGTGACTTGATCCTGATGATCTGAGTGATCTGTTTTTTTATGGTTTATATTCTATGAGCATATCTGCAATGTATTGAGGTATTGAGGTAGAGGTATTGTATTGGAAGCCAGTGCAAGGACCTGAGGACAGGTGTGATGTGTTCATATTTTCTGGTTCTGCTCAGAATCCTGGCAGCAGCGTTTTGTACGAGCTGCAGCTGTCTTATGGTCTTTTTGGGAAGGGCAGTGAAGAGCCCATTACAATAATCCACTCTGCTGGTGATGAAAGCTTCTCTAAGTCTTGACTGGAGACAAAACATCTAATTCTTGCAATATTTTTGAGATGATAATATGCTGATTTAATTATTGTCTTTACATGACTATTGGAACTCAGGTCTGACTCCAAAATCACGCCAAGATTCCTAACTTGATTTTTTGTTGTTTGACCCCTAGAGTGAAGGTAAGTGTTCACTTTGAGAACTTCATCTTTGTTTCCAAACGCAATGACTTCTGTTTTGTCTTTGTTTAACTGAAGGAAGTTTAGGCACATCCAGTTTTTAATTTCATCAATGCATCACCACAGGGAGTCAATGGGGCTGTAGTCGTTAGGTGATAGGGCTAGGTAAATCTGGGTGTCATCTGCTTAGCTGTGATATGCAATTTGGTTCTTTCTCATTATTTGGCTCCGTGGCAGCATATATAGGTTGAACAGGAGGGGTGCAAGTAGTTTACCACTTCTAGGAGATCTGCTTCTAAACAGTTAAACACGCTTTTGAAAAAAGATGTGGGAAGTGTTTCAAGGGCTCAGGTTAAGGTTTTAAGGTGCTGTACTGTTTCTTCCAAAATTTTACCATCAATTGCTTCGAAAACAGACATAATAGCTACTTAACCCAAAATAGGTTGGAAATTAAAAATCAGACACATAAGAGGGAACAAAAATAATCAAAAGGTGAACATTTATTAATAAGCAGTTTAAAGGCCTTCTGAAGTGTATTGGAATGCGCAGCATTATTCAATGTGTTGACGTAATGGACTACTTGCACAATTACTTCCGCGTTCTACTTATTACAGCTGTATATTTGCCGTTGAATTCTGCAACCATTAATGTGCATTTGATCATTGTTTGTGTCAAGTTCAGAGGTTATGACCCTAACATCAATTTAGTGTCCACATCTGGTCAGTGTGTAATCCACATGTACCAGATGTGGGCCGGATTTGGGCCACACTACGCTGCTGTCTGGGGAGTGCAAGCACATGTAAAGAGTTTTCTCTCTTCTTTCAAATGTAGCTGTATACGTTATTATTTTATTATTATACTAAGCAAAAGACATGCAATGATATTTGGGCTACAGATGCCAGAAATAATGCTTGTCTCTTCTGTGTTTGTTGCAAAGATATCTAATTATGATAATAATTTAAATATCCATCTAAATAATAACATGCTACTGTATTGTGTATTTTACTCCAGTAGCCTACAGTTTTTGGATACTCTACCCACCTCTGTTTAAGACAAACCACGAGCAAATTCATAAGTCAACACCATTGCTGAGTATTTTCTATTTAAAACTGCTGTAAACCATGAGCAGTCTGAGTATTATCAGTTAAAGGTGTTCAAAACACACAAATAACTGCTTTATTGTGGATATATCCTGCAATGAACTTGTTAGGGAACTGTTAATATGTGTTTGGCGTCGAATGTGTTATTTTATATCGAGTTATTTTGACTTTGTATTACGAGGCCCAATCGTAATTAATTTGTACATTGTTTTTGTTATATGTAGAACTGATTTATTCTCCATGCAGTTTCCCTTATTTCCACGTTTTCATTGTGAAGGTATGTTGTAAAATGTTGTTTTAATGTATTTAATGGATTAATTATTGATTCGAATTGAATTGCACATGTTCACCGCTAGATGGGGATGTTTCCCCTCACATTGAATTTAATTGAATTGTTAAGTATTCCATTGATTTGTGATTAATTTAAAATGTCTAATATAATTGTCACACAAAATTGTACACACTTATACGATCACAACGCTAAAAGATTTCATTGATTTAAAAAGATTAAAAAGAAAGTAGGCCTACTGTTTTTAAATAAACATAAGCAGAGAAACGAGACATGCGTAACTGCTTTATTCTCCATTCAGTTTCCCTTATTTCCACATTTTCTATCTCCATTGTGCAGCTCCATTCTGCAGAAAGACCGCCCAGGCAAGACTGTCACACTAGGAGCGTGTATGCTGGGATGTGTAGGTTATGCAGCGACACTTAACTTTAAACTATTTCATGGAAGTCTATTTATATGTGGTTTTAAAGGGGAAGCGCATCTCCTTAATCTTACCCTGGAGTTGCTTTACCCTCCGGCCTCCACCTAATGTGTGTATGTAACGATAAATGATAAACTGACGTTGAACAACCTATAAAGTGATTTAGAATTAATCAACTGTAAAATAAATAAATAAATAAATAATACATGTAGATGTAACCCCAAATATAGCCTATTAAACATGAAGGAAAGGGGACTGGAAGGGCAGAGTGTTTAGTGGATGGGTGGTAAGGGATTACTCTAGGCCTAATTCATTTTTGATGCAGGATGCAGATGTTCTGTGTGCTAATCGCAAATTATAGCTAATCCCAATAAACAACATATCAGACAGAATTACTGCCTGCATCCTCTGCTGTGGACTACACTTCACTGTGGTGTGTGTTACATGTTTATTGTTTGAAAATAATCTCCTTTTGTTTTTGTAGTTATGTGTCCATATCGTTCATATCACTTGTTTGTCATGTATGTTCAGAGATACTTTCATGTAATATATGTTACTAATACAAGATCATTGTTCCCTTGGAGTAATTTTATAACATATACATACATACATATATATATATATATATATATATATATATATATATATATATATATATATATATATATATATATATATATATATATATATATATCACTATTTGTTATTATATTATATTATATTATATTATATTATATTATATTATATTATATTATATTATATTATATTATATTATATTATATTATATTATTAATACACATCCTCAGGTTATATTTTATTTATTTATTTATTGCAGTTGGGTTTGAGGCCTTCTTTCATATGGCCACTAGATGGTAGCACTGCAGATTCAAAACAACCTCGTTATTGCATTATAGTCCTTTATAGGCATGTTGCGTCTCATTGACTTTAAATTCTGGACATTTTAAAAATGTACATTTATAAATGATATGTCTGTCACCTCCCACTGATCGCAAAAACAAACTATTATTAGTGTGTTTGTTTACCAGTTGATATGGACGTGCACAGATGATGCTGTCTGATAGAGAACCTTTAGCAGCTAAATCACGAACATTGCAACATGGCTTTCCTTCATCAGGAAAATGCTGGACCAAATCAGCTTTGTTCAGATATGTGATTCCACAGGGCTTGCCAAAGGACTGCTGTGTGCCAAATGCACATCCGTATGTTTAGAGCTCTTTGCGCTACTAAGCTACTTACAAATTAGCAGTGGACATAATATTTTCTATTCATCATTTTCATAAACAGCACAGCTTTGATCTCTGCCAATCCCTTCAGCGTTCTCTCTCCATTACACACGGGCACATACAGAAAGTACAACAAACATGGCTAATTTTTACAACTAGGTCTTGGCTCTGAAGCATCTGAAAATCTCCTGTTTGAGGTTGTTAAGCCTATTACCAGAACAGACGCTGTATTGGGAATTTATTTATTTTATCTTGTGGATGTTTTGAGTCACGCGGCTCTCTGGAATAGGCCTTGTTTCCGTTTGTTGTATCGTGACATTCAGCTGTCTGATATTTCGCCATCGTCCAATCAAATGTTGGAACTACTGTCAGAAAGCGAAAATAATAACCTTGTCATAAGTCACACTGTGCTTACAGGTGTTTATGTAACTCTTCTTTGATAGCTAGGCCCTAAAATCAGGTTATTTAATTCTGTTTTTCATTAATGGCCATTTCCAACAATAGGCAGGATTATCTTTCTGTCTAACCCTGTGCATAATAGTTTAAAAAGGACCCATCATCTATAATTGTTATTTTGTTAAGGGCAGTTGGCACGAAAGATTATTGGGATGAACAGTGATTGATAATATTTTAATAGATTTAATTCCTAGGTCCTGAGCTTGTCTCAGGCTGAAGTGTTTTTAATCTCTGTTTTCATGCCCCTCTCCTCTGCTAATCTGTTTTTCTATTATTCTCTTTAAAGCTCTAACAAAACAATTACTTTCCTAATGTCCTATTATTGAGATTAGATGCTATCAAATTGTTTATATAGCCATAATAAATGATAGTAAATTTCATATAAACTTTATACTAACATGCCAATTCAAATAATAATGATAATAATCATTACTGTGATCTTTGTTATTGTTTTTTTTAATATTTAAGCAAAGAAATTTGTGTTATGTATTAGTGTGATCTGATAGAATATGAATTATGATGATTATGCTATGGAGTAAGTGCTAAACCTTTACACTAAACAACTGGATATGATATTTATGAATAATGATAAACTAAATATAATAAAACACTGGGTTTATACGTTTTATATTGACCATAATGTGACTGTAAATAAGTCCTCAGAGATAGAATTAAAAAAAAAACATCTGCACTTCTGTTGCAAGATGACGTGTTTGGTTTGGAATGGTGATTTAACACATCTGCAGAGGAGTAGAGCCTGTGTTGAGGTTGTTTAAATACAAATATCTGGACAAAGCTCATAAAAGCAGGCTGACATGAATTAAAGATGATTGGGCTATTGAATATTCTGACAGTTTCTGGGAAACAAACTGCTTAACCTAGTTGTTGTTTGGCTTAAATGTACCTTTTTTTTCTTTCTTTTTTCCCCCCAGATTTTAGGGGTGTAACAGACCATTTAACGGGTCAGAGCATCCATACTGGGAGCCTTCTTTATGCCTTTCTCATGTCTTTGACAGCAAAAAGACTGACCCCAGTGATGAAATGACCCAATTCCTTAATTTCTTATCCTTCCATGTAGCAAGTCAAGGTAATTCTCTATGACATATTTTTATTTTTGGTCTACTGAAACAATAATAAAAAAACAGAAAGCAGGAGTCAAAAGCATAAAATGTTTAATTTTTTTTTTGTCATGATCTGGATTTGTTTTTGCTGGTATTATATTGCTCTGTTGATGACATTGATCAATGCAAAACATTCATCATCACAGCAGGTAAAGTGCTTTAGAATCCTTTCTTGGAACTTTCTGGCCCCCAAGACACATGCCATATTACAACAGGGAAATATTATGACATTCAGAATAGTGGTGCTGAACAAGTGGTCACCCTGAAGCAACTGATTTTTTTTTTTTTTTTTTTTGACTGAACAAGAAATAAACATTTAAGATTTATGAATAATGCCCATGGACATAACATAAAACATGTAATTTAACTCTTTTTACATTAATCATTTTTACACATCAAAGATAAAATAATTCAGAATAAAACAGTCTCTAGTATTCAAATATTTGATAAACAAAACAAAAAAAAAAAAAAAACATAACACAGGAATGCTGACAAACAAAGCCATTGTGAAAAGGTGAGACATTGTAAACTGATAGTCCTTGTATGTGCTCTTCAAAATTGTCCATATTTGTTTGCATGTTTAACTCTCATTTTCAGAATCACTGCTGTCTTCTGTTCGAGGTGGTGATCTTTTCAAAGTGCTTTTACTCTCTTGTTTCGAAGTGCTGGACAAGTCTATTGCCATGTCCTCTGAGTCATCTGCTCCATTGGCTCCACTTGACCATGTCATGTCGCTGTCTTTCCCCTTGTGTTCCTCTGAATACGAATCTGAGTGCGTCGAATCAGGTGTGCCGGGAGCTTTCTTTGCTATTTCCAAAGACTTTTTGTGCATTCCTAAAAAAATATAATTCGGACACAATCAAATATTGATCTTAAGCTGCTGAATACTTATAGCTCTTCATTTAATTGCAATTGCAAGAGAAATTTTAAGTCAGGCCAAGGGCCTGTTTAAGCCTAATTTACATATATTTAAGTCTATACATTCAAGTATGGACAACATCAGACAGACATTCACAAGACACCTCAGCTATGTATTCAAGTGATCAAATACATATTTGAGTCTTTGAGTACTGAATAGGAAAACCACCTGCTGGCTCACCTAGAAGCCAGGGAGCGCATGAGCCCATCATTCCATTCTTGGCCGAGTTGATAATGGATTCTGGAAGTGGAATCGAGTGACGGACCATGGCACCATACAGCCCATATTCTGCCATGACACTGCTGCGGCCCCAGCACTTCTCCCTTTTCCTCCACTTAGCACGGCGGTTTTGAAACCATACCTGGACAAAAACAAACCTGGGCATTAGCTATTTGTGAGAGAAAGTTCAAGAAAGAAAAAGAGGACATAACTGAAAGTCATCCTACCTGTATCCTGTCCTCTGGTAGCTCTGTTTTCATGGCCAGCATTTCTCTTGCATAAACATCTGGATAGTGCGCTTCATGGAAGGCTTTCTCCAGCTCCTCAAGCTGATGCGAGGTGAAAACTGTCCTAAAAATCAAAACAAAATGCATGATTGAAACAATGAATCATCAGATCCTTACATTTAATGGGACATTTCATTTCATTACATACCTGTGCCTACGCTTCTTCCTTTTTTGAGAGTTCCCTGAGTTTTTTCCATCATTGTGATCCCCCGAAAGACAATCATCATCTGTAATGAAATTATTATTTTTTGTTAATAACAAAATTAACATATGCTGGTCAAAGGACAAAGATACATATAAAAATAAATAAATTAATTAAATGTACACTTTTTAGTAACAAAAATGTGCTTTATGTTATTCAAATAAATATTTAATATTACTGAATCAAGCTGCCAACATTTGGCTACATAAACATTACTATTTTTTTAAGCAGAAATCTGTTAGAGGTTACCAGTTTTCAAAACGTATTAATAATAAAAAAATAAAAAAATAATAAAAATAATAAAAATCTAATTCCATTCAATAAGTAGGCCTAAACAAAATCACACAATTATTCGTTAATCAAAAAAAAAAAAAAAAAAAATCCACTGCAAGTAAAGAAACGTCAATTTTTTAGGACCACTTTCAGCACCAGTTTCTGTGAACAGCTCTTTGGCTCATTCATAACCAAATAAAGTGATTTGTACCGGAATAGGCGTCCCGTTGCTGTTCAATATTCTGCATGAAGTGGCTCTCTGTCCGTGACTGCAGGAGCGGGATGTGGCTCGGAAGAAAACACGGGGTTCCGGGAGGTTGTTGTGCCGCCAAACTACAGAGAAAACCCAAGCCGAGCGGCAAAGAGCCACCCGGGAAGGCAAATCCTCCTACCGCCGCGCTCTGCCCCTCTCCATTGGCCCCTGCGCCAGGACCGGACTGATGCGGCTGAAGTTCCGACTCCAGACCGAGCAGGTCTGTGATTGCGAAACCTTTGGACCTGAATCCAGATCCACTGAGGCGTGATTTGTCGATTCCGAACGAGGGATACAGTTTAACCTTAGGTTTTTCATCTATAGTCTCTTCTCTTCCCGTCATGGTGGCAGTTTGTTTAATTCACTTTCTCTCTGCGGAGGTCAGGCTGGTGGGACGGTTAAGCGCTCTGGCGGGACCATTTATCCTTCTGTCCAATCCAGAAGATCATCTCACTGCCCAATCAGATCCAACGTCAGATATGTCTTCCATGAGGAGGCGTTTCCCTTTTTCAATCACAAAGGATTAATTGCCACCAATTTTCCCTTTAATCCGATAAGGATTTTCCTCCGCTCTCTGAATTGGTCCTAAGTAGTTTTTCCCTTTAGATGGAAGATTTCACTCATGTGCGCAGCCTCCAGTTATTGAAAACGTTTAATATGTGGACTTTCAGTTGAAGTCCGAATGTAAAATTATTAAAAATGAGAAGCCAGAACGAGATCAATATTCAACATTTTAGTGGCTAACTATGTATGACTCTAACCTATAGTTTCGTGACATTTATCTAATGGATGCATTACTTTGTAAACAGAAACAAACATAAAAAAATGAAAAGGAAAAAAAGCGAAAAAAGCCATTTCTCCAAGTGTTATAACCATAACTAATTTTACATCTCATTGCTCATTAAATCTCACTACAAGCTTGCACTGAATTAGACATTTAATTTGATTATGAATACAATTTTATCTGGGCTTCTTCACACATCGCCGTTTTTGCTTTTTGAAGAAATTATTTCGTTGCCATAAAAGTTCACACTGTATAGACCTAGCCAGCTATTTTCTAAAAGAACAGGCTATTGTTCATCAGGCTTAGGCCTAACTTCTATGCAAAACAATAACAACATGGCAACATTATACCATGAAATTATATTGGTGAATAGCTTAATAATAATAAAGTATTATTATTATTATATAGCTTAATAAAAATATAATAAAGTATTATTATTATTATTATTATTATACAAAAGCTTAATAATAATAAAGTAGTAGTATTAGCCTACTATTATTATTATTATATTTACTATGATAACCGTTTTATAATTTATTTTAGATGTAGCGTATACGATTTATAATTATTTGAAGCCTAAAAATGTATCAGTGAATCAATATGAATGAATCTGTATTTATACAAGACTAAAACAGCTAATAAACTAGTCATAATGTGCATTTATATTTTTACACAATAAAATGTTCTCGCCGTTGCTTGTTTTTTATATTCGCAACATGATTTGACATTCCTCACGAAGATACTTTCACTCCACCAAACCAGTCTCCATTCGTAGTTATATCTAACAATTCCATCTTCCACCTATTTTCCTGTATGGAAAGATATTGTAATTAAAAAAAATAATAATTATCGTGACATTGTCAAAGAATCTGCTTTATTTCCCCTCATTGTAATATTGCGTCAGCAATGAGGTTCCCTATGAGTAAATATTTTGGGAAATGAGGTCAAAGTTACGGTGATGCTGTCAGGTCGAGATGATGTGCAGAGGCCATCCCAGGTGTTTCAATAACAGCAGGCAAAAACGGTCAACATCTCAGCCAGTCTGTTTCAAAAAGAAGCAATTAGAGAAATCGTCTTACACAAGATAATTAAATGAAGTACATTAAATTCGTTTACAACACTAATCTGTCATATAAAGAGCTCGACTCTGTAAAATCTGCTTTTAGGGCCCGTTTCCACCAGGACGTCCTCCAGCGTTTTAACTGGCATTTAACAGAGCTGCTGCAGTAATCCTCATAACTGTAGCCTAACACAACGTTAACTAAAACTGAATGCGATCATACGAGAGAAAATGAGGGAGAGATCATTAGTGATCATGCTGGAGAATAATCTCGGGCCATTATATTTACATTTATTTTTAATAATACTTAGGCATATTACTATTTTTTTATTATCATTATTATGTTTTAATAGCTAGCTAATAATAAACAGCCTAGTGCAACAGCAACAATACCAATGAATAATAATTTATTATTATTATTAGGCTATTATCATTATTATATACTATGTTGTAGGCCTAATTATTTTTATTATAATTTTATTAAAACATCTTATTAAGCTATTTCTTAGATCAACAAAATAAAAAAAGTCCTTAAAACGGATTTTAATGAAGTATTTATTTATTTATTTGTTTGTAGAAATTGTTTCACATATTTTGAAATAACGAAAATTGCCATCACGAAAATTCATGAAAACGTTCTCATTTTAAGCGCAGTTTTTTATTTTTTATTTTTTTTAATAATATTTGTGTGTTTAATTAAGCCTAATGATTAGGCTATACGTTCTGATTCCTTAATAGGCTACTCATATTCGTTGACCAACAGGTTGCAATTTAACACTACAACAGCCTTGTAAATTGTCAAGCAAAATATTCAATTAGCCTAACAATTTTTGTTAAATAATTCTGAAAACATTTCAATATCGTATCTTTCAGAGTAAACGCAAAACTTGGCCGTTGGTTTCTGGTCCTCCTGTTGTTTTTAAGCAGACTGGAACAAACACACCTCAATGGAAACGGACAAATGAAACAAATAATTGTAAATAATTCATGGCGCTAAGTAACCGAATCGAACAACACACTTAAACTGCACTCGCTGTAAAGCGAGGAAATAAATTGTTATTTTAAAGGCCAGATTACAAGGCTGGGTTTCATGGTGTCATCAGATAGGATAATCCTGGATTAAACTAATCAGTAAATGTTTCTCCGCTCATTATTTTCCAGAGAAGATTTCCAACCGATTCTCCACCGCCAAGATTATTAATCTCTTAAAGAGCGTAACATCAAAAAATCGCTCTTTGCTCTAATTTCCTCTGGCCGTGGCGCACGGCACATGGAGGTTGTTTGACTAATAGACATGCCACGTGCCCTAATTCTGAGTAGGATCCCGCCACTGGGAATAGCAGCAGTCCCGCACGCGCGCGCGAACCTCACCTACCCCACCCACCTCTGAGAAACTGGCTGCCAGCAGAATGGCTATTAAGCAATGGGATTTCATAAAGATTTTACATTTGATATGATGGGCAAAATGTAGATTTTACAAGTCAAACGAGGTTAAAAGGATATCCTACCCAATAATAAGGACCACACAACCTTCAAATGTTTTCTTTAATGGCTTTTTTGGAAACAAGATCCTTAAAAAACTTAATCATGGATTCCCCTTGTCACTGATGCTTTTTGTCACTTTACAACATTGGGCAGATGTTCAAATCTCAATCTAAATCCTCGATTCTTGGGTAGTTGTGTGTGTCTGTTCTTAAGGGTCGGAGGGTCTTACGCGTTTGTTGTGCAAACATCTGGGCCCTTAGATCTCCAGATGTTTCATCCAATCTATTAAGATCCCAGCTGATCATCACAACACACCGCCATTTAAACTGAGTCCGACCAGTGGTCAGAGAGCATATCACAACGACTTCCCATCACTCTGGCACTCATTGCTTTTCAACAACACTGGATGATCCCTCCTGACAACTTGTTTAATGTTCCACAAATACATCGCGAGGATCACTTAGTAGTCTAAGAAATTCAGTCAGAAGAAAGCTGCACCGTCAAGGTCAGCTGCTGTCTGCTGCACATAAGCTTCATCCTGAAACAGCAAACAAGCTGTAACCCTGCATCCTATTTGTCCCAAATCAGGACAAAATAAAGCGTATATTAATTGTAAGCAAAATGAAAAGCCCTTATCCCAACCCTATATAATCTTTTATATAATAATAATAATAATGAAAAACCGATGCAGATGTCCATTCGGCTGCTTTCAAACATGCAAAGGGAGACCAGCTAGATAATCATTTTGCTGTATTAGAGGAGAACAGGCTTAACAGCATTTGAGCACAAAATTTCAAACTTACTGAGGGCAACGATTTGCCTTTTGACGGGTTAATATGTTGTAAGCTGCTGATCGTTTTTTTGGAACGTATGCCACATTAATGCCGTGAATTGTAATCACACCAGTGAAGTATTCATCCTCGAGTGGTAAATAATTTTTGTTGAGATTAGGTTTTTGCATTCTTAGCTGCTGGCAGCTTATCTGTCGAAGCACAAATCTATGAGATTTAGTAATTCATGTTCTCTGTTTTTAAAATTGGTTTGCCTTTTGTTTCCTCACTATCCTTACATTTACTCTAATGAATGCCCATCGGCGCCTGACGTTTATTTCCATTGGATCTTTTGGAAGTCCAGTAATAAATGTGCTTCCAAACAAAAAATATTTGTTTCACATTGAATCAGTAATCATCTTTGTAGAGGTTTAATTAAAATGCTAGTTCATCCAAAAATGAACGTTCTGTAATCATTTACTTACCTTCATGTGTGTGTGTGTGTGTGTGTGTGTGTGTGTGTGTGTGTGTGTGTGTGTGTGTGTGTGTGTGTGTGTGTGTGTGTGCAAAAAAACAAAAATAACAACTTTATTCAACAATTTCTTGTCTTCCATGTGAGTCTCTGCACTGTTCACGTGACGCATGCCTGTGATACTGGAGCTGGCCAATACTGAGTTGGCGTCCTAACGCAGAAGCGCTGCACTGTGTTTACAATGCGAACAGCATCAGAGACTGACACAGAAGAGAAGAAATTGATGAAAAAAGTCATTATTTTTGTTTTGTTTTTGTTTTTTTGCTTGCAAAAAGTATTCTCATGACTTAACATTCAGGTTGAACCACTGTAGTCACATGGACTATTTTAACAATGTCTTGACTACATCAGAAAGCTCTCGGATTTTAACCCTTTAAACATCATCGAACACTATTGACTTAAACACATTTTTCAAAATATCTTTGTTAACTTCCACAGAAGACACAAAAGCTGTTTAGAATGACACAAGGGTTTTAGGTGGACACTCTTTAAATTTGTATACATGTTAGTGCCATGGACCAAGTTGTGGGGTAATGAATACTTGATGACTTGTTGATCACTATTAAATGTGTTTCCTGCTATAGACAAAAATCTTTAGAATCTGATACCAACCACTGAGAGCAATGAAGGCAAAAAACAAATACACACCCACTCACACTCTCAAATAGCCACATTGTGTGAGGACGTGTGCTACAGAGAGCGTGTGAGGCGTTGGGACGCGGTTTTCTCCCTCTGGGGAATGAGTACAAAAGCGTGCAAGAGCCCACTTGGGACTAAGAGAGCTGGGTTAATTAAAAATCTTCTGCACCCACACACTCATATTCACACACAGACACAGAAGGACATCAGAGGTCATCTGATCAGTTACACTGAAAAGCAAAGAGAAATTGGCTAGTCAGTTAGAGCTGTGAATCACTTGTGTTGTGAATCTGCCCCTGGGGAAGACACTCCAAATTAAGCTGAAATGCTGCTTTAAAATGGATTTTTTTTTTTTGCACCTATGCTGGAGAATACTAGAACATGAATTAGTAATGTCTAATGTAAGTAGTTTTAGAGCATGTTGCAGATAGGTTTTCAATAAATTGTTTTATATACTATTAAGTGTTTTAAGAAAGAAATGCATGGTTTGGAACAACACAAGTGTGAGTAAATTAATCTTTTTGGTGAACTACACTTTTAAAGGGATAGTTTACTCAAAAATGGAAATTCTGTCATTTACTCACCCTCATGTTATTTCAATTCTGTGATGCATTTCCTGTACAATGACATAACTCACTGTTTAACCACCATGCATCGTTGTAGAAACTAACTAGCTAGTCACAAACTCTTTACCGAACCAGTCGCACCTCTGTCACTTTAAACCATGTTAGTTGAATAATATAGGACAGGTGGTGGAGTAATAACTTCTGCTAATTAACTGATTTGATAATATTATAGTTAATTTAAACAACAGAAAGTTGTTCATTTTTAATTACAACACGCAGTAGCCTATTTGATGTTCACTTTACACACATATACATGCGGTTCATTCAATAAGAAGTTTTTCTACAACATAATTTTTGCTTACATGTTGCTGTAACGAAAATGCACCTGAAAACTAATAAGGTTTTGTTCCCTGTCATTTTGTTTTTATTTTATGTTTGATTCTTCATGGGTTCCCTCTTACGTCATACTCTGGGGTTCCTTATCCACATTCTTCAAAAAAATATAATGTTCCACAGCAGAAAAAAGGTTTGTACAACAAGAGGGTGAGCAAATAATGATTATAATGAATAAGTGAAGAATTAATAATTTTTTACCTTTAGGTATCATTATAGCAAGATAATTTATAATTACATTTATTAAAATATCCTTCAAAAGAATCAACAAAATCTTTATTGTTTAAAGACAAGGCAATTTGGCAGATGGTAAAGGAACTGTTTCATAATTTGGACCTTGCATGTTTGCATGCCACATTGTAAACGATAGCAGTAATTGCTATAATTCTATATCCAGACAGTGATTATGTCCTGGGTCATCTTCAACAATGCCCTATAAACACCAGACCCCACTGAGTTTGTTTTTAATTGTTTAGCTGGTCCATTGTTTATGCTAGATAAGGGGGCAACAATAGTCTGGCCACGCGTCACCCCCGCCAATCACACCCCATTCACCGCCTCTGGCCCACTAATTATTCAAAAATGCACATTTATGCAAATAGCCCTTCTTGTAGATTAACCTAATTCAGTGATGTAAACAATGGGTAGTCATGGGATTAAAGTTTTGTAAATTAGTCGAGGCCACTAATGATCTCTGATGTCTGTAATTCTGGGGTTTTGGTCTCCTTAGAGCTTTATAGTCTTGTGGTAATCTCACGTCTGAAGTGAGGTCACGCCACGCAGCCCAAGACACGTTAAAAATCTGTCAAAAAAATAAATAATATAACTGCACTCGCCGTTATGCGTAACTGTTCAGGATTAAAAATTACTGGAGGATGCACAAGGTCAGAGGCATTTTATAAACATTGTTAAACCTCTATTAGCCTTCCTTTGTTATTGCTGTATGTGCATTTTTTTTTTTATGGAAATAAGCCACGTGCCATCCTTATATACAAAGCCTGATTCTAGGAAGAGGCTAGTTTTGAAATTTAAAAGGATAGTCCACCAAAAAAAGAAATCTTAATCTCATGTCATTCCCAACCTGTATGATTTCCTTTCTTCTGTGAAACACACAAAAATGCAAAAACGTTAAAACAAATCATTTTTACAAAATGTGTGTATATATATTAGTTATTATTAATTCTTATTTTTAATTCTTAAATTATCAATATATGATAAATATATACATTTTTGCAAAGCATTAAAACATAAGTCACACTCGCAGGTTAATCAAGGAGTAGTTCTGACTGAGTCTTTAATCCTCTGGACCATTGCTTAAGTATCCCATCTCCAACACTTTCGCTAAAGCTGACCATCACAGCTTGGGTCATCCTGAGTCACACATGATTAACAAAGTTTTGTGACCCTGATATAATGCGCACACATTCAATAATGGAAAATTTTCTTTTCTGCAAATATTCCTATTAACCAAATAAGGGCTGAAATAGTGTTTTTAAAATAAACAACTTATTTTAGTTTGTCAAGCTACAAGATGATCACAATTGGAAATGGTTCAATTACAGTTAAACTGCCATATTGAAGAATTTGTTAGCTACAAACTACCAACAAAAAGCACCAAACAACACTGAGACTGCACTACCATATTGATTTTTAGATGTTTTTGAAAGCTCTTATGCTCAACAAGGATGGATTTATTTGATCAAGATATATTCTTCAGTGTCACCTATAGAAATCTTTCTAATACGATGATTTGGTGCTCAAGAAAAAATACTTATAAATATTTGAATGACAGTTGTGCTGTTTAATATTTGTGGAAATAATTTTGTAGAAAGTTTTTTTTTTGTAATATTTTTTAAAGCATTTATTTGAAATATAAATATTTAATAACATTATAAATGTCTTAATATCTATAACTGCACTTTTGATCAATTTAATGCAGACCCCATATTATATACAGTCGGTACGGAAAGTATTCAGACCCCCTTAAATTTTTCACTCTTTGTTATATTGCAGCCATTTGCTAAAATCATTTAAGTTCTCTTTTTTTTTTTCTCATTAATGTACACACAGCACCCCATATTGACAGAAAAACCCAGAATTGTTGACTTTTTTGCAGATTTATTAAAAAAAATAAAAACTGAAATATCACATGGTCCTAAGTATTCAGACCCTTTGCTCAATATTTAGTAGAAGCACCCTTTTGATCTAATACAGCCATGAGTCTTTTTGGGAAAGATGCAACAAGTTTTTTTACACCTGGATTTGGGAATCCTCTGCCATTCCTTCTTGCAGATCCTCTCCAGTTCTGTCAGGTTGGATGGTAAACGTTGGTGGACAGCCATTTTTAGGTCTCTCCAGAGATGCTCAATTGGGTTTAAGTCAGGGCTCTGGCTGGGCCATTCAAGAACAGTCACAGAGGTAAACCTTCGGCCCAGTCTGAGGTCCTGAGCACTCTGGAGAAGGTTTTCGTCCAGGATATCCCTGAACTAGGCCACATTCATCTTTCCCTCGATTGCAACCAGTCTTCCTGTCCCTGCAGCTGAAAAACACTCCCACAGCATGATGCTGCCACCACCATGCTTCACTGTTGGGACTGTATTGGACAGGTGATAAGCAGTTCCTGGTTTTCTCCACACATACCGCTTAGAATTAAGGCCATAAAGTTCTATCTTGGTCTCATCAGACCAGAGAATCTTATTTCTCACCATCCTGGCAAACTCCATGCAGGCTTTCATGTGTCTTGCACTGAGGAGAGGCTTCCGTCTTCCACTCTTCCATAAAGTCCCGACTGGTGGAGGGCTGCAGTGATGGTTGACTTTCTACAACTTTCTCTCATCTCCTGACTGCATCTCTGGAGCTCAGCCAGAGCCTTTTTTGTAACCTTGGCCAGATCTGTGCCTTGCCACAATTCTTTCTCTGAGCTCTTCAGGCAGTTCCTTTGACCTCATGATTCTCATTTGCTCTGACATGCACTGTGAGCTGTAAGGTCTTATATAGACAGGTGTGTGGCTTTCCTAATCAAGTCCAATCAGTATAATCAAACACAGCTGGACTCAAATGAAGGTGTAGAACCATCTCAAGGATGATCAGAAGAAATGGACAGCACCTGAGTTAAATATATGAGTGTCACAGCAAAGGGTCTGAATACTTAGGACCATGTGATATTTCAGTTTTTCTCTTTTCAGTTTTACTCCCCCTAGATACAGTTAAATACATTTAACTGTAAATAAATAAATAATAAATAGTAAATAAATACAAATAAACTACATTTATCTTTAGCATTTATCTTCATTTTTTCCCAGTATATATTGGAAAAGATGAAGATAAATGACAAAGACAAATGATGCAGTTTATTTATTTGTATTTATTTACTTATTTGTCCTCAAGAGGAAATTTCTTTCCACCGTAGATGTGTACATAACACAAACACAACACAAAACATGTTAACTTAACTTATACAATCAAAACAATCACAGACTAACAAAAAAAGCGAGAGCATAAATGATGTATGGCTGATTTCCTAAAGTTTGTATAGCAGCTACAGGAACAAAACTCTTACTATAGCTGGCCTTAGTAGTGACATCACTGCCTTTATCTAGTTACAACACTGGTTAGTACTAAACACAGAGACTAGACATAGAAAAACCTGTGGGGGAGGAAAAGTAAGATTATCAGACAGAAGAAGGGAAAAGATAAAGGTAACATAGAAAGTAGGATACCATAACCACCAGCTGAGCACTGGTTTGTGTAACGAGTAAGCCAGTCCACTAATGACCTTTGTGCGTCCTGTTCAGTTAGCCTTGCTAACAAAGACACTATTCACACGCCATCACAGGCCTGTCTGACTCACTTAACCTATTAGACAGTGATCACTGTCTTTTTCTTTCCCCCAGTCCCACTCCTTCCCTCTCCCCCTCACTCCTATTTCGCTCTTACTTTCTTTCTCTTTTCTCTCTCCACTTCCTTAAAGTGTGCTAATTAAAAGGAATCAGGTCAATTATAAGATGGAGACTCATTATGAGGTAGTGATCAGGGACACATTGTGATGTCCAGACAACCAACCGTCATTGTGCCTCACCATGGAGAAAAAGAGCGAATGCACTCTTTACCTTAAAAAGGGTAAAAAAAAACTTCTGTGTCAACTATCTTGTCTAATACAATAACATTAATAAATAATTTTAAAATCACCTCAAATAAATATTCCTTACTTACATCAAGTGAGTATCCTTACATCAAATCTTCCATTCATTATACCATTCATATACTAGATTAAGAAAAACAAAACAAATTAATTAATCAATACCTTTATTCAGCAAAGACACAATAAATTGTTTAAAAGTGAGAGTAAAGACATTTATAATATTACACAATATTTCTATTTCAAATAAATGCTGTTCTTTTGAACTTTCTATTCATCAAAGAATCCAGAAAAAATAATCAGTTTCCACAAAAATATTTAGCAGTACAACTGATTTCAACAGTGATAATAATATTAATGTTTCTTGAGCAGCAAATCAGCATATTAGAATAATTTCTGAAGTATCATGTGATACTAAAGACTGGATAATGATGCTGAAAATTCAGCTTTCCAACAAATTACATTTTAAAATATATTAAAATATACAATTGTTATTTTAAATTCTGATAATATTTCACAGTAGTTTTACTTCTACCTTATTTTTATCAAATAAATGCAGACTTGATGAGCATAAGAGAATTCTACTTCTATAATAATAAAAAAAAAATCTTACAAACTTTTGAGCTGTGTATTTATGCAAATTTACTTATACTGCATACATTTTACCAGTATTTCTTCCCTGGAAATCAAACCAATGACCTTAGTGGAGCCAGTTGCATTTTTCGAATAAAATTACTTCTTTGCTCTTCACCAGTTACAGTATGAGGTACAGTATCTTACAAAAGTGAGTACACCCCTCACATTTCACCATTTTAGTATATCTTCTCAAGGGACAATACTATAGAAATGAAACTTGGATATATTTTAGAGTAGTCAATGTGCTGCTTGTATAGCAGTACAGATTTACTGTCCTCTGAAAATAACTTAACATATAGCCATTATTGTCAAAATAGCTGGCAACAAAAGTAAGTACACCCTAAGTAATAACAGTTGTATGTTGTTTAACCATGCAAAGCCACATGTCCTATTCATCACGTTCATGTTTTTGTCTGCTTGACAGGACCATACAAATGTGTGGATCTTGTATTAGAGCAGTTAAAATGTGGTGCTTTGAGTACAATTCTCTCATACTGATCACTAGATGTTTAACATGGCACCTCATAGAACTCTCTGAGAATTTAAGAATTAGAATTGTTGCTCTCCACAAAGGTGGCCTAGGCTATAAGAAGATCATTTACACCATGAAACTGAGTTACAGAACATTGGCCAGGGTCATAGAGAGAGGTTTTCCAAGACGGGTTCCACTCAGAACAGGCCAAAGAAGTTGAATCAAAACCTTGTGCTGTGTGTCAGGTGCAGAAGTTGGCTTCAAAAAACAGAGGCATGAGTGCTGCCAGCATTGCTTTAGAGGTTGCAGGAGCGGAAGGTCAGCATGTCAGTGCTCAGGCCATACTGCAGCAAGTTGATTTGCATGGCTGTCGTCCCAGAAGGAAGCCTCTTCTGAAGCTGGCTCACAAGAAAGCCTGCAAACAGTCTTCTCAAGACAACCTGTCCAAGAGCATGAATTACTGGAACCATGTCCTGTGGTCTGAAGATAAACTTGTTTGGCTCAGATGGTGTCCAGCCTGAGTGGCGACGCCCTGGTGAGGAGTACCAACAAAATTGTGTCTTGTGTCTTGCCTACATTTAATTTATATAGTATTGTCCCTTGAGAACATATAATGATTGCTGAAATGTGAGGGGTGTACTCACTTTTGTGAGATATTGTATATTTTAGAGGAACAAACTTGAAACAAACAGACCTTTGGTATGATTTTAAATTTTGCAACACAAGACCTTTTGAACTAAATAAAGCAAAGACAGATGTAGATTAAAACTGCGCATTTCACCATATTAGAAATTTGGAAAAGAAAAACTTAATTCGACCCAGTGCACCCCTGTCCTCAATAGGAGGAGAGGAGGGGTTTAGCTTTAGCTGGCAGAGGACTTTTCTGAAAGTGATAGGGAGAAATCATAAGAGTATTATAAAAGAACAATGAAAACAAAATCTGCCTGTTATTTGAATAATAGTTGTGATATTAAATCGGTCGAAGGGATTATTAAAAGAGTGGAGTGACTATTGTCCTTTTTTATGTCCATCTTAAAAATAATCACATATGTTATGAGGCATATGGTTCATATCTGTGTGGAGAGGAATGGAAAGAGCAATCTAGAACATGGATTACCAACTTATATCTGTAAGTATCTTTTCTCGCAATGATGTGATTATAGTTCAACATCCACTAACTATCTAAATATTTCATTCTCATACAGAGGGTTAACAAATCTTTTCACATTTATATTTATATAAATAGATCATATATATTTAAAAAAAATAATAATAATATAAAATCACCTGTCTGAGGGCAGAGGAAGATATACTTTGCATGATATGAGAAAACTTAAGGAATGAAGAAAAAAAATCACATCAACTCCATTAATTAGGGGAACACAGCGCTTGATGAAGTGTCCTAAGCCCTTTGGCGTTTGGTGCTGAGTGGCAGATGTCATGTGTTAACATTCAATAACTAACCTTGAGGAGTGGGACAGCCTTGCAAGTTCCTATCCCTTGTCAGAACATTTCCCAATCTGGCTCCAATCTGTCACATACGCAGAAGTGGGGCTCCATGAGTGCACAGGCTTCCCTTTCCCCAAGGCCATCCCATCCACCTCATTCTCATACTGTAAGACCTAAAGACCAGCTGTATAATATATAAAAGCATCTTTTCTCCAAGAATGACAAGATAACTAAATTATTTTGGACTCTGGATTGAGATTCTACAGCCTCAAAATTCACTTAAGCTGCCTTTTCAGAGCAAATATGGAAGGGCTTAGAGGAATGATGATATTATCTGAATAGTAAATATGGCTCACATCAAACTTCAACATTCTCTTACCATTTTACATAAATCATGCAAGGAAAAATTTGAAGGTGAGTTGTAAGTGAATTCTTGCAACCAACCACAACCTGTATATGAGGGCATGTACGATACATTCAGCTCATTTTCTCAGCTAAGTGCCATTACCCATAATCTACCATAAGCACTGGAGAGCGCCTATTGCCATGACCCTCTGAGTCCCTCTCACCCTGCTGTACCACCATCCACTCACCCTCTGCAGCTACCCCACCCTCTTTGGTGACAGGATTAGGCCAAATGAGGCTAAGAACAGATTGAAAAAAAGAGGAAAAGGAAAATAAGAAGAAAATCGGTTTTAAAAAATGCAAACACTAATTCACAATGGATGACGATGGCTCTGTCACGTCCCTGTGACAGAGCCCCCTCCCTGTGAGCGACTCCTGACACGAAGAGGCACACGACGCCGGGGTCTCCCACGTGGTCGAGGGGCTGGTTTTGTGGATCGGTTCGGTGGATTTCCTCCATGAGATTGGGGTCGAGTATGTCGGCAGCGGCGACCCAGGAACGTTCCTCCGGGCCGTACCCCTCCCAGTCGACCAGATACTGGAGAACTCTTCCCCGGCGCCTGGAGTCCAGCAGTTCTTGGACTCGATAAGCCTCCTCGCCTTCCACCATGATGGGTAGGGGACCCTGATCACCAGACACCTCCTCCCCCACCTCGCCGGGACCAGCAGCTGGCTTGAGCAGAGACACATGGAATGTGGGAGAAATGCGATAAGTGCTAGGCAGAGCAAGGCGGAAAGAAACAGGTGTAATTTGACAGACTATTTGAAATGGACCCACGTACCTGGGACTGAGTTTCTTGCAGGGAAGACGGAGACGTAGAGCTCGGGTAGATAGCCAGACCCATTGACCGGGGTGATATTCAGGGCCGGGACGGCGATGACGGTCAGCCTGTTCCCTCTGTCGGCGAATGGCATGCTGGAGGTGAGTGTGAGCCTGGTTCCATGTGGCTTTGCTCCTGTGCAGCCAATCATTGAATGCAGGAACATCTGTGGGTTCTGCTGACCATGGAAACAAAGGGAGTTGGAATCCAAGAACGCACTGTAAGGGAGTCATTCCTGTAGCGGCCTTTTGAATGGAATTCTGGGCGTATTCTGCCCAAATCAGGTAACGGTCCCAGTCATTCTGATGTTGATTACAATATGAGCAGAGGAAGCAAATAAGTTCTTGATTCAGTCTCTCAATCTGACCGTTGGACTGGGGGTGGTATTCGGACGTCAGGCTTACATTAATGTCAAGTGACCTGAAGAATGCCGACCAGAGGCGTGAGGTGAACTGAGGACCTCTGTCGGAAACTATGTCCTCTGGCAAGCCATAGAACCGAAATACCCAATTGCATAGATGTTCGGCTGTCTGCATGGTGGTGGGAAGCTTGGGTAGCAGTATCAGACGGCAGGCCTTGGAGAATCTGTCGATGACCGTAAGGATGGTTGTGTGACCGTTGGATACTGGCAGGTCTGTGACAAAGTCAATAGCGAAATGTGACCAGGGACGGTGTGGGAGGGGCAAAGATTGAAACAGACCAGCAGGCAGTAGTCGTGATGGTTTCTGCATGTTGCAGATCTGGCATTGATGTACAAACGCAGTGGCATCTGAGCACAGCGTCGACCACCAGAATCGGTTCTGCAGGAGATGGATGGTAGTCGTAATACCAGGATGACCGGAAGAGGGCAGACAATGAACCTGATCCAATACCCGCTTCTGAAGGATTTCAGGAACAAAGACTTTATCGGGAGGAAAGTCAACTGGAATTTCCGTCTGAGCGTTAGTTTGTTCGATCTCTGTCATGATGTCCCACTGTATAGGTGTAACGATGATTCGGGTAGGCATAATTGTTTCAGGAGGATGAGGGGTGTGACCATGTTCATGCTGTCTGGAGAGAGCATCTGCTTTGGTGCTCTTGGATCCAGGACGATAGGTGACCACAAAGTTGAAGTGGGTAAAGAAAAGTGACTAGCGTGCCTGCCTGGGGTTAAGTCTCTTGGCTGTTCTCAAATATTCTAAGTTCTTGTGGTCAGTGAGAACGGTAAACTGGTGTGTGGATCCCTCCAACCAGTGACGCCACTCTTCAAAGGCGGCCTTCATGGCCAGAAGCTCTCTGTCCCCCACGTTGTAGTTCCGTTCTGCTGCAGTTAGTTTCCTGGAGTGAAAGGCACAGGGATAGAGTTTAGGTGGAGTGTCCTGTCTCTGTGACAGAATGGCACCCAGGCCAGAACTGGAGGCATCAACCTCTACAACGAAGGTGAGATCAGGGTCGGGGTGGTGCAGGATGGATGCTGAGACAAAGCGTTGCTTGAGGTCCTTGAATGACTGAATGGCAGGACCAGATCATACAAGACTCTTGATTCCCTTTTTGACCATAGACATGAGTGGGCTGGCTACTGAGCTGAAATTTCTAATGAAACGTCTTTCAAATTTGGCAAACCCCAGGAAACGTTGTAGCTCCTTTAGTGTGGTGGGTTGCGGCCAATTGAGACGGCACTGACCTTGTGCTCGTCCATTGTGATGCCTTCTGGACTGATGACGTACCCCAAGAATGCGGTGGAGGTTCTGTGGAACTCGCATTTCTCCGCCTTGGTGTACAGCTGGTGCTGAATTAGTCTCTTGAGTACTGCTCTGATATGATGAATATGTTTGCTAAGGGTGTCAGAATAGATTAAGATGTCATCGATGTAGACTATGACCATCTTGTTGAGCAAGTCTCTGAATACGTCGTTGATAAATGACTGAAAGTATTATGCTCAATGTTAACCTTTGGTTCAATGAAAAAACTGACTAAATTGACCAAAATATTCTTCTTCAAATCCATTTATTTATTATAAGTTGTTTACAACCAAGTTGCCAAAATACGATGAATACACAATGAGCAAAACCCAACACACAACAGTAAATCTATTAGCCTTATTACAGTTCACACTTCTGCTTATCACAATGTTAACTGTTGTTGGTGTGGGTGACTTTTTAATATCCAACATGTAAGTTAACTTTAACAGTCATGTAAGGATGAGAAGCTATTCAATGTGGAAGGGACGTGAAGTGAAAAAAATGACCTAAGAAAAAAACTTTCTATATCTTCGGACTGAAGCGAATGTAGGCTACTTCAAATTTCCCACAATCGAAGAGGGTGCTAATACGCATGTACAAAACAAATATCACAGATCAGACTTGTTGTATGCATGTTATTTAAGGTATTTCAACTGTACCCCTGTACCAACTGTACCTGGTCTACTCGTACACACGCAAGAGAATATGCGCTTTCAGGACACAATAAAATGTAGTGATGGCTGATTTCAAAACATTGCTTCAGGAAGCTTCGGAGTATAATGAATCAGTGTGTCGAATCATCTGTTCAGAGCGCCAAAGTCACGTGATTTCAGCAGTTTGGTGGTTTCACACGCGATCCGAATCATGATTCGATATGCTGATTCATTATGCTCCGAAGCAGTGTTTTGAAATCGGCCATCACTAGTCGTTATTTTTGTTTGTTTGTCGCTTTATAATATTAATATTGAACCACTGTACTCACATGAACTGATTTAAATATGTTTTTAGTACCTTTATGGATCTTGAGAGAGGAAACATCATTGCCCCCTATGTAGGCCTCACAGAGCCATCGGATTTCAACTAAAATATCTTAATTTGTGTTCCGAAGTCTTACGGGTGTGGAACGGCATGAGGGTAAGTAATAAATGACAGAATTTTCATTTTTTTGGGTGAACTAACCCTTTAAACTTCTGACAAAAAAAACCTAATTTAAAGTCAAAATTGGTAAGCTAAATGCGTTATTTAAATTTTTGCGCAATTTAAAAAACTTAAAAAATTAAGCATGTGTATCAGTGCACCAATTATGATAGCTCTAATTTAATATATAAAAGTGATCGGAGAATAGATCTGGTTCTTCTTCATGTTTCCAGTGAGGCAGTACTAGTTGTGGCACTCGTCAGACTGCATGTCTGTAGTGCGGTCTGCAAGGTTGGCATGAGGATGCAGTGGGGCATGCACGGCAGCGTTAGAGACCCGTCTGTCTCCCTCCCTGGGGTAAGACCGGCACTCTGTGGCTAATTTTGCGCATATGCTCGATGACAGGCAGCCGGCGTCCTCTGCAGCTGCCAGGACAGAGAGATGGTGATCAGGCAATTTATGATTTTTTTTCTTGAAGGACATTCTGCTTGCCTGTGAATAATTTTGTTAATCTGAAATAGGCCATGCAACTCTTTTCAACATTGATAATAAGAAGAAATGTTTCTTGAGCACCAATTCAGCATATCAGAGTGATTTCTTTACGATCATGTGACACTGAAGACTGGAGTGATGACTGCTGAAAATTGAGCTTTACCATCAAAGAGATAAAGTGTCTAAACATTTTTGGGGCCACTGTATGTAAAATCTTAATTTTGCTCAAAAGAATGCTCGATATAAATTGTTCATGATATGTGTGTACAGTTACAAAAATGAAAGCATAAATTAAAACATGCATTCCCATTGGATAGACTGAAAGCCTGTGCCTCAGCCGATTCTTTCACTGTGTGCATCAAATGCTTGCAAAGCTGAAAATGTGAGCAATATTTAAATATCTTTTAATGACAAACGATAGAGTATCTTACTGATGGAATATCGCTTAATTTTATAGCTTATCTCATTGCAGGCCAGAAATCCAAGTTAACACGGATTAAAATGTCACAGGAAAGACATCAGGAGACAGACATCTCTATGAGTTAATCTTTTCACCCACTAATGAGTCTTCTACAGGATTGCTTAAATTAAAAGCAAATGTGAAGAGTGATTTGGCTGGCTTGCTGAGAGCCTGCCCCACTCCGTAATGCATTAAGTGATTTGATTTCGCTCTCATTACTGTAATAATGCCCTGTTAGGACTAAACAATGAAATGACCAGGTTATCCGGATATTAAACTGTTCCTGTTCAGAGCTCAATCAGGGTTAATGACAATAGGGTTGCAAAGCTGAACAAATGAAGACTTTGGGAGAGGGATATGAGATTTAAGGGTTGAGTACTACTTGAGCTGCTTGATATTATTTCATATTTATTGACTTTAAATAGTGTGTTTAGTATAATATAGTTTAATATGTGTAAATGAGTAAACATTTCATCCTAAACAGAAGGTCTCCTTCCACTGCAGCAAGTCAGCTAAATTGTACAATGTCTAACAAAATCTGAATGCAATTTCTCTCAAATCTGATTGGAACAGCTTTTTGCTGTTGCCTGTTGCTCTTAATATTAAAAAGAAAGAAAGAAAAGAAACACACTGACAGGCTATAGGGTTAAGGATGCTTATTTAAGCCCTACCATGATAAATCAGAAATATGCTTTTGTTATACTTCTGCTTAAAGATCATAGATTGCTGCTTCAGCGCTGATCTTTGTCTGCCGGCTGGTTTCCTGGTGCATGTGAAGGGGATTTTACACAGTGACAGTTATCATCCCCTTTATCACTGTCCTTTCATTTTAGAACAAAGAACAACTAATCCTCATAATTTTTATTGCTAATACCAAAGCATTGTTTTTCCCCCTTTTTTCTCTTGTTGTAAAGCATGAAATTGGTAGGGAAAGAAATGTTAAAGTGGACTGACCATTAAATCTATTTTATAAATACCAGATTTGTCCCTGAAATCCACAAATACACGCACTGCAAGGAAAATATATGCAAAGTAAAGAAATGATATTACCATAATTTTAAATGACAGATTAGTTTAACTAAATTGGTGTATCAATTCATTATTATACAAAAGCTAATAAATTAATTTTAACATACTATTTCTGTTTTGTTATTTCAGTTTATCAAGTTTCAACCAAATTGTCAAAACATAAGAAAACTGTTATTGTTTGATCATAGGTTGAAGATCTATTGCACCCGATGTGCCGAGGTCAGAAAAGATGGGCTAAATTCACCTTTGACCTCTGCACAATTATTCTTCATGTGGGTTTCATTGTTATTACATGCTAAATTTAACACATTTTCAAGTGTTTCAGGCTTTTAGTGTGTTTTGGTGGAAGAACAGATAATGTAGCTGTAGTCTTGTCCAAATGAACTAAAGTGATTGGTGATGAGAGAGTCAGAGAGGATTTGCTTTTAGTTGGGATTCTCCCTGTTTTTGTGATTTACGGAACGTTCCCTTCAGATTAGCCAGCCCACGCAGAGCACATTAACTAAAGTAAATTTATTTAAATTATTCCATTATTATTATTATAATTTCCCTTGTCTGCTCTCAAAAAAACATTATATAATGAATCAAAAAGGCATTAGCTGCTTTATCCTTTTATTTTCCATCTATAAAAGGTAGTATGTTGGTGGATGAGAATTGGATTTGAACAGGCTAATGCCATCCATAACAAATGAGAGTCTGGGTGAGGTTTTAATGTACAGCAGAGGATCACGGGAAATTTCAGAGCTGTTACCTCCACTAAGGACAAAGGATATCTTTTTCATTTTTTCTTTTTTAAATCGAAAACCATTTCATGGTGGTATATACCAAAATTATAATTTTATTAAATAATAATGCTAAAAAATGTGATTGCTGATTGAGGTTTGGAACACAAGTTAATCCATCTTGATACAGCTTGAATTATATTTTTTTGAGTCGAACCACAAGCGTAGAAAGGTTGGATAAATGTATGGTTTTCAATAGACATGAATAATTAAATATTTATTAATCTAATCACAAATTTTAAGTCATTGCAACTGCATATTATAAATTCAGCCAATATATTGTCTTAAAATAAGTAAATGAGTTAAATTTTAAAAAGCCATGAATTGTTACCTTGATTTTTTAAGTTTTACGAACACCTCATTATTTACCGTGTAAGACTTCTATCTTCTTTGACTTTTAATTTATAATTGTTGTTGCTTGAATGATCTCAGGTAACGTTACATCAACCTTTTTATGTAATAGTGGTTCTAGGTAATAATCTCTCTGCCATTTTAAATACATCTATAAATACTTTGCCTTAATCAGAAAATACTGGAAGACGGGCTATTCCATGTAACCCCCCCCTTCTCTTCATGTACACTCTTTCACATACATGTAATACACATGATGCTGGAAGGAGGATTATTAGAAAGGATTTAGAGCAGGATTTCATTCGAAATAAGTATAATCGATGACTCCTATTACATCTCTTAAATCCTCAGTTTGAGAACATTTAATAATTACTTCAATTTATCCTGCAGTTATATACGTCATATATGTAGTCCATGCAGGACATGGACAATTATTAAATGTGACTAAACCTGTTTCTCATGGTCAGATATGTGGTGGTACAGTTTGGTTGTATTTGCTTGTGTGTCATTTGTCTCTGCTCATTCTGTTACATAGAGAGCAACAGTGTTAGACCGTTTCTTAAGAGCCTAAAATGAAAGTATTTGAAAGGACAAAAAAAACAAAACAAACATGACCTAATCCCATTGGATTATTTACGCTGCCTTCTACACGATTAAGCTACAAAAATGAAATTAAAATGTGTGTTCAATGGGATTTTCAGGGAATTTCCTGCGATGTTGCTTGAAAAAAAAAATCCTCTGATAATAAGGAACAATAACTAATTCTGTTATAGTAGATCTAATGTTATTCCGACCCCCAACCCAGTCTTGAATTCTCAGATTAACCAATGAGAGCAGGATTAAATTGTTTCATTCTAGGAAGATCTTAGATAATGTCTTATTTTTTGTGTGTGCATTAAAGCTGTGAAAAAAAGAAATCTACGCTATAGTCTGTAATAAAGAAATGGATTCAAAAGACTTGTACACGGACAAGGGGTTTAAACATCAGGATTAAGTACAGGTTTACACAGAAGTGATCACATTACTGCATGTACATAATCTATTGAATGGCATTTAATTAGAAGAAAAATATGTTTTGATAGTTCAAATATACAAATGTGTGATTTAAATATGCAGCATGCACATTCATTGAATTAAATTCAACAAATTTAGACTGTGGTAAATCCGTCTGGATTATTGTAACTTGTTTACTTGTTTTGAAGTTATGAAACAACTTCATATGAATCACTGTTTCGCTTTTAAAAAACTTTTTGCTCAAAAGTACAAGGCAGATTAATGTTCGTGTACATATGGGTCTGTTTTGGTGTTTTTTATGTTCATGGTTCATGTCTTTTATTTGGCTCCTTTGTTTCCTGGAGTTGTCATGTGATTCCCTTATCCCATCATGTGATCCTGTCATGCACTTCCCTAGTCTCAAGTGTCATGTTCTGATTGGTTACCTTATTTTATGTGTCACATTCTTATTAGTTCTTTGCTTCATTGTGTTCAGGTGTTTCTTGTTAAGTCATTAGTACATGTATATTTTAGGGGTGTTGAAATTAATTGTTTCTACGATGCATTGCTATGCGTGGACAATTCTGCAGTAACAGACCGCAATCGATTATAGCCTACTGACGTTTCTCTGACGTCATTCATCACATACGCGCTTCTCAGGCTAGCGTAAAATGCCGTAGGGAGGTGAAACTTAAAAGCGAGTAATAAACATAATGCACCCACTATTTAAACACACTTTACAGCGTGTGAGCGTGTGAAGTGAGTGTGTGCGAGCGAGCGTATGTGTGTGCACAAGTGTATGTGAGCGTTATTGTAACCTAAGTACACTACTACTTGACAGTTTCATGTGCTTTTAGTATTTACTAGTGTTTATTTCTTCTAAAAGTCGTATGCTGTGTTCCGACTTTAGTTTTGTTTGATATTTGCTACATTCAGGAAGTGTACTTTCTTGGAGCAGATAAAATAAAAAGGGGTTCATATATCTGACTGCTTGTATTTATTGACGAAAACATAGCCATGTGCAGTAATATTGAAAATGGAGGATACGATGCATCGTGATGACATGATAATCATTATCGAATTTAGGCCCCGTCCACACAAAGCCAGATCTTTTTATCTGCGTAGCCTACACACGAAGCCGCTGAAACCGAAACTCCTATACGATGCAAAAATTTTGCATATACACCTAAACGCGTCTCCGTGTGGACGGGGCCTTAATTGTGAGACCAGTGACGATACACACCCCTAGTATATTTAAGCCCTATTGTTTGCATTACATTGTCGTGTTTTGTTAGTGTCTACCTGCTGTTGGTGACTCTCATGTTTCTTTGTCAAGTCAAGTCTTTGTTCACATTTGGATGAATAAAACTACACATGGGTTCTTCAACTCGCTTACAGTGGACGTTTGTGACAAAATACACAACCAATAACAATGAACCCATCAGTTGCCCTCCTGCGTCTACGTCAGGGGGATCATCCCCTGGAAGCTAATGTTTAGGACTTTTGTGGACTGTTTTATGAGATGGGATTTATCGAAGTTGCCCTTAAAGGCATCTTTTGCAATGGTCTTAATAACCTTTTGAATTACTTGATGCCTGAAAGTGATGATTTGGGTATTACATCAACTATGCCTGGTTGTTACTCTGGGAGATACAGATGAGGAACCCTTCAATTCCACAGCACCCACCATGCCAGAGACTTCCCATGCCACAACCGCCATGTCAGGATTTCTTCACGTTAAGACCCCCACGCCCCACGCCATGGCCCCCATGCCAGAGCCTCTTCACGTAATGGTCGCCATGCCAGAGCCTCCCAAAGAAATTATTTCCGGACAGAGAGGTCGGTCCCATGTTGACCGTGGCCCACGCACCAATGCTCCCAAGTCCAGTGGTTCCAAGTCGGTTGGTCCTGGAAATTATCCCTCTGTCCATGGCGCTGCCTGTGATGGAAACATCACATGTGTGTCTGGGCTAAACACACACTTCCCCAGAGGTGGCGGCGACCTCAGCTCCTCCTGAGGAGGCGACGGTGACCGCTACAGCTCCTCTCGAGGCTTCATGTCTGCCTACCCTGTGATGGCCAAGGAAGCCATCTCTGAAACCTCTGCCTGCCCTGGCCCGCCACTGCTCCACAGTCCAGGCCCACCACCATAACATGATCTAGGTCCTGTTCCCCTTCACCTCCATCCCTCCCCTTGGACCACCTTTGATCCACCACCCTCCTGGACATTTGTGTTCTGATTTATGTTCGTTTAGTGCATATAGAGTCATGTGATTCCCTTATCCTGTCATGTGATCCTGTCAAATGCTTCATATGTCATGTTCTGATTGGTTCCCATGTTTGTGTCATGTTCTCATTGGTTCTTTTGCTTATTTGTGTTCAAGTGTTTTTTGTAAGTCATTAATCCATGTATATTTAAGCCCTCTTGTTTGACTAGTTACCTTGTTGTGTATTGTTAATGTTTACTTGTGAGTGGTGTAACGGTGAGTCTCATGATTCTTTGCCAAGCTATGTCAGGTGTTTGTAATTGTTCACGTCTGGATTGCATAAAACTACACGTGTGTTCTTCAACTCGCCTATAGTGGATGTTTGTGACACGGTGAAGATCTGTTTATTTCCACCCATTTTACGTCAGTGGGGTCCAAGTGAACTGGATTAGTGGTCTTTTTATAGAGAGTGACTCTTAATAATGTGACGTAATTGCTATGAATTCACTTTGTTTATGAATGTTTATGCAGACCACATCACTAATGGTCTAATCATTATAGTTAAAAATGTGAGCGAGAGATTAAGGGACCATTAAACATTAAATTGCTAAAAGCTATTAAGAGCTTACATGCTAAATTACATATACACTCTGATCATGTATAGAGGAATTTGAGTACGAGTGGAAGAATTGTTTGTTTAACCTGTTAGCTAAAATTGAGCCTGCTAAAAGGTTTTTAAAGTACTGTTTCCAAGGTAATGCAATGTCCAATTTCAAAACGTTTATAACAGGATGGTTTTTGAATGTTTAAGCTTTTGAATGATACCTAATGTGTGATGATTATGTAAAAAAGCACAACATATGTCCTGCTACCAGGACACTGACCGTTAACAGGCTAAACAAACACTGTTATTGGAAGATGAATTAATAAATCTTGTGGTGGAGCTAAATATATGTAGCTAAATATCTCTTCAGCTAAATGAAGAAAATAAACAGCAGAAGCTTTGTGAAAACACCTTTTATTACAAATACATTTGTTGATCTTCCCTCCCTTTTTTCTCCATTCTTCACAATCCCTGTGCAGTATGCAAACTGCTACTCAGCCCATTATTGGTGAGTAAAAAGACAGAGATCAGGTCATTTATTAAGGGCTGAGGGGGCACAAGGAGGGGCGTTTTGCTTTCTGCTGCAACTGTTGAGGTACATCTGTAATGACTGCTTAAGTTATAATGAAGGATGTCATGTATGCATCGCTCTTTGAGGGGGGCGGTCAGAGTGCAACAGTTTGGAGGGATGGCCATCGTCCCCTTCCCCCTCAAAAAGTCCGCCCACATTGATTTTTGATAAGTGAGAATGGTCTTATATTAGGCGGTCCGTTACCCCTCACCCCCTGCTGGACCTTGTGTCCTAGATAGATGCGTGCACACACATACACACGTAAAAAGAGAGCATATGGTCCTTTCAAGCTTGCACTGTGCTTGCAGACACACTCAATGGAAAGCGCCAAATGAATATCATCAAAACCATCTCCATCCCCCTCACAAGGACCTCTCATTATAGGTCACTCATTGGCTGAAATTCAAGCTCAGATGGGAGTGTCGCATGTTGCATGAGAAAGTGTAGGAGGGAACCACAGATTGGCCCATATAGCAGGCCTAATGATGGTTAATTAAGGTAATGAATGGAGATGCACCACAGGTCATGTAGCTGCCACAGCCTGGTAAACTTTAACAAAACTCACAGGTCCTCAGTGGAGAGACCAGCTGGTGCCATATTGAAAACAGCACAATGAAAGTGTAATTGGCTCTCTGGGTCTCAGGAGGTTAAGAGGGAAGCATTAGACAGTGGAAATGGGGCTTGAAAATGGCAAAGGTAACTTTAAAGAAGTTGTGCTGAAACTGTTGCTCTTATAACACAAAAAACAAGCACACATTTCAAGCAAAATAAATTCATAAATAGAGGATTGTTTGGCTGTCAATTACAAAGCAATAGATGTACCATTTAAAATGAAGACAAAATAAATTTGGACTAATGCCAAAATTTGTTTGCAGATGCTACTTGGTTTGATATTTTGTTTTCTAATGCAATGAAAATTCAAACATTTTAAATGTAGCTTAAGCTCAATTCAGATGGATTCAGCTCAAATGAAATGAATCAAAGAATTCAAATTATGCGAGTAGAACATTTTTGGATGCAATTCAGGACCAATCAGGCTACTTTCCTTGGGATTTAATTTCAGTAAATTCCATCCTGTAATTTCTTTATATCCAAAAAAACAAATGGGCTGAAAAGGGAATTATAAAGAAATACTACAGTATAAATAAGCAATTTATTTGCTTAAATGGAAACTAAACTATTAAAACGAACATTAGTAATGTTCGTTTGATGCGTGCCATCATGAAAAAGCCTATAGAAAAAAGCAAAGTAGGCTAACAAAAACATTTAAGCCGATTTAACAACTAGCTACATAAATGGATTTCTCTAGCAAAAGGATTTGGATGTAACGTTAACAAAAAAATATCTGAGGAATATGTATTGTCTTTTCATAAGCAGTAGGCATTATATATATACAAAATAAAATTTGGTTTTCATACATTCATTTCTTATTCAAACAAAATTCTGTCATCCAGCCATCTCCTCTCTTACTCTTTCATCCTCATCACCATTTTTTTTTTTTTAGGTAGACAGATCAATACAGTAAAATGTACATGTTTTTTCAAAGATAACAAAGTCATAGTAACAAAGTCATAATGAGGTATATTTAATAAAAACAAGTGTAACACAAAAAATTCTAGCTTGTATTGTTACTTTTGACCCAACTGTTGGTAAGTAACAATGTGCAACTTATGTTCAAAGTGAAATTATGCTGAAGTCGTCTACATTTGTACAAAATACCACCTGGTATCGATAGACCACACTTTTGTTATTGACTGGGATATATCTCTTGGATAATATATCTCTGTCAAAAACATTACCTTTTAAAATTAAGCTTTTCTGAAAAATTTTACTTTCGCCTCTGCTCTCCCCCACAAAGAACACCAAACACCACGCGGGAAAAACAAACCTGCGGTTTCAGGATAAGCCAGGGTCTGCTAAAGTTGTACGATATTTAAAATAATAATGTCTTTTCTGTTAAAAAAATTATTATGCTTCTTTTAATTCTTCGCTATTGCTTCAATGCAAATGAACAAGCGCACCGTTATTTGTTGCCTAGTGACATGTATGTTCAGTTCAAGTAAGCCAGATATGCGCAGATTCTGCGCAATAGGCTGTTTTTAATAGGCTTGTTTGAGATGAGCAAATTCTGCGCAGAACTGATCACCAGTGATCACCGCGAGATGCATGCCGGTCAGAAATGTGTCCGAGGGTGGGCCGCCTTGCTCTGATGTCATGCCGACGTGTATCAAAAACACACGGCAAGGGCGAGGCGACCTCATCGGATTCTGCAGTCGAGCGCAGTTGCTCTCCACCGACTGTATGGAAGGCCAAAAGGGCCAAAACGTGTGAAACTGACGCGTTAACACGTAATTACGTTTTGGCACTTTTGGCCTTCCACACCGACTGCGCTGACCAAAAGCACGATGAGAAACGACTTGATGACGACACAGCTTTATGCTTATTGGTTTAAACAACTGTGATGTATTGATCTGTTTTAAAATGTTTGATTTTAATACTCTAATATCATGTTTTTATGTGTAAAAATAATGTGTGAATATTCCCAAACTCTCTGACAGTGCGATCTCTCTATGGGTTACGTGATTGTTGTCATTTATAAAAAAATATATAAAAACATGTTAAAATGATTGATACACATTGTTCGAATGGAAATAAATAACACGTAGCCTACTTTGCGTGTATTGTTCATTAAGTTTATCAGCAACACATTGCACGAGTGGGAATCCCTCGATATTCGCCTTTGATCTCGTAGGTGTCTGATCCACTACGAGCACTGAGGACTGTCCTTGTTTCCTTTCCTCGCGTCTTAGCTCCACACTTTCAGGATGCGAGGGAAGGACGCAAGGAAAAGAAGCGAGGACGGAGGAATTGAATCAAGTGAAATGATATCCTCGCTCCCTTTAGCGTCATCAGCTGCGTTCAAGGGATCGACACATATGTTGTTAAAGTTTGGTTATTTTAAAAGAAATATAATAAATATTAATAAAGCAAGATGCCACGTTGAAATATGCGAGATGTAAAGTTTATTTAAACTGAATACATCTAAGTATACATTTAAATTATTGTGACGTATGCGTGCATCAGGTTTCTCCACAAGAAAGAATTCTGCAAAGGATGCACCTTTGTTGGTGCGTTCCAACCGGGATATATCGCCCTCCGAAGGGCACTTCGGAGTGAAAATAATCATGGCCGCCATATTGAAGGGTCGTTCCAAACCGAAGTGCTCAAAACTGGCTACTTCAAATGGCCCTTCGGAATGAAGGATTTCGAAGGGAACAACTGATGGGCACTTTGGGTCCCCATGATCCTTTGCACAGGGAAGTTGTTTGACGTCACAGAATGGGTTACAGGGGGCTCGGAGTTCGATTTTACCTATAGGCTAAATGTAGGTCTATTTTCTATACTACTGTAATATTTATACGAGTTAGATTTAGTACATTATATATGGTCAAAACAACATTGTACTTAAACAAAAATACTTTACAGCTCCCTTTATCAGTCCATTCAAATGTTTAAAGTAGCCTATATGCGATAAACCTAAAATAAATAAATAAACTAATGTTAAACAAAGGGTGCAGCTTGTACAATCTACTCCTCTTCAATTGTCTCGTTAAGATGACGCAGAAGTCCGTTCCAAAGAAAGATTTTTTTTTATCCCTTCGAAGCTCTCACTCTGGAGGGTAAACCCTTTTAAGGGATTAGGACATAGGGATGAGCCCTTAACGAATGGAACGCAGGGAGAGAATTGAGATATCCTTCAAGATGGCTGAGCTCGATCGGTTTCCGGGTCATAGGATGGAGGACGGAGGAGCGATGAAATGAGGAGGAATATTGAGAAGCACCCTCCGTCTTGCCTGCCAGGCCCTGCCTGCACTTTTTTTCACTCCTCCCCTCACTGCAGCCGCTACTCTCGGCTGAACTTCAGACGAGGCTAGGCGCATCTCAAACAAGCCTAATATCATGATGACTCACGAGTTGAGTATTTGTTCAGATTTGGCTTACACGAACTTCCCCAGCAAAGTGAGTAAACATAATAATAATAATAATAATAATAAACCAGCCAAAGTGGCTAGTGATTTGACAGCGTTACCCGCCACGGCTGATTTTTTACCCGCATTTGGCGGGTGTTAATTTCAAACCATGATTAACAAACAGAACAAGTTGACACACGCAAAAAATAAACAACATTTCAATTAGAAATGAGAGAAGAGAGAAAGAGAAGAAGAAGAAAAGAGGGCAAACCGATAAACAAATATAATGGGAGAATATTAAACATGGCACAAATTCTAGATGTTTTCATTGCTTTCTTGTTAACAGAAGTTGAAATTGTATTTAAATACATCTTCAATTCTTGTTTGAAAAAGTTAAAGTGGGGTTTACTTCTCATGCATTTACACTTATGGATATAAAACTTTGCAATAAATAAAGAAAGTTTATACAAAAACTTGCATTAAGTAGATTCTTGTCTTTAACATAAAACCCAAAAAGAATGTGTCTATATGATAAAAAAAAGTTACAAAAAACATTTAGGACAATCAGAGCATCAATATTATTCCAGAAAGACAAAGAAAAGGGACATATCAACATGTGAAACACATGATCAACAGTTTAGTGGAGGCTTCACAAAAAGAGTAGGATGTATCAATGTCACTTCTAAATTTCTGTAAAAAATACTTAACTGGATAAAATCTTTGAATAATTTTATAGGACATTTCTTTAACTTTGTTAGAAAATTTTTTTGAGGGAGTGACCAAACATATGGCCACTTAATATCATCAAAAAGGAAGGAATAGAAGTGACAATGTCCAAAAATAACGACCTGATATTGTAATTGGATTTATGCCCTGAAAAACAAATAGAACCAACCACAGTGGATTCAGGGCTAAATCAAATCACTGTGGCACTATTATTGTTTCTAAATAGCATACAGATTTCTAAAGAGATGGCTTTGAAAACTATTCGCTGCAGGTCGCGTCGTGTCTGTCTTCTCTTCGGAACGCGTGACGTACGCGGTCGCGCCACGTCACCTCCACGTTTTCAGTTACTGACGTAATCAAAACGAGACCAGAAGAGTTATGGTTATGACAATTTTTCAAAAGGAGTAACATGTCAAAATCTCATCATGGCTATTCATCGATACAGAAAACACGACTCGCATATGAGGGAATATGATCTTGCTACAGAGAACTAGGTATAACGATCTTAAGAATATTATTGTTGTTTCATAACAGTGAGATTTATCTATTCTCACATTATTCTTGTGAGACAACATTAAAATAAAGTACAAGTGTTTATTAAAGTTAGATTAATATGCTCACCATGTTACAAAGTGTGTTTTGGTGTATCTCTTGTTTGTGTTTTCCCACTCAATGTGTGTATTTTTGTCTTTCGCCAATTATGGTTCAACATGACAGATACAAAACATAATGTTTAAGATATTTGTTATAAATCTCGACAAAACCATAATTCAATTAAATGAATAACTTAAATTGCTCCATCTGTTGAACTGTCAAGACAGTCAGAAAGTCTTACATAACTGACAAAATTACAGCAGTTGTTTTGTTTTTTCAGGTGTTGCTTGGTACTAATTTTGTAAGTTGTGTAACGTCATAGTTGTGGCAGAAATTATAAATACATTTTGTTTTGTGTGAATTTCAATTTTGTATTGTTTGGAGTGATAACAGGTATAAATACTGCATGTCTTGGCTTTGTTAAACATGTAAATCGTTGTTAGCTTTGTTAGTCATATCTTAGTCAAATGTAAACAAATGACTTTGTATTCACTTGGGTCATTGATATTTCATACGTCTTTATCTCATAGCAAATTAATTCCTTTTTTATATGATGTTTTACATGTTTTTCTGTAGGTAGTGGAGAGAACTGTTGAGCTTGCTGCACTGGGAAAATAATTCCACATCATGTACCTCTGGCTGCCATTATGAGGTTCCCAAAGCTAGCTTTCATCTTCATGTTTGTGGGATGCCTGGTGGTCTACCTCACCTACGTCAAACGTCATTTTGATGACTCCAAGCCACTGGTATCTGACCAGCTGCCTCAGTATAAGATTGATACCCATAAACATCCGACCTCAGCTCATGTGGCCAGTGAAAATTTCCAGTATGGTATTATGTTTGATGCTGGAAGCACTGGAACCAGGATTCACATCTTCAAATTTCAGATGGAGCCAAATGGTATGTTAAAATTTAAGAGATATTTGAGTCCACTAAAAGAGTAATAATCGAAAGTTCAAATTAGGGATGTTAAAGGTTTTTGAAAGGGTCAAAGCAAGCAACACACTGCAAATAAGAACACATTTCCAGCCTATTCAACATAACAAAGGTTTTCATAAGAACTTCAGAATTTTTTGTCTGTAAATGTTTTGTCTTCAAATATTTTTGTAGTACAACAGACTAGCTAGCAGTGTTGTTTTTAAAATAAAATATAAATATTAGATGAAAAAACTTGAACTTAAAAAGCTTTGGCAGCTAACTGAAATTGAAGTTGAAGTGCTAAAACTGAAATAAAAATAAATTAAAGCTAAATTAAGACATAAACTGAAAATATAAAAATTCAAAATGTTATAAATACCATCCTATATAATAATTTATATATAAATAATACTAAAATAACACTGTGGTGAACATTTCCCACCAAAATACCATAGTTAGTAAAATTATCAGGCACAAACAAAAAAGGGGCTGGAGCCCCTGCCCTTTTTCTTCCTCGAGAGAAAGTACCTTTTTTTTCTGGGGTGCTTTTTTTTTTCTTCTTTTTAATTAATGAATATATGTTTCTGTTTGCGCACAGCTTCCCTGTCAAACAAATATATTTACTGAATAAAAATAAAACTAAAAATAATACTATATCAGGTCGGCTTTGTCGAGTTCAGATGCCCTCACTCCGTGCCCTGCCCCACCTCACCTCAAGTTTTTTTTTTGTTTTGTTTTTTTTGTTCTTGATATCTTTTTTTTATGAAAATATCAAGATTTACAAACAAACCTCACTTCGAGTTTGCTGCTGGCTGAAAACTTGTGACAACTATTCCCGCGAAAATGCAACTGCTGTCTGGCGATGAGAAGCGAAAAAGAAAAAAGCCCTAGATGCATGCATCCCGTGCATCTCTTTCAGGTAGGCTAGCCTATGTTCACAAACCTGAAAGTTTTGGCTATTTATGGGTTATTTATACATTTAACGCTGCATTAATAGTTTGACCACCATCAACACTTCTACCTGATTTGATACTAATGAAATTTATGTCATATTATAATTTCAATTATTTTATTGTGCTATGCATTGCGTTTTGAACCATGGTAAAGATATCGGTTGGGCTATCAATACCAGAAGAGAAGCATTCCATGGACGCACATCCATGAATTACATTAGACAGTTTTCTAAGGATGCATGGTTTATTAAAACCATTTAAAAATCATAATACAGCATTAGGTACATAATGCTATTCTTAAATCTACACTTACACAGGATAATACATCAACAAAAGTTTAAACCCTCACTCTGTCTTTGCATATTTGATGTCCACACTGTTGAAGAAATTACAGTGGCTGTAGCATTTCTATCACAAAAAAGTGGCCGAATATTATTATTTAACTAATAATATATTTTTAATTATGGTGGTTGGCTTTGATTGGATTTGATCATGCTGTGCTGTCTAACAACAAAAATCAGCATGCTTTTGGCACCCTCTGCAGGCATTTGTTATAATATATAATGTATTAATAACAGTTCAGGAAAAAAAAAATCTTGATGTGTTTAAATATGCAGATTAGCTTGTTTTGGTTAATTTAGAAGAAATATCTAAATGTGTAGGGTTAGGGTTAAGTTTTCTTTCCATTAGAGTAAAATACATGGCAGCAAAAATGGACCACAATCTTAAAATTGTCCACTTCATGAAAGTAGTATTCCAATAACACCAAAAAATTTAAAATGATTTATTGATTTGTGCAAAATAAACAAATTATTAGTGAAACTATGTCCCTCTCCTTGGTGCAGTCATTTATTATAAATATATATAAATATATAGCTACTTGAAAATAGTTGCTGTTGACTTCTCTTGTGATAAACCTAAAGAAGACCATGGTCTCTGTGAACTAATTATTTTGTAAAAATCTGTGGAGTATAAAACAATTGCGTGAGTCAAAGTTGTCTTAATATATTTAAGGATTCATTATTTTTTAAATAAATAATTTTGAGAAGTGCCCTTTTTTGCACTTGAGCCCCTGCCCCCCAAAATGTCTGTGCATGTCCCTGAAAATTATTGATAGTTATTCATAAAAAAAAAGATATACGCTGCCCTCCAAAAGTTTGAAAACGCCCTAGAAAAGTAAGGTTTTGGACAATATTGGCATGAATCCTTTTTAATTTGTGATAATTTTGCACTGATAAGGAACAACACAAACTACGAAAACATATTTTATTACATAAACAGTTTATACATAGAAAAAACTTAAATTTTCGATTCATCAAAATATCCACCATTAGCAGCTATCTAACCTAAACTGGGTTCTAATTGGTTTATTGTATTCTAAACTTAACTGGTAATCAGTTGTTGAAGCTATTAAGGTGTGCTGACCCAAAAATCTTTCACAAACCTGGACCAAGTTTAAACCAGTAACCAGGCATCACAGCTGGCAAAGGGGCATGTCTGACTTTGACATTATGTTATCAAAATAAAAATTATTATTGCTGGTCTTCAATGATAATGTCAAGTTACTGTAATTTAATTTACGCCAAAAAACGATAAAGATTTATGCTGATATCGTCCAAAACCACACTTTGCCAGGGGTGTTTCCAAACTTTTGGAGGGCAGTGTATATTACAATAAATTTAATAAAGCATAACAAATATTAATTCACTGTGATTTTGTAGTAGTGCCAATAATTATGGCTATGGCATTTTGAAAATTATAGTTACTGTGGTAATTTTTTTAAGGGCTGGTTAGATCACTTTAACTATTTATAGAAAAAGAATTGTGATATTTGAAAACTAGTAGCCTACACATAATTAAAAACTGCCAAGCACTGTAATGCATTCTTGCATAATTATTTATTTATTTATATCGACTTCCATACCAGCACAATACCATGGTGTTACTAAAGTAAAACAAGGGGTATGCTGACTGTGTGGGTGTTATCCACAGATATTAGGTTTACTGCCTAGCGCAGCGCTGATCGTCCAATGGCTCAGTTATCGCATCCCAATTCTTGGCTAAATCAGTTAAGTGCTGCTTTAGCCTTTATTGTTAAATCTATGATTGTCATATTATAATGGACATCAAATAGTCTGTGCTATCAGTCGCACACACACATGCATGTACACATCCCAGCTAAGCCTGATGGGTCAAAGGACACACCGAAGAGTATATGCTCAAATTAACAGCTTTAATTTGAAATTTTTCTAACAATGTGAAATTCTTCACTGTCACTTGATCAATTTAATACATCCATGCTGAATAAAAGAATAAAAAAATGTACTGACCCCAAAAATGGTAGTGTGTAAATATATTTTCTAAATCAATTTTATGATATTTCAGTTTTAAATGCTAACATTTGTCTTTGTGTGTTAACAGAAGCTCCAAAGTTAGCCCACGAGACATTTAAAGCTATAAAACCTGGACTGTCTGCATATGCTGATGACCCAGAAAAGGTAACCAGTAAAATGTGACTAAGTTGTATAGCTTTGAACCCTTCACAAATACCTTTACAAAAATGTTATATTTTTTTTTCCGTCTGCAGTTTGATGGTTATATTAATGTAGCTGATGTTTTACAGAGTAAAGAGGGGCTGTTGACATTGTTAAAGGTCGCTAAAGAGACAGTTCCTGAAACATTGTGGAGTTCTTCCCCTCTCATGCTCAGAGCCACAGCAGGGCTCAGACTGCTGCCTGGTGAGAAGGCCACCATCCTGCTGGACAAGGTCAGAGAACAAACTTTCACTCTATAGAGTGATGCAGGGATTACCACAGACTCCCCATAGGATAATCTTAGTCTTCCAGGTTTTGACGTCATGTTGTCATACTTGCACCACTCTATAACCTCTTGCAGCTTGTACTCAACTCAGGGCTTACTATATATTAAAAGTTTTTAGAGTTTCATTTACATTTGTTAATCTAGCAGATGTTGTATTTTTTTGCAAAACAGTTTACATATGAGGAATACAATAACATAATTTTTTGGAGAGTGATATTAGACAAAGTTACTGTAAAGGGTGGAGTAAAAGTTTTTTTTTTTTTTTTTATACACTAAAGGCTTAATTAGATTGCAGAGATGAGAGCTATGTCTTCAGGCATTTATTGTCCAGCCTGTTCTCTCTCAGTATTTCCTGACCACGTCTTGTTACATTAAACCTAAAATATTTCTGCTGCAGGTGAGGGAGGTGTTTAGCGAGTCCTTGTTCTTCTATAGACCAGAGAGTGTGTCAATCATGGATGGCACAGATGAAGGTACTGTGCCAATTTCTCCTTTGCCCTACTTAATAATGTCAGATTTATAATAAACAAGAGTGTTAATTTTCAAATTATAATAGAATATACTACAACTGTTAAGCATTGTGTAACCTACCATATACCAGACCTTAAAATCACAACATCATAACATCACAACATTATTTCCAAGACTTTAAATTAATCTAAATCAGGACTCAGAGGTGCCAATTCATGTGAGAAAGTGATTCTTCATGCTCCCTCAAAATCCGTTCTTTCACAAATGGTCATGATGGGTCTTCCTACATGAAAAGCTACACACTCCATCAGTGCATAATAACACTGCAATAATGATCCAATCATTTAAATCCATTTTGTTTTGTTTTTTGCCAGTCAGTGTATATTAGCCATGAAGTTAAAAACATGACTTTACAGTCTCAGCTAACAAATCAACTGGGTTTTGTGTGACAAACTTCTTTGAACATTTTAGGGTTATTATTTTAATATTAGGACTAGGAAAACTGAGGAAGCACATCTTGAAAGTTCAAACATGACAAAAGTTCTTGCTGAGCTATGATTCATGCAGAAGTCTGTCCGTCAGGAATGTGAAACTGGCAGATGTTAACTCGGCTCGTCAAAAGCTTCTGGTCACAGCGGTCAAGCATTTGCGCTTCTAGCATATAAGTTGTAAATTGAAATTTTCTTCAGTAATAGCTTGAGCTGTGTATATTAACGATAGATAATGCGTATATGGGACATTAATCCAATCCTTTAAAATAGTTCACACAAGTAATAATGAGCCCAGAGGATAATGTCCCGTGTGCACTATAATCTCAGCAAACAGATTAGCAGCCATTAATTTGCTAGGCAGTAAATTCCTTTTAAAGAAACAAAAAACTAGCATGGGCAAACTGAATGTTTAACAAAAGCCAGATTAATACTGCTTTTTTTGTTGATATACAAGTTGTCTTTGCTTAATGGGTAGCAATTTGTGTTTGAGGTTTTGTTGTAAAATTAATGTTTAAACTCTTTAGGTCCCGTAACCAGATAATCTCAGTCTCATTATCAGCGTGAATCTAAACTCTCCTGGACACACAAGCTTACCCAACCAGATTAGTCCATCACAGCAAATCATACAGACTTATTGTTAATGCTGTGCCTAAGTGGTATATGTGAGGGAACGGGATGGAGGGGTGGAGTTTATAGATACTAAGTGAGTTTGGTTATTTCTGAGAGCTAAAGCCCCTTACTTTGTTCAGAAGCAACCTACTTTCAAAACAAACATACAGTTTATAAGCAAAAAGATCCAATGATGCACTAACACACCAGTGTCTTAGTGATCTAGCCAGGCCATGACTGTATGTTAATGCTAAGCTCTTTAAATGCATAGAATCCACCAGCATGTGATATACACTACTGTTCAAATGTTTGGGGTCAGTACTTCTTTTTTTTCTTTTGAAAGGAATTTTTTTTTCAGCGTGAACACATTAAATTAGACTGTTTATTTAATGCTGTTCTTTTGAACGTTCTATTCATCATATATATATATATATATATATATATATATATATATATATTACATTCATATCAAATTTCTGATATTGTTAAATAAAACATGCTAGTTTCTGATGTAGGATCTGTCGGATGGATCTGCATACCTGCAGGTGCTACACACAATCAGGAGTTTATTCTTATTCTCTTTATTCCATAAGTTATTCTTAAGGCCAATTCACACCGCACAGACAGACGCTAACAAACACTGACAGTCGGGATTTGTCGGATCAGTGAATTACCCCTGTTGGCATTTGTTGGCGGTGGTCGAAGTTTGTTTTCACCCGTACGAACATGTTCAATCTGTGTTTGTCGGGTCTTGGAATGTCTGAGGAGTGTGGTATGATTTTCCAACAAACACCAACAAACTCTGGCATACTCTAATGTAAACATATTTTATTGATATGAAAATGATGATTCCGTCTAATAAATATGAAACTAGCTTGTGTAAATATATCAATATTTCTCCAAGTATGCTCACTTTGGAATAAAAACCCTAATGGATGCTGTTCAGTGCAGCTGTTTGAACACAAATAAACCACAGCAGACGTGACTGAATATGAATGCGTTTCAAAATATCATGAGTTACCAGTTGATTATTTTGCACCTCTGACATAAATTAAGAAATTACTGTCACTGCAACAAATTTTTTTCATGAACAAATATCAAAGCTGGAGTATTTAATCTTTCTAATAGTTTGTCCAGATCAACTGCAATTCTCTGCATTAGTTCAAGTACGTCTTTCCCATCACCCAGCAACCACAGCTTCACCCATAACCTCTTTCGTTTTGTAGACCCTTTTCCCTCAGGCGAAAAATGATACGTATAGACATTCTGACTCGAAGTTTGTTGTGTCTGTCGGGGCAGTGTGAACATGACAGTTATTTTTCATGAATTTCTAAATCCAACAGCCAAATTGATTTCCTGTGTTTGTTGGTGTCTGTGCAGTGTGAATTGGCCTTTAGATGTAGCTCTTTTTTGTGTTATAAATAAAAGTATTGATCCATCTTTCTCTGTATTATATTACTGTCACTGGCCATAAATGTGTGTGGGCAGTAAAGTGTTGTATTTTTCTGCCTGACATGAAAACATTGCAGAAGTTCAGAACAAAATGTTTTTGCAGCTTAGATGTTCATTTTGGACTGTAAGAAAGTAGTATGTTTTTGTAGTACAATGAAGTTAAAAAAAAAGTAAGGAAAATGTAATTATTGTGCTAACAATGAATGCACATTTGTATTTACACAGGCATGTCAGCTTGGATTACCATAAACTTTTTAATAGGTAAGCAATTGTATTAGTCACGTTATATGTCGCATCAATTTAGTCAAAGCTTAATCTGGACTCATATATATTATTCATACATTTTTCTTTATTTTTCCTGTTCTTAGATTGATTAGTCAAAGTGATTTAAAAAGTCTGTCCTTCACAGGTGCTCTTCATGGTACTGAGACTCCTACAGTAGGCATGCTGGATTTAGGAGGAGGCTCAACCCAGATCACCTTTGCACTACAGGATGAAGTGAGCCATGTACATGCATATATACACATAGCTGTATACCCATGTTAATAAAGTCACGTCTCTCTTAACAAACTACCATGATGGTCTCCCATCCTATGCATTAATCTGCAAATGTCCTGTTAATCCCATAGGCCTTGTAAATGAAGGTTGTTGTACATTGGGCTGAGAGAGTTAGAGAGATTCTTTCTCTTGAACTAGGTCAGGTCCTGTACAGGCGTTTTTGGATCGAGGACCAATTTATTATGTCATTACACAGTTTCTCCGAGAGCTCTAGTTGCTCTCTGAGCTCATGTTTGGGACTGCTCTACAGATTACAGCTTACTTGTAGTTGCTGACAGATGTTGTGTTAAATACATAGTCTGAATTTACAACTACTAGACTAGGCAAACTAGGCAATATTGCTGAATAATATTGTATTTAAAAAGTATTCTGGACAAGAAACTTGCCAATGTAGGCAGTGATGAGACTAGTACAAACTAGAATGGTAATATTTGTCATTCTTACCAGATTCCTGCTTAAGAAGATAAGAATGCAACTTTTATTCATCAATATTTGCTTGTTTGTGTTTTGTTCCTGTACAGAAAACCATCCAGACCTCACCTATTGATTATGTGACATCGTTTCAGATGTTCAACATCAGTCATGCCCTCTACTCACACAGGTAAAGTGGGCAGGGCGTAAGTTGACATCAAAATGTGTGGTAAAGAAAGTAACGATTAAAGCATCATGCTGTTTAATTCTGTAGAAGAGATACTTTTGTAAAAAATATTAACACGTAAAAGATAATGGCATTTTCATTCTTTCTTTCTTAATTTATTTATTTTTACATGTATACATGCTCTCAGTGAGCATTTGCAGAAACATTTTCTGGCTGGAAATTTTAAAATTCTATACAATTTTGTCAAAATAAATAAAAAATGAAAGATTAAAGACAGAAATCAATTATTTTAAATGCTACAAGTTAACTCGGGCAGCACAACATTATAATTTAATGCATGAAAATGGATATTAATTTTTAGATTTGTTGAAGATTACATTTTCTTTTTTACATTCATTTGTTAAACGGTTTTCAAAGATTAATGTTCAGTGAGCTTTTTAGAGGATGGTAATCTTAATGTAAAAATATAGAAAATGAGCATGAAAAATTAAATATCCCATACTGACTGATACCAATAAAATAAAGAAAATCTTTTTATATTTGCAGATATCCGATAGTACATCCATTTTAAGAATCCTCAACGCTCAGAAATACAGTATCACCACATTACTCAATCTGTTCAAAAAATCCAGTTTCTTCAGCGGCCGTTATGTGACTTGCCCAATGTTTAACACCACCACTCATTGGTTCCTGTTCTTGGTCAGGGGTATCCAGGGCTTATGTTAGCACAATGATTAGTGTCAACGGTACAAGTGTTCGTCTCGCCTCGCTCTCCTGATTAGAGTGTAATCACACAAGCCTCCAATTACAATCCCATCGTGGGACTCATCTACAGATTACTAGAATTACTAGTTATTCATGGCAGGAGATTTGACACCACAAACCATCCAGCAGAGACCAACTAAGCAAAGTCTTTACTCTTTGACGTTTCAAAGACAAGATAGTGTTGAGGAATCACTTTTGGTGTATGACAGTTGCTCAAAAGGCTCCAAAATGTGCCATTCTCATATCTCTTACATTCATATGAAATACTGAAATATTTGTGATTTATCCATTCTTCTGAAATCATTCTAATATGCTGATTTGGTGCTCAAGAAACATTTTTGATAAAAACTGTTAAAAACTATCAAGCTGCTTAATATTTTTGTGGAAACCATGATGCATTTTGTCAAGATTCTTTGATGAAAAGAATGTCCAAGAAGAGCGCTTATTTGAAGTGTTTATTTCTTTAAAAAAATGTATATCTATTTATATCTATATGTATATATAATGTATTTTTATATCTTGTATATTAATTTCTTTAATGTCTCTTCTCTTTCTCTGTAGTTACCTTGGCCTGGGTTTGATGTCAGCCAGACTAGCTGTGTTGGGAGGGATTGAAGGACAGCCTTGTATGTGGTCTACAATCTCTCTTCATCTTTGGCTTTTAAAGACCTCATTCACTCGATAAATAAGCCATTATCTAATCTCTTAATAACACACTGAAGATTAATTCCTTGGTGGCCAGCTGTTGCACTGATTTAGTTGAGTCCAGAGAGAGAAACTGTCATCAGTGCAATAGCTTCTGCATGCAGTTTATTACTGAGTTTTACATTTAGTCCACTACAAATGTAATCAGATTTCTTTGTTTATAGTTTTATCCATTGTAGGAGAGTATCCCGCTTCTCTCTGAGTGGGTTTTAAGGTTATTATGAGCAAAGACACGCATGTGTTTGTGTAAATGTGCTCTTGTGTTTGGCCCCCAGGTGGCACTGCAGAGCTCATGTTTGGATGTGTCTTCCTCAGCAGTGTCACAGTTACTCCACATAGTGGCAGTAAAAATGCTGATATGTATAAATCATTTGGTTGCATTTTTCCCCAGTACCAGGACCCCAAGAGCTGATTAGTCCATGTGTAGCCTCAGATTATTCTGGACAGTGGGAACATGCTGAAGTACTGTATACTGTTAAAGGCCAGAAAGCAGGTATGAAATACATTGTCTGGGTTAGGTTTATATATATATATATATATATATATATATATATATATATATATATATATATATATATATGTGTGTGTGTATAAAATTGATAGTTCCTATCTTTGATTCAGTAGCTGTGTTTTATTCACAATAAAACACTGCTATGACCGCTTCACCGAACGGTTCTGTGTATCACTACACAACACCCTTATCAACCACTCTTAGCAACGTAAACTATGTTCTCAATTGATATTGTTCATTGAAGCTTACTGTAGTATGTAGAAGAGTACTGTGAGAAAGAGATCAAGTGACTGAGTTTATTACCTGCATTCAGATTTAGCATTTTACTTCAGGTCAGTCCTATGTTCATAATAAAAAATCTGTTTAAATGTCCGATGTATTATCCTGTCCTTTTAACGGTTAAGGGGTTTTCCCGTGACTGACGGAGCTAGTCAAAGTATTTTTCAGTTGCGTCTTGTTCTGTGTTCACAACAATTCAGTCTTTTCAATGTAAAAGTCTTCACTACTGACTGACACAATCATAAAGACAGTCTTTGCTGCCATCTAATGGCGTAATAATGTAACTTCTGTTGCTGTTCACGGTCAGGGACTATTTTTTTCCAGCGGAAGGAAGGCTTTTAGTGACAGTTTACTTCATGAAAGTTGCATTGATACATATTTCTGGCTTTAATATTTGTATTGTGTGGTAACCGTTTTATAAATGCAATAAGGTACCCGAGGCTAGTGCTGTATCGTGAATAAGCCCTTCAGCTGTGACTTATTCACGATACAGCGCAGACTCTTGTACCTCATTGCTTATATATATATATATATATATATGCTTGTGTGTGTATATATATTATATATACATTCTTGTGTCAGTCATCCAGCATAAAAAAAACAGGGACTTTTAAGAACATAGTTGCACAAATTACTTTGATACACAGTACTGTTTATCAATGTACAGTGACCCTGTTTGTGTTTTATTGAGTCACTTATGTATGTTTTCTGTTCCAGGGGAGCCCATCTATGAGTCTTGCCTTAGAAAAGTGGAAAAGATGATCTACAAACGGGTGAGAAAAACAGAAGAAGTAAAAGACATGGACTTCTATGCATTCTCCTACTACTACGACAGGGCTGTGGATCTGGGCCTCATTGGTGATTAGTCTGATTGCTGTCATTTGATCTGATTCAAACATGGTCTTTTTTTCTTTCTTCACTCATTTTGAAAAACTTTGTGACTGTCTCAGATGAAATCACAGGGGGGACTGTCAGAGTCCGTGATTACATTGAAGGTGCCAAAAAAGGTAAGTGTTTTTGTAATTGTAAGTGGTTGTATTTGTAGTATATATTTTGTGCAAGTAACTCTTAATTAATTACACTAAATTGATCAAAAAGGACTTTGTACAAAAGATTTCTATTTCAAATAAATGCTGTCCTTTTGAACTTTCTATCAAAGAATCCTGTCTTTTTGTATCTCCTGTTAACATTAATAAAATTGATCAAGTCCAGACCTTTTGCGTAGTTGTATCAAAAGAATCCTGAAAAATGTATCCCTGTTTCCACAAAAATATTTTTCAAACCAGTAAAGACTGCAGTAATGGCTGCTGAAAATTCAGCTTTGCCATCACAGGAATAAATTGCATTTTAAAATATATTTAAATAGAAAATACCTATTTTAAATTATAATAATATTTCACAATATTACTGTTTTTTAGTGCAGTTTTTAAATGCAGCTTTGGTGAGCACTAAAGACTTTCAAAAACATAAAAAAATAATAATAATCTTACCAACCCCTTTTGAACGGTAGTGTAAAATTACCAGTATTGTGGCAATAATAAGATTTCAGGGTGTCATTATTACTATAATATTTTATTTTAAAAATAACTGAACAAAACATTCATCCATTCTCTTGTTTGTGGTGCAGTGTGCAATAACATGTCAGCCGGAGGGATAAAGGAGACTCCGTTCCTGTGTTTGGATCTGACCTACATCTCGGTACTTCTTCAGGAGCTTGACTTCCCGCCTGATAAAGAGCTGAAGGTGTGCTACTCTTGACTTAACAGGACTTTGAAATAGTTACTTTGTGGTGACTTTTGGACACATATTGCAACACATGACATGTATATGGTCAATTACAGCAGTATGTGATTTATCTGTATTATTTTGAGGAAAAAATGTCATGGGCAGCGCTGTGATTTACTTTAACTGTGTCATTCTGTTTAAATTTCAGCTGGCAAGACAAATAAATAACATGGAGACTAGCTGGGCCCTTGGAGCCACTTTCCAGTGCATAGAGTCACTCCGTAAGCACGGAATGTGCTGAAAACACAGACACTCGCAACGTTTATACAGCGCCACAACCCAGTAAAGCACTGAATGGTTGTTATGCTCTGGGAAAAATATCTACATTGATTGTATTTGCCATTTTGTCATTAATCTTTATCGAAAAATGTGAGTTTTTATACATACCTCTGACTTTCTGAATGTTTTCTTACTAGGATGTTTAGCTACATGTGAAGGTAAAATATATGTACTGGTCTGGGTGTTTACAGCATGTCAGAATCATATTAGTCAGGGTTAACTACATCAAACTGATCAAAAATCACTTGATTGCCTCTAGCTCTAAGCTCAAGTTATTTCATTTATATTTTATATTAAATTATTTTGTAGCTTGTAGATGGGTTTAATATATTGCATATGTTTAAACAAATCATTTACTTATTAAACATCTAATCTCAGAGAAAAAAAAATCCTCATGTTGCTAAGAACAGACCTGAGTTGTCAATGTCATGTCAACGTATTTTTCTTAAATGCAGTTATGAATTTGCTGTTTGATGTGGCTGTATTCTTTTGTATTATTAAGTGAATGAAATATGTTTATATGAAATGCCATTTAAATACAAGCCAAGAATATTGGAAATTTTGCTTTGTGTGAAGTATTGAGAAACTGCAGTTACACAAATTTCACAAAAAGGTCATAAAGTCAGACTGCAGGATGTGGTTTGGCTTGTGTTCACTCCCATCACGTCTTTCAACTGTACAGACATGTTACAGTTCTTTCTTGTCACAACACTAAGGCCTGCATGGGGTTGGGCAGCCCGAATATCACAATATTGTATGTTGTATTGAGGTTTTTAGAAAGGGCACTTCATTTCCTAATCTGTATATCATTTACAAAATATGAGTTTCCTTTTCCTTGTCTGTCAACATAACTTGCTGAGTAACTTGCCTTTCTTTGGGAGCACTAGAGGAAAATGATGGGTATCTCAGCAAGACTGTGGAAGCCATTGACTATATATTGAAAACAGTATGAAATACAGTGTCTGAGACACAGCAAATTGCAGTTTGAACCCCATAAAACGGGTTTTCAAACGGGTCCAGGGGCTACTGGGGGTCTGTGGAAAAGTAAAAAAAAAAAAAAAAAAGGTTAAATAACTTAAATAAATTGATCTATATAAATAATATAATACATCTACAATAATGCAACATAATATAAACACAGTGCCTTTTAAACTCTAGGATGGGAGGCTTTTGCCTTTGCACTATGGTGATCATATCTGGGGGTCCATAGCATCAATATAGCATCAACTTGACAAGTTAGGTATAATTATATTAGTTTGAAAATATATCAAATATAGTCTGTCATGCTGCTGTCACTGCATGACAACTAACGTTACCCACACACATGCATGCAGAATTCAGCCTTCACTTCTAAATCCGACTCCTCCCACTTCTAAATATTCCCCATATACGGCCAGATTCTGGATCTAAATCAATCCGGAACTGTATCAATCAGTAAAAAGTCTGTATAGCTATAATAATGGAAACTCGGCTCTTATGAAACGCAAGGATATGACTTCAAGACTTTCATAAGCCATCTTTACTAGAACTGAAAACGGCATTGTTACAAAATGTTATATAATAGTTGCTTGCCAAATACAGATGTTTTTTGTACAGTAAAACGGCGAACTCAAACTCGGCACAGAATTCATCCAAGGTCTAAATACATTATTAATAAACCTGCTGTTGCTAGTTAGCGTTGACTAAATGATTGACATCTCACCAAACCTATGGGAACGCAATTACGATAGTGTCGCTGGCCAATAAACAGGCAGACTCAAAGCCCGCCCACCTCCTCCAGTTGACATAGGGGTGTGTCTCAAACGGAACAGTGCGTGTAAAGTCCTTACACACCGCACCAACCTGTGCACAACAAGGGTCCAAACTTTCATTCTTTGTTTTTTAAACGCATTGGCAACATGTCCAAACCTCTAACCGACCAGGAAAAGCGCAAGCAGATCAGTGTTCGTGGTATAGCTGGACTGGGGGATGTTTCCGAAATAAAGAAGAGCTTCAACAGACATCTTCATTTCACCCTAGTGAAGGACCGCAATGTAGCCACCCCGCGGGATTATTACTTCGCCCTGGCTCACACGGTGAGGGATCACCTGGTGGGCCGCTGGATCCGCACTCAGCAGTATTACTATGAGAAAGACCCGAAGGTACGGAACTCTTCCTCCTCTTGCAGCCAGGAAGTGGCATGTTTGTGCAGTAGTGGGATCTAGGATACATAAAAATATGCATTTAATATGAATTAATATTTGTACATTTATGCATTTGGCAAGTTTGGGCATCCATAATTGCATAACTGCAGAATTGAAAACTGCTGTATGTCACAAGTGACTTTAGTTAAAATTAAATGCATAAACCATAATCATATTCATAGTGCATTGTGAATATTCATAGTGAATATAACCTGGACAGTCATTTCCGTCGTTTTCTGGGGAGAGTTAAAGGCCTGTATTTGTTTCCTCACCTTGGTGTTCTTTGCATTGGCCATCCATTGACATGGGTTCAGCTGTTAAAAAAAGTGTGATCTGATCCTTGTCATATTAGGTCATCATCATTAGTTATGAAGTATTTTGCAACCACTTGATTCTCTGTGCTAACTAGAACAAGTAAGTACAGGGTTACACTATACTGTCAAACCCAGTTAAAGATAATAGGTCTAAATGCACTAATGCTCTGACATGGTCCATGTGCAGAATCACTTGTGGCTATTATTAGACACCCATTACCTGGGTGCTTAATGAGTTGGGAGGTAATGTGGTTTTTTTTTTTTTTTTTTTTTTTGAAGAGTAACTAGGAGAAAGTGCTTTTTTTTTTTCTTTTCCCTCCAGTGTATTGTGGCTTCACTGATGTGGCTGTGAAGCTTGATGTGACTTGTTTGTTGATGAAAACCAACATATTTATGAATTAAAGCTGCATTACATGGTAATTTTCTGTACTTAAGGTCTTTTGGGAATTAATTATATACTTGTATTTATTTGCTGTCCTATTCTGTTCTTTTTATTTTAAAGAAGTGCAGAGGAATGTTCCTGTTCTGAGACAATGTTCTGGTCTCTACTGCTTTCCAGAGATATGTATGCTTAATTTCAGCAGTCATTTGTGCCAGTAAAAAAAAGCCTGTTTTTCCTCCTGTCTAGATATCTCTGAATGGAACCAGATAGCTTTATATGTTTGAGCACACCAATACGTGAATCATTTCCAGGAACTTCACTCTTGTCAAGCCTTCTGCTTGTTGAAGTTCAGACCCTTGGAAAAACAGTAAAACACTGTCACTTTATTTAAACCATCTCAGCGAGTTAAACTGAAGCATGCATTTATTATGTGGTATTCGGATGTTGTGTGGATTTGAGGCCTTCTTTCAGTGCAGACATCTAATGAATGAATGAACTCTTATGAAAAACTGATCCCAGGCCAAAGAGATCAAATTATGCATGTTGTACTTCAACAACCTGGAAGGGACATGACCAGAGTACGAGTAGGCAGAAGACCATATAAAAACCGTAACAATACAAGCTTACACTGATTAGAATATGCACAATTTTACTGTCTAATAAAAATGCTCTCTTGACATTACAATTAATCAGTATTTGAACTGGGAAGAAAACTAGAGAAAACTGTTCTCTAATATTCTAATATTTTGTTTAATTTTTTTTTATTAAAAATATTTAAAAAAAATAGGACAAAACTGTTGACAGAGTTAATTGCAAATTAATAATGACATAATGGCACATTAATATAATAACATAATAAATAGGGAGAGTGTGTTACTGTGTCATTCATTTGTGATTGCATGACAAATTTATTGATCATTCTGAATTGTAACTGACTTAACTGAAGTGTAACTGAAAAACTTTTTAGAGCTCAGTGTTTTACTCTCCTGATCTGCTTTGGAAATTTTTTAGTCTGATATTTCAGCAAGGCTGATTAAATCACTCTGTCAACAGCTTTGCCTGTGGGCAATGCACATTTCCTGTTTTCCAAACGTTTTTATAAAATATTTAAATATTAGTAAATTGGAGTAGATGATATAATATAATATAGTATAGTATAATATAATATAATCAGCCACTTTGGGGAGGAAAACACATTGGTTGACCATTAGGTTTTTGTTTTTTCCCCCAGTTTAAATACTGATTAATTGTAATGTTCAAAGTAAGAGAGATTTTATCTCTGTGCACATGCAGTGAGATTTGTGTTTTTTTGTTGCAGCGCATCCACTATCTGTCTCTGGAGTTCTACATGGGCAGAACCCTACAGAACACCATGATAAATCTTGGGCTGCAGAATACCTGTGATGAGGCCATCTACCAGGTAAAGTGCATCACTATGACATAGCACAATTAATTCATTTGAAGAGCATTTGTTAGTGAATTGCAGAACTGGCCCAGAGCTTTGTTACTTAAACATCCTGAAACTTTAGAAACAGCTGTTGTTTTTCCCCTGCTCACCCACAGAGATACATCATGGGGGATGTAGACCAGTTGCCACAGGCTTGCAAAACTGTTAGTCTAAACCCTTCCTTGTTTAAATAAGAGAACACGGAAGTTGCTGAAACATTAAACTCTATGAAGTTCGCATAATCTGTTTCAATTTTGTTGCCCAATGTGAACATTGTGTGTGTGTGTGTGTGTGTGTATGATTTTGATTTTTTAGACCATCGAAGTGAGGGCAAAGAGAGTAAAGTGATGACATTTTGGCTGATCCTCACCTTCTGAGACCCCTTTAAAGGTTATAATTAGGTTAAGGGTTCAGGTTAGTCACTTAGTTGAGATGGGTAGGGTTTGGATAAGGAGCTAAAGATTGCATTGTGTTAGTGAATGTCCTTAAAGATAGATGTAAAAGTGTGTGTTTTAAACATGATCTGTTCTGACATGTACTGATCTTCAGCTTGGACTGGATTTGGAAGAATTGGAGGAGATTGAGGAGGATGCAGGGCTGGGAAACGGAGGGCTTGGTCGTCTTGCAGGTATAAACTCCTTACACCTTCCAGTATAGTACATGACCCCGTCATATTGGATGTTTGATGTCCGCTTTCTCTCTCAGCTTGTTTCCTGGACTCAATGGCATCTCTGGGTTTGGCAGCGTATGGTTATGGCATTCGTTATGAGTTTGGGATCTTCAATCAGAAGATCGCCAATGGCTGGCAGGTAAACCAAAACTGAAAAATGGATTGATAATGTTAATTTACAGTATATGCTTACAATTGCATATCTTTGGGGGGGGTCCATCAACTGTTTGGTTGCCCATGTTCTTAAAAATAACTTTTGTGTTTAGAAGAAAGAAAGAAATTCGTACAGGTTTGGAAGAACATGAGGATGAGTAAATGATGAGAGAAATTTTCATTTTAGGATGATCTATCTCTTTAATTCTGGTACACTTTTTTTTTTTCTTTTTTATATAGGTTGAGGAAGCTGACGATTGGCTTCGTTATGGTAACCCTTGGGAGAAGGCCCGTCCCGAGTACATGTTGCCTGTGCATTTCTATGGCCGAGTGGATCACACACATGAGGGACCAAAGTGGATTGACACCCAGGTCAGTCAGTGATGATCTAGTGCTGCGACTCTCAACTAGTACTGTAGGTTGTGATGCTAAAAATATTCTATTCTGATAGGATATCAGGGGAAAAACTGCTAAAAAAACAAACAAACAAATACCGTAATATTATTCTCACAGAAATCTTGTAATATTAATACCAAATATTACTATTAAAATCTTCTTCTTCTTCTTCTTCTTCTTCTTCTTCTTCTTCTTCTTCTTCTTCTTCTTCTTCTTCTTCTTCTTCTTCTTCTTCTTCTTCTTCTTCTTCTTCTTCTTCTTCTTCTTCTTCTTCTTCTTCTTCTTCTTCTTCTTCTTCTTCTCCTCTATTTTTATAAATGAATAAATTATAATTAAAAATAATTGTTTTCTATTTTAATAAATTTTAATTATTTTATTTAAATTATTCCTGTGATGTCAAAGCTGAATTTTCAGCATCATTACTCTAGTCGTCAGTGTCACATGATCCTTCAAAAACACAGTTTTGCTGCCTAATATTGTTGTGGAAACTGATACATGTTTTTTCAATAGAAAGTTAAAACAAATATCATTTATTTGTAGAAGAAATTATTTGTACCACTAAATTAATGCATCCTTGCTGAATAAAAATATTATTTCTTTTATTATTATTTCTTATATTATTTCTTTCAACAGCAACAACAAAAACATTGAACTTGTGAATCGTACTGTAATTGTGGATGATGGAAAAATTGTTTATTGTTTAATTTAAATATTTTTTATTTATAATTTAATTTAAGTTATAACTTTTGTCAGCTCATGTCTGTATATTTACTGTACCCCTCTGTCTTTTCTTTGGTAGGTGGTGCTTGCAATGCCTTATGACACTCCTGTGCCTGGTTATAAAAACAACACTGTGAATACTATGAGACTGTGGTCTGCCAAAGCTCCTAATGATTTCAACCTGAAAGAATGTGAGTCCAAACATTTGAGCTGATCATTGTGTATACACACACACACCAATCTGAGCTCCAGTATAACACATGCATTTCTTCATTTGGTACTACTTTTGGCTGTATTGCTGAAACTAAGTGAGCCTCTTGGTCCTGGTTTGTTTGGACAATTCCAGATGAGCTTTGTGTGAGCTTAGATTATTACATGCTTAATTTCCTGTTGCTTGCTGTATCATTGAACTAGTATTTTATATTACTGTTAGTTTGAGTTAATTTCATCTAAACTTACCTTCTCAGTTGAGTTTATGTAAAAGTGAACTTGTTTCCTGGGAGAACGGTTTCTGTGTAGAATACTAAATATAGGCCTCTTCTCCAGTGCAATGCATCAGCAGCACAGAAACAGGAGAGCAGCTGGCAACAGGCCAGCGTTACCCATAGATACCCATGCTTTTGAGAAGGTCCTTCATGATTGTAGGGCCTCTGAGCTGTACAGCCAATGTCTCATTCTATAATAGACACTTACTCCATTATAGAATGAGGTGTGTGTGTGTGTGTGTGTGTGTGTGTATATATATATATATATATATATGTATATGTGTATATATATATGTGTATATATATTATAATTATATAATATACATAATATATCGGTGGCATGTGGTCCATATAAACTGCAAATGATCTGCATACCCAAGCCATTTGTGGACTCGGCAATTAATATTAATGTTATAAATGACTATTAAATCCCTTGTTTGAGCTGTACCATAAAGCCTACATGATTGGTAATGCATTTGTAAATGACCGTAATTTATTGATTCATTCATTTCTTTTCTGTAAATCTGCCAGTAACGGAGACTTATGGGTAAGCTGATCTACAGCAGCTTTTGCGCCTTTACGCTTTTGTTATAGAATGTCATCATTGTCCCGTGTTCTCATTGGTTTGCTGGCCTAAGGAGGATTCCATGTGCAAGATAAGCTGTGAGCACATCATTCGCCCAAGAGGAAAAATGAGCTGCTGCCAAATTTTGATCACTGACAATCACATTTTATTTAATACAAATCTAACTAGACTTAACCAGATGGGGAAAAAATAGCAAAATGAGCAATAAAGCAATAAGGTACTCGAGGCTAGTGCTTCTGTGAATAAGTCACGGCTGAAAGGGTTGCAGGCACTCCACCCTTCAGCCGTGACTTATTCAAGATACAGCACAGCCTCTCATACCTTATTGCTTACACATATATTTATTTATGTGTATTTTGTATTTTTCTTATGTGTACAGATAAATACAGTATAATTTTGAAATTCTCTTAATTGTAGTTAATGTAGGCGATTACATCCAGGCTGTTTTGGACCGAAACCTGGCAGAGAACATATCCCGGGTGCTTTATCCCAATGACAATGTAAGTACACTCACTTTTCAGTGCTATACATCTCTTGCCGAGAAATCTGATAGACGGAATGTACACACGCAGAACGGGAGCAAGAATTTGAAAGTGATATGTCTTTGTTACAAAAATAACACACATTGACAATCATATGTGTGTAAATTTAGACTATGTAGATGCTGGTATGCAAAAAACGCTTCAGCTGACTGGCATAAGCAGATTGCAGCAGAGAAGACTCTTATCTTATGCAACATTGCCACTGAAATGTGTAATACATTGAGGAAGTATGTGAGCCTAATACAGTATGTTCTAAGCAACAGTGCGTCTATGTGGCATGATAATATAGTGTATATTATCATTTACACTTCTAAATTACTGTAAATGCTTTGAAAGCTTTACAAACAGCAAAATAGTCAGTTTTTATGACAGAATAACCAGTGTTTATGTATTTAATACGAATTAATTTCTTTGTATGTGCATTTGTTAGTTTTTCGAAGGGAAGGAGCTCCGTTTAAAGCAGGAGTACTTTGTGGTGGCTGCTACTCTTCAGGACATCATCAGACGCTTTAAATCTTCAAAGTTTGGCTGCAGAGATCCTGTGCGCACTTCTTTTGAGGCTTTCCCTGAAAAGGTGATATTACTTTAAATACATTCAGTTGGCTACTGTTTATCAATTTGTGATAGGAAATTTGCTTTGCTCTCACAAAGTATAACCGTTTCAAAACCTCTGTCTCAGGTGGCGATCCAGTTGAATGACACTCATCCAGCTCTGGCGATTCCTGAACTCATGAGAATCCTGGTGGATATAGAGCGGCTGGACTGGGAAAAGGTGTGCGGTTCAGGCTATGTGTTAAGATAATTCCTTGTAATTCCTTTACAGCTGTTTTGTTCTGCATTTGTTTTGTTTTTGCCTAGTCATGTCAACATGAGTTATAGACATTGCTAATATAAAAGTATCGTTCATTCATCCAGCCAACTTTTCTTTATGATCAAATTTATTTGTTGATTTTATTTTTATTTTGAATAAAACTTTCCAAAATTAGCATTAAAGTGTGCTCCTGTGTACATAGGCATGGGAGATCACCACAAAGACGTGTGCGTACACAAACCACACGGTGTTACCCGAGGCTCTGGAGCGCTGGCCTATCTACATGTTTGAGAAGCTTCTGCCACGACACCTGCAGATCATCTATGAGATCAACCACCGACATCTGGATGTGAGGATCTGCACAGACTAACTCAAGATCTCAAGATTATTTCTGGTTTGTCTGATGGGCTCTCTCTTGTAGAGAATTGCGGCGCTGTATCCAGGCGACCATGATCGCTTGCGCAGGATGTCTCTGATCGAGGAGGGCGATCCAAAGAGGATCAACATGGCTCACCTTTGTGTGGTCGGGTCACACGCCGTCAACGGAGTTGCACGGATTCACTCAGACATTGTCAAAACCACTGTGTGAGTAGAGTGCATCAGTCTATATACACAAATATTTGACCGCGCAATGATGCAATTAACTATTCAGAATGAATTATTTTCTTGGAGCCATCAAAGCATTTTTTTTTTTTTTTTTTTTTTTTTACTATTTAGGTCTTTGTATATGTAATGTTGTATATTGACATTATGTTTAGTTTGATATTGTTACATTTATAACTTACACAAATTTTAATAAAATGTTTTTTTTTTAAAGATTTAAGGACTTTTGTGACATTGAGCCGGAGAAGTTTCAGAACAAGACAAATGGCATCACACCTCGTCGCTGGCTGGTGCTCTGCAACCCCGGCCTGGCTGACATCATTGCTGAGGTGGCCTTCTTAACTTATTATTGATGCAGTTGGTATAAAGTCGTGTATTATTTTTTATTTTATTTTATTATTATTATTTTTTTTCTAGCTCTTGCTCTTCCCCCACAGGTTTTTGTTTTTTTGTTTTTTGTCCTTTAGTGTCTTGTGCTTGTTTCCATTTCAGAAAATTGGTGAGGACTTCCTGACGGATCTGTTCCAACTAAGAAAACTTTTGGACTTCATCAATGATGAAATGTTCATTCGGGATGTAGCTAAAGTGAAACAGGTCTACATTTAAAATATTATTATTATTATTATTATTATTATTAGAAAAAAAAGACATACTATCTTTGGTGTTGATAATTATATACAGAAGTCTTTTTCAAAATTTGATACGATAGAATTTTTGGCCTCATGTTCAAAGTTTTTTGTTTTTAATTTTTAGGAGAATAAGCTGAAGTTTGCAGCATATCTGGAGGATGAGTACAAAGTAAAGATAAACCCTGAGTCCATCTTTGACATCCACGTCAAAAGAATCCATGAGTACAAGAGACAACTGCTCAACTGCCTTCATGTCATCACTTTATACAACAGTAAGAAAATACACAAAGAACAACACAGGAATGTATTCAAGATAGGAGATCAGTGCTTGAACACTGCCACCTGTCCGCACCGATGGTGTGAGGACCCTATTGCAATACTGAGATTGTTTTTATTATTTCCATTGGATGTATAGCTGTCTCTTCACTGCTTTCCTTTGCTGATTATCTGGAGTTTAATCATTATTATTTAGAACGTTATTTTTAAAATAACTCCATATTAAAGGATTTGTTCACTTAAAAATAAAAATTAGCCCATGATTTACTCACCCTCAAGCTATCCTAGGTGTATATGATTTTCTTCTTTCAGACGAACACAATCGGAGATATATTAATAATCGCCCTGATGCTCCTAATCTTTATAATGGCAGTGCACGGAAAGTCGGAAACCACCTGTTTGAAAGTCAAAAAAGTGCATCCATCCATCATAAACATTACTCCACACAGCTCCGGGGGATTAATAAAGGCCTTCTGAAGCGAAGCAATGCGTTTCTGTAAGAAAAATATCCATATTTAACATGTTATAAAGTAAAAAGGATAATTTTCAGCTAGCTTCCTTTTTAAAAAAAATGTATACTTGATTCATAAGTTTAATACGGAAGGCATTGGTGGTAGTGCAAGCGTTTTGAACTGCGAGATGCATTGCACTTTCTTCGTAAATTAAATGCGGAAGGCGGTCTGGCGGAAGTATGTAAGATTTTTGCAGTAAAATATCCAAAAACTACTAGGCCAGTGTTATATATTTTGTTCACTTGAGTACTTACAATATCCCAAATGTTTCCAACTTTTTGTAAATCGTGAGAAAATTGCAATTTTAACGAAGGCTCCGGGACGTGTGAGGAGTCGCCTGTCAATTGCGTCATACCCGCGTTACCCTCGGTTTCAGGTTTTATTTTGTAGAAACCATGGAAACACCAAAGACGCTTTAATATATTACATGTTTTAATAGACAAGGGAAGAACTGTTTTGATGTATTTATAGATTAAAAAAAGTTATATAGCTCAACACGTTTAGTCTTGTTTAAATCTAATTTTCTTTTTTTTTTTTTCTTTTTTTTGAGAGTACCATGCTTTACCATGCCTCAGAGAAAAACACTGTTTTGTCAAGTAGCTAACATAATCAGCTATTTCAGATGCAGCTTTATTTTTAGTAACCGTAATACAGAATTTTCTCCATCATACAATGTCAATCTTTCCATAAAATACAATAAAATCGATCTATCTTACTGCAGTGTGTCTCAAACAAGTGTCTCACAGCAGCCGCCGAGCGAACGCACAGAGTAACGCTATAACCTCAATTTCAACACACTAAAATGTGTCTAATATGATAAACAGGGCTGTGTTACCTCATACTCATGACCGGAAAAGTGGAAGCATCGCCGGCGACTGTGGTGTAATAAAAGTTCCGCTTGAGGCGTGTTGTGCAATCGCTCCAGCGGCCTCGTTCAGCTCCCACAACACTCGGTCCTGCTCTGCTTCATACTATAGTAACGTTAATAATCGCATCCATGAACATTATTTCTTCCCGAGTCCTATCCCTATTCTTTTGCACTGTCCTTTGAGGTGAAGACCACGTCTCAAGATTCCGCGCTCAAACTTGGCGTCATCAATTTTAATATTATTCTGAAAAGATTTAATGAGTGATTTTATAAATTATTTCATTCTGCACTTTTCTAGGGATCAAGAAGGAACCAAACAAGAAGTTTGTTCCCAGGACAGTAATGATTGGAGGAAAGGTAGGTGAATTCAGTTGCGTCCCATTAGAAATAAGTACTTTTTTAAATTGTATAAATTATATATAATTTAAAGCATTCTGAATAATATATGTGATAACTGTCATTATTGCAATTTTTTGTACTTTAGATTGACATGTTTTAAAGCAGTTGTTCTCAAAAAGGGGAACTTTTACTTCTAGGGGGGCAGCAGGATGAATGATTTAAATTTGATTAATTTAAATAAATATATCCTAAACTAAAAAAAAAAAACTATTGTTTTATTAAAAAAACATACTGTTATTGAAACTTCTGGAATCAATAAAATAACATATGCTTAATAATATAATATATATCAAGTCAAAAAGGTTGAACCACTGTTTAAGAGTCCACTAAAATAAATGCTAAAACCTTTTTTTTTTTTTTTCCCTCTCTCTGTCGCTGTCTCTCTCTCTATCTCTGTCTCTTATCCTGCACTGCCTCCTGCAGGCAGCACCAGGCTATCACATGGCAAAGATGATCATTAAACTGATCACCTCAGTGGGGGACGTGGTCAACCATGATCCTGTGGTGGGAGACAGACTGAAGGTCATTTTCCTGGAGAACTATAGAGTCTCATTAGCTGAGAAGGGTGAGTAAACACATTAACAACTGTTGATGAATAGCGATTTAAAAATATCAAATCAGATTTATTAGATATTTGTCAAGATAACGTGCCTTATGATCTAATAATTAATATATTATTGCTATAGTTGCATCATAGTTATTTAATTAATTGATTAATTAATATTATTATTTATTTTTTGGATGTTGTAGATTATTATGGGATTTGAATGTGTCATGTGTTTCACTCTTCAGTGATCCCTGCTGCTGACCTGTCCGAGCAGATCTCCACGGCAGGTACTGAAGCCTCTGGTACGGGAAACATGAAGTTCATGCTTAACGGCGCCCTGACCATCGGCACCATGGATGGTGCCAACGTGGAGATGGCAGAAGAAGCTGGAGAGGAAAACCTGTTCATCTTTGGCATGCGGGTCGCGGATGTGGAGGCCATGGACAAAAAGGGGTGAGAAAGAGTGAATAAAGATAAACTGGATAAGCGAGAACAAGGGTATACATGGGAGGACTGATAAAATCAAACATAGAAACATAGGGTAATATTTAGCTATAAAGTTCCATTAGTTAATGCTGTAGCTAATAAATACTGTAACTAATGAAGTGCTTAGTTTAATCTTTGCAAATGTCAGTTGTTATTATAATATTTTATTTTAGTTCAGCTTTATTTTAATGACCAAAAAACAACTTAGTCTACAATAACAACACTGTATGTAATCTAGATACAATGCCAGGGAATACTACGAGCATCTGCCTGAACTCAAACAGGCCATGGATCAAATCAGCACTGGATTCTTCAGCCCCAAAGAGCCTGAACTCTTCAAAGACATCGTCAACATGCTCATGAATCATGACAGGTGGGTGGCAAAGAGTGAAGTTGTCTGAATATAATTTGTTCCTTTTTTTTTTTTTTTGAATTTTCTGGTGTCTTACAGGTATATCTAATAAATAAATAAATATATATATTAGGGCTGTTCAACAATAAATTTGGTTATCGTGTACAAAATAAGAGTCTGTGTTTACGTAATATATGTGTGTTTGTTTTGTGTATAATTATTATGTAAATGCATTATTATGTAGAATATTTGTATTTATATATAATTTAAATATATAAAAATATATTTTTATATTTATACATACATGCTTATATTTCTTAAATATATACATGTATGTATGTGTGTGTATTTATATATACATAATAATTATACACAAAACAAATACACATATAAACACAGACTCTTATTTTGTACACGATAACCACGGTTATCGTTGAACAGCCCTAATAAATATAATATATATATATATATATATATATATATATATATATATATATATATTATTATTTACCACAAAATACTTTTTTCCATTTTAAAAATTTACCCTAATATCTTGATGTATATAAAATGTATGGTAATTTTATGAAACAATGACCCATTATCATATTTATTTTTACATTTGTAAGCAGTGTCTGACTTCTGTTGTTTTTCTCTCTCAGGTTCAAGGTGTTTGCAGACTATGAATCCTATATCAGCAGTCAAGAAAAAGTTAATGAACTCTACAGGGTGAGTTAAGATGCTTTGGATGTTCATTAATGGTTTACCAAATGGGTTTTTCAGTGGCTGAGACCAAGATATCCAATGGCTTTTTGATAATTGAACATTGAAATATTTGTTTCTTTATTATCTATATAAAACCTATAATTATAGTTTATAATATATAACTAAAAATGCAGTTTAAAAATATATATAATTATATAACATATCTTATATAATATGTAATAGCTTTTTAAAGCTTTGTTAAAATTTGATTCTCCTTTTTATATATAAAAATTCCCCCCTCTTTTCTTCAGAACCCAAAAGAATGGACCAAAAAGGTAATCAAGAACATAGCTGCTTCTGGAAAGTTCTCCAGTGACCGCACCATCACGGAGTACGCCCGTGAGATCTGGGGAGTGGAGCCGTCTGACGTCAAAATCCCACCACCTAATGAACCACGCGAATGAGGGAGCGGGGAAAATGATAGCTTGTCCCCTGGGTCTGATTGCCTGTTCCTCAGCCTTTCCCAGTGTGGTGGTGTGCCTTGCCTGGCTTTGCCTGATTCAGGTTTCTCTCACTATGCATAACACCACGTGGAACCTCTTTTAAATTTCCTTACTGTAGTGTATCCTCAATATACAAAAAAAGAAGAAAAAAATAACTACTCCATTTGCACTTACACTGTAGTACAATTAAAATCACTGTAACTTTTACTTGCCCATACTCTGTTATCATGATTTTGATTAAGCAAATTCAATTTGTTGGTCATCTGAGAGTAATTTATTGAAGCTTCATAGTTCGAGCTTAGTCTAGCTTCAGTTTACAGATGTATTTATGCATGTGTAAATTCTCAGTTTTGGTGCATTGCTTGTATCATTTTTCTGACTGATTATAACCGAGACGACACTTTAAGGACACCACTCAAGAGAACAGTGAAACTGAACTACAGCCTTGGCTAAGTGTTTTAGGAACTTAAATCAGCAACTGGAGAAATACCATTTGCAAAAAAAATATATACATGTTCTGTAACCAGTCAGAAACAACAGCTTTAAAAGTGGAAAACAGCATTAATATAATGACCCCAGAGCACATGTAAAGCAGTATGTGGTGTGATTCAGTGTCCAAATGATCTTTTCATTCACGCTTTCTGACGCAGGTTAAAGGGTGCCTTGTGTGCATACTGTGCAATATTAACAACAATAATGTAAATATTTCCTTAAACAATGAGAAGAGAGGATATATGGCAGCTGGCTAATGTAAACTCATGGGAATCCATCATTTGTGTCCTTTTAAATATAAATATACATTATATATTTTTTTTGTCAGGGTCGAAGCTGATGTCAGTTTGTGCTCTATTTTCTATAGTATTACCAAGTGATGATATGTTTGTGCTAATGTATCTCTGTTTGACAGAGAAGCTTGAACTTTGACCCTTTCCATAAAGCAACCTCTTACTTTTTTCAATTAAACGGCATTTCAGATTACAGGCTGTCATTTCAAAGTATGCTTATGGATGTCACCTTTTGAACGTTCACCTTGTGTTCTTGCTGTATTTTACACAAGTACTGTATGGATATTTTACCATATTAACAAATAATAAAATAAATAAAAACCATATGCTGTTGACTTAAACGACTAAACAAGGCAATTCTGATTGCAAGGACAAACTGCTGTGAAACAAGACAACAGCATTCAATCTTTACAACAATGAACATTCCTATCATTCAGTATCGTAATGAAAGGCTTGAACAGGTGTCAGGTGTGGTGAAAGTGAACACATGAATGTGTTGCTTAAACCTGATACATAAAAAAAACACAAACACAGGCCACGTTAATCCAGTGAAACTACCCCAAGTTTCCGACACGTGCTTCCCTGCACTGCAACCAGTTCAACTGGATCTGACTAGTTTGTCCCTGCCTAGTAAAATAGCTCACATTATGGTTTATATACAGTATATGTATTCAACTACATGAATGCCCTCCTGGTATTCAGTATAAATGTCTTAAAAATACTAGATATCAGAAAACAATACATTTTTCCAGTCCTTTATTGTTTATAAACAAACATACTGTACTTACATCTGTGCATGTGTCCAGTAAGGTTTAGCAGCTTAGAAGAAAACAAACATTGTAAACCACTCATGATATAGTCTGCAAAAAGTAACAGTTGCTGTTGCAATAACTGGGCAGTATTTTATTTCATTACAAAAAATAATTTTGAATTCAAATATGCAAAGTTTGGTCAGCATCAACAAAGATGGCAGAATAATATCTGTGTTCAGAGCAGTGACATCTTGTGACATACTGTGGTCCATTTTTACACTAACACAACAGAATATAGTATTTAAGCGGCTTTGTTTAGATATACATAGTTTGTTTTTGGTCTTGTCTTTCAGCTTTAGATAAGATTATTGCACTTCTCTAGGACCTGGTGGGTCTCGTTAAAACTTAATCATTTCTACATAGTCCTCTGCAAACAAAGAGATTTTGGTTGTTTTTCTTTGTGTTCAGTCGATCATGAGCCCACACTGGCAGAAGAAAACAAGAAATGTTGTGATTTTTTTTTGAGAATAACGTTGACGGTGTACAAACAGAGCCTTGAGACGATTCAGACAGGAGAGCTGTCTAGATCTACGATTGAAGCTTGCATGCACACATGAACTTGCTATCATTGTCAGCCCAAAAAAGTCTCAGACAAATATAACCTGACACAGAGCAACAATACAGCAGATCTCGATTTTCATAGGGGCTGTATTATGGTGAGAATCTCTTATTTGCAGATAAGAATTATAAGATGGTCAGAAGATGGTCTGTCAAGAAAATATATTCATCACATATACATGAGAAGACGTCAGAGCAAATCATAGATGTGCCGTTATTGCTCAAAATTTCATATAGTCATGGATTTTGGTGTCCTTGACTTGAGTATTGCCTCATTTACTTAAACATCCACAATATTAAAACCAACAAATATTCAGCCAAATTAGTGAACATAATTTTAAAACTTTGGAAGATACACTAGAGGTGAAGTTTGGGTCAGAAAGGACTTGTTAGAAAAACATATTTTCAAGAAATGTAAAAATGTATACTACTGTTCAAAAGTTTTTCTTTTGAAAGAAGTCAGCAAAGCAGCATTAAATTGATCAAAAGGGGGCTCTATATTAAAGGGGAGGACACTAATTTTACTGTAATATTAATAAGAAAAATTATCAAGATTTGTCACTAAGGTTTTTGATTTGAGTATCCAACATATTATAAAATAATTATTTAATATTTTTCTATATTATATATATATATATTTTTTTTTTTTTTTGGAATGTGCAAAGTGAGAGTATAAAGACCAAAGAAAATACATAACCCACATAAAGAAAAGAAAATGATTTTGCATACAGTTTTCTGTTCTCTTTTGTCAGTGCAACAATCTTTTTTCCAGTAACAGGCATGCAAACTGGTATAGATCAAACGAATGCATGAAAATAATGAAACATTTGTAGATTTGGGGAGAGACATGTCATGTCAAAAGCTCATTCAGTTCTGATTGCAGTTGAGTTGCATATGTACCAAACAAACACTACAGCATAATCAATACACAATACATCCCATAAAAAAAGAGACAGAGTTTAATGCCGAGGCAGCACAAAAATCTGCACTTTAAATCATTAAGGAGACAATATTTAAATGGGAAGAAAAAAAAAAAAAGACATTTTATTGTACATAATTCAAGTTCAACCTAAAACAACTCGCTGTTCACATTGAGTGGATTTCAGGTCCATGATATTGTTGATAAGATTGTTACTGTATGTTCGTAAAAAAAACAACAAAACAAAACAGTGTATCGCAGTCGGCAAGCACTGATGGTGACATCAATATAGCATGTTGTCCTGCTTCGTCCCTTTGACCTTGTTCCTTGTGTGGTCTTCTCAGTGCCATCATTAAAACTTCATCTGTACTTCTTTACTTTGAAGAGGTTTGTTGACTTAAGCATTAATTTCAGTGCATATTTGCATTTTATTTTGCATACTTTGTGCTCCTGCTGCCCCTTCAGATCTGTTACCATGACAACAGGAGGCAGTGAAACAAATCACCCAGTCCTGTCACTCTCTCCCTCTGTAGGTTTCCAGTTAACAAAGGAATGCAAAAAGAACTGGTGCATCTCAATCCATGCCCATGTGTGCACATAAACACATGATGTACACGGTGCAGATCATGTACATTGTGTGTGTGTGTGTGTGTGTTTAACTGACAGTGTGTGAGAGAGGACAGTCAGGTGAAATGATCTTGACTACATGTGAGGAAGCGTCGCACTGAGAAAATCACTGAGACAGAAAGACAAAAAGAACAAAAACATTAGTTTTCTACAAAATTGTATAGAAATAAAACTAGGTTTCCTGACTGGGGTTTGCAATTGGTGTAGAAATGCTATGTTTTATATATATATATATATAAAATATAAAATTTAATATTTCAATTTCATGTATTTATAAAAAATGATCAAAAATATCTATAAAATATATAAGGATTCTGATGCTTTCCCCACACTTCAGTGTCACATATATTAAAGATAGATAGCAAAATATTTCACCAAGAAAATGTTAATGTTTTCAATTATAAAATCTTAGATATGCAGTTCAAAATTAAGACAAATGTGTCTAATTTGGCCAAAAATCATAAACTTGGGACTAGTTGTTTAAAAGTAATTCCCGTTTTTGGGAAAAAATATTAAATTTTAAGAGGTGTCTCAGTGTCCAAATATATTTAGGTTTATTTAATATTTAATCATTATTTTTTAAAAAGTGAACAAACTAAAAAGTTATTACTTTTATTAATTTCAGACTACTTCAATCAAAAAATGTAAAGGTCTGTCTCCCTGAAAGATCATTACCAACAACCTCGAATAAAACCAGATCTCAGTGTTCAGACAGGGTTGTTGGGTCAGTACAGACCAGTGATTTGAGTCTGAATTACTATTGCCACGGCTGTTGGTCAGGGACCTGGAGCAGAATGTCAAAATTACACCACCTGGCACAATCCTAAAAATAACTTGTATTCGCACCCAAAGAATAAAAAAAAACTGTTTTGTCAGCACGGAATATTGAGAAGTACAGATGGCAGCAGTTTGTAAAGCGTACACACCTGAGAATATTTGGTAGCTGTGGACTCTTGTAGATGAACTTGTGTCTGTATCCCAGAGAGCTAGGGAACGGGATGAACTGAACCTTATGACCGTTCAGACTCTTACTCTGAGCCGCCAAATCATACAGCTGTGGGTGAACAGAGAAAAGAGCATCTTTAAAACAAATCTATTAGCAGGTACCATTTTATATTATTACTGTTGATGTTAGTAATATTAATAATAATATTAATTATGATTATATATAATAATATATTAATCAATTATCATTATTATGACAGAACAGACCATCTTTAAAACAAATGTATTAGCAGCTACCATATTATTATTATTATTATTATTATTAATAACCAGTGTTATTTTAGTATCACTGAGGTAGTAATTTTGTTGTGTTGTCATTTTTAATATTTTTAATTTTTAATTTATTTCAGTTATTTTAGTACATCAAGATAAACTAAATAAAACTGAGAAATGTTGCTTTATCAACAAGCTGAAATAAAATAAGTTATTTTTTAAGTTATATTTTATTATTTTATTTCAGTTAATGCTTATTTTATTTCAAGTAACAACATTTTTTTATGGTTTTACATTTAGTGAACTATAATAACACTGCGTCAAGCAGCTATAAGTAACACTGTGGTTCTGTTCAATATAGCATAATAATGTTTATTGAAATTAAAGAAACTAATAAAGTGATACCAATGGTTTTTAGTGAAGAGATATTTAGATACCCTCTGAAAAAAACCAAACCCATTTTTACTCTAACTTTAATAAGTATATGATTTTGTTTGATATGTAACATGTTTAATACACATCCTCACATGTATACAGCAAAACTTTGCAAAAGCCTGCGAAACATGTTAGGGGAAAAAAAAAAATACCATCAGCAATGCCATATGTGCTTTTAAACAGCAGGTTTTATTATAACCAGTGATTAAATTTAATTGGATGAGCTATGCTTGGATCACAATTTTGGAGTCTGAACTATCTATACAGTTTTAAATTAATCCTATCATTATCTGACATTGATGCTTTACCTTTTTTCCCAGCTGGAAGGGTACGACCGTGTCATCTTCCGCATGCAGGATCAGAACCGGACAGGATATGTGCTTGACACTAAGAGACAGAGACAATTTGGGGGTTTGAAATACTCCAAATTCTAAAGAGGTACAGGCTTATAGGGATTCAGGACTTAGGTCTTGTCTTATTACAGTCTGGGAACTTGCACTGGAGGTCTGTGTAATGAATTACATGATCACGTCATCCTATGTCTGAAGAATCAACAGCCTCATGGGGCTGAATACTAAGAAAATACTGTTTCTAAAACAAGTTCTGAGAGAAAGATGAAGCCTCCAGCATGTGAAACGCTACAGAACAGAGAGCCGAGATTATTATCTCAACACAGCTGTAAGGCCACAGTGCTGTGTAAACACTCAACAGTTTCCCTATGTGGACACAGAGTAAACAATCACAAATAAATCAAGGACAATAAGAACCTACTTCTCATCACTGGCAAATCGAATATCGTTTGCAGTTATAGAATCCAGGAAGAACCAGTCAAAGCCGGGTAGATATCTGTAAACCTGTTCAAATGAACATATATACATGTCCAGGGTCAGTTATGTTTTTATTCGTGGCACAAAGCCAATCCATGATACGGTGAGAGTGAAAAGGAACTTGATTTCTCACCATAGAGAAGGGATGGCTCTTGGCTTCCTCTCTGATATTGGTAAAAGGCGACTCTAAAATCAGCGAGTCAGGGGGCGTTCCTGTAAACACAGAGGAAGAAGTCTGCATCATTCCTTCATGTTTTAAACACTGGCTCAACTACAGGCTTATGTAACTTAACTTGAGTATTAGAAGTGTTTGCCGATTACATAAGTTCACTCTTAATCTAGTAAGTGCCTATTAAAGCTTGTCTATTTCTGAAAAGTCAAATCACTCGCAGCTTCCTTCCTGACAAGAAATAAAGAACTTATATTCTTAAACTCGACATTGGGGATCAGGGCACTTAAATTCACATTCATTGTTCTTGATGTGATCAATTTGAATTATTATTAACTACTATTATTCCAATTTTAAATAACTGTTTTCTATTTAAATTTTTTCCTTGTGTAATTTGTGATGGCAAAGCTGAATTTTCAGCATCATTTCAGTGTCACATGATCCTTCAGAAATCATTCTAATATGCTGATTTAATGCTCAAGAAACATTTCTTAATTTTATCAATGCTGAAAACAGTTGTGCTGCTTGAAATGTTTGTGGAAACTGTGATACATTTTTCTGGATCCTTTGGTGAACAGAAAGTTCAAAAGTATTTATTATATATACAATATTTATTGACATTGATTTTTTTTTGTATCATCATAAATATCTTTACTATCACTTCTGATCAATTTAATGCCTCCTTGCTGAATAGAAGTATTGATTTCTTTCACTTATCTTACTGACCCCAAACTTTTGAATGGTAGTGTATATTGACTATAGAAATGTCCATGACCTTTAAAGATTGTATTAATTTTCTAGGCCTGGAAATCACCTTTTGGATTGTCAATATTTTAAATGGGCATATGTATACAAGAAGGTTAGGCTCTTCTTCTGGCTCATGAATAATAATTAGGTGACATAGCATTCATCCTTTCATCAAAGCGATTTGTTTGAAGGTAGGTAAATGGATGCTAGCAACTGAAGGATAAAGCTTCAACAGGCTACAACCGGCAGTCGAAAGTTTCATGCTTGGACGCAAATCGTAGTTTTACACTGCTGGCTACTCTTTGTCATCAGTTCCAACATCCCTGCCCATAAGTATACACAAACTAATGATCACGTACCCCTGTCACAAAGCCGTCTCACTAGGTTAGTGGCAACTCTGGAAAAACAGGAAAGTACAGCATCAGCAGCAGTTCAGATATGCCACAGGGAATTACACAATCAATTGCTTTATGTCAAATGAATGCTTAAAATGTTATTCCAAGAACTAGAAGTTCCACATCTAGAGAAAGGAACACCGTCCTCGGAGCTCATCTCACCCTGTGCCGAGTGAGTGACCCCAGATGTGCAGGGGCTTCTGGCCAATCCGCTGCTTTATCCACTGGTAGAGGAAGAGGGCGTCTGACGTCATCCCTTTCTCTGAAGGGCTGCCCTCAGAGTCACCCCAACCTGCACAAATAAACAAAACCACATGGTTCTTCAATCTGGCACTGGGAATGGGATTCTGACTTGCATGATAGGATAATACTTGAAAAATGACACCCAACATACCTCTATAATCGAATGTGACTACATGGTAGCCTAATGAACTAAGAACCTGCAGAGACAGGAAGAGAAAATGTCTGACATTACTCAAATAGACAAACGGATAAAAAAAAAAAAAAAAAAAATAGGGTTCCTACACAGTCCATTTTTAAAATTCCATACTTTTCCAGAGTCAAATTTCCAGACTTCTCTGTAGCTTTTTCAGACTATATTTAAAATCTGTTAAATGGTTTCAAAAGAAAAAAATGAAAATTTCCTGATCATATACTCACTCCAAGGCCATCATCAAGATGTATATGACTTTCTTTCACAAAGCTGGAAAGAGGTGAGCATTTGTAGTAAAAAAAATTATCACATTTTTTCATTTGTTTCTAAAAATGACTGATCGTTTTGCTAGAGAACACCCTTATTTTCTGGGGTTGTGTGGAGCCCTTTGAAGCTGCTTAAATATGGATTTTGGATCGTTAAAAATGGTCTACACTGGCCAACTGTCACTTGCATTAGATGGAGAAAAATCCTGGAATGTTTTCCTCCAAAACCTTAATTTGTCTTCAGCTGAGGGAAGAAATCTTGGATGGCATTGGAGTGCATAAATAATTAGGAAATAGGACAATTTTGGGGTGAACTATTCCTTTAAAATCCAACTGTTGACATGTATGTTACAGTCTGAGTCAGAATCTCTGAGTATTGTATGCTATTATGTTGTTAAAAAATTGCCCGAAGTTTGTAACTACTGTAGCTCAAACAAATCAATCAACACCAAACCCAGACAAGTTTAATACACTGCATTTTATTAAAATGGCAATGCTAAAACAGTGCAATGTTATTCGTTTTTGTCATGTAAATTTAAATTACTAAACCTTTAATCCCTACTGCAACAGAAGGAAATGTTCATGTCCACTGACTTTCCTTCATTGGCTGTTAGATAAAGCATAAAAAATACTTGTAAACACTGTTTAACAAATAATTACACTTCACTGCATTAACATTGTAACAACTAATCACAGCAGAGAGTCCCTCCAGCAGATCCAGTCTAGCACTGATCTTTTTCCAAACGCCATGGAAGCAAAAAACTCTGCTTGTATGATAAATGTATTTTTAGAAATTCCTAATTTTGTATTTTAGAAAACTAAATAGGGGCAATAGTCTGGAAATACAAATATTTTTCCATACTCCGTTTTCTTTTTCTATTCTCATCCAAACCTAGAAATTACTCAAATCAAACTTTTCTTCCAAACTGCGTAGGAACCCTGCAGACAGGGCTTTCAAATCTTAAATATACATCACCGTTAAAAGGTTTGGTTGTTGCACCAAGGCTATATTTATGCGATCAAAAATACAGTAAAACAGTAACACCTTTAAACAAACAGCATTTATTTGAAATACAAGTCTTTTGTAACGTTACTGCTACTTTTTTCAATTTAATGCATCATTGCTGAACAAAATTTCTTTCAATTTTTTTTTTTTTTACCTTGTAGAGCTGAACTCTGTGATCCCCTCCTCTGAAACACACACAAACATAATGAGGTAAAGTGACCAAACAACTGTATCTGATGAACTGCATTTGACAGAATCCTTATAAAGCCTGTAAAATACACTACATGACTTTCCAAATTTGAAAAGATTTTAAAAACACAAGGCATCAGACATTTGCCAACTTTGTAAATGGTTACAGAGAAAAAAAACAGAAAACATGCACATCATGTTCTGAACACAACAAACTCTCCTAACAACAATGGCGCATGACAAATGAAAACAGTATGCTTAAAATATCAAACATGTTTGATATCCTCCGCATGGATGGAATCATAATCTGAAGCTTAATAATCTAAGTCTGTGCCCATCATACACTATGTGATTTTCTGTGAAAAATGTCAACTCAAATCTGCAGAATGGCTCTGACTTTTGGCCACTAGAATTGACTCCTCCAGACTATAAATTGTGAGAAAAAACTGGGCAAAAGCTGTGTAGAGTATTCCAGCCTTAAGGCCAATTCACATTGCACTGACAAATGCTGAACAACTTGGAAAATCCCCAAATTGCAGAACATCAATTCTCATGATGACAAACATGTTCAATCGCCGAAAACAATGGCAAAGTAACACACGGATCTGAAAAAAACCCCAAAAAATGTTGGTGCAGTGTGGATTGGCCTTTAACGGACACTGAATCATTTTTGAGATTGAGTGGGCTCTGGAAAGTGGTGTTGATCACGTGTTCCTGAGTGTTTGTGTACCTTGTTCCAGCATTGCCATGGAGATACAGGATGACAGGATGACTAGACTGGAAGCTTTTTTCATACCATTCAGCATCTTTTGCCTGAGCCTCCCTCCACATCACTGCAGGTACTGTGTGCCTGAGAGAGAGAGAGAGAGAGAGAGAGAGAGAGAGAGAGAGAGAGAGAGAGAGAGAGAGAGAGATGGAACAAGAGATGACAGGATATACAAAAGAGATATACAGCTGTTACAACACCATTTCCTGTACTTGAAATAATGAGAACGATTAAAGGCTTTGACCCAGTGAATGCAGTGCAGAGCTTTCGTGTTTACACCCCATGCTGTTCACGTGAGCATCACGACGCATGCATGTGATGCTGACGCACAAGCCGGCCAAAACAGAGTCGGCGTTCTGACGTAGAACACGGAAGCTCTGCACTGCGTTCACTACCTCAACTGCATAGAGACTGACAGGGAAGAGGAAAAACTGTAGAATAAAGTCATTATTTTTGTTTTGTTTTTGCACACAAAAAGTATTCTTGTCACTTCATAACATTAAGGTTGAACCACTGTAGTCACATTGACTATTTTAACAATGTCTTTACTACTTCTCTAGACCTTGAATGTGGTAATTTCGTTGCTTTCTATGGGAGATAAAAAAAAAAACGCATTTCATCAAAAATATCTTAATTTGTGTTCCGAAGATTGACAAAGGTCTTGCGGGTTTGGAATAACATGAGTGTGAGTACCTAATGACAGAAATTTCATTTTTGGGTGAACTAACCTTTTAATATACTAAGTATTATCATCATATTCTCTTATGCTCACCAAGGCTGATTTTAATTCATCAAAAATAGAGTAAAAAAATACAGTAAAAGTAATTTTTTCCTGTAATGGCAAAGCTGAATCACTTGATCCTTCAGAAATCATTCTCATATGCTAATGAACCATATTCACAAACAGTTATGATGCGTTTTAATGGTCACCAGCATTGTAAATCCTGCAAAGTTTTTCTCACACACACACACACACACACACACACACACACACACACACACACACACACACACACACACACACACACACACACATACTGGTTTTTGTGGTTTACGAGGACTTTGATGCTCAAACCAGTAGGATTGTGGTTTAGGGGGACACACCTTTCCCGATGCCCTACAGTGATGATAAAACTATCAAAAATTTTGTTTTGATCTGCAGATCACACATCTGGCTTTAAAGTTTCTTTACACACAACAGAACGGAAAATATGACAACATGACATATCAGTGGTATACAAGGACATTCCCGCCCATCCAAAAATGTTCCCGCCTATGACATAATTGTGATTTTTGGGTACAACCTGATTTATGAGGACACCTATTGTACAATACACAAAACATGTCATTTCTCTGGATTACAAGGACTAGTGTGTTTTACAGGTACATGACCACACACAACACACAAACCTGACGATATGGTGTATTACCAAGACTGAGGTGATTAATGAGTACCTGATCTTAAACACAATACACACCTGACACACTCCAACATTATAAGGACGGATGTGTTTAATGGTACATGACCACACACAACACACAAACCTGACGACATGGTGTATTACTAAGACTGAGGTGATTAATGAGTACCGGTTCCTCAATACAATACACACCTGACACACTCCAACATTACAGGGACCAGTGTGTTTAATGGTACATGACCACACACAACACACAAACCTGACGACATGGTGTATTACTAAGACTGAGGTGATTAATGAGTACCTGATCTTAAACACAATACACACCTGACACACTCCAACATTACAGGGACCAGTGTGTTTAATGGTACATGACCACACACAACACACAAACCTGACGACATGGTGTATTACTAAGACTGAGGTGATTAATGAGTACCTGATCTTAAACACAATACACACCTGACACACTCCAACATTACAGGGACCAGTGTGTTTAATGGTACATGACCACACACAACACACAAACCTGACGACATGGTGTATTACTAAGACTGAGGTGATTAATGAGTACCTGATCTTAAACACAATACACACCTGACACACTCCAACATTACAGGGACCAGTGTGTTTAATGGTACATGACCACACACAACACACAAACCTGACGACATGGTGTATTACTAAGACTGAGGTGATTAATGAGTACCTGATCTTAAACACAATACACACCTGACACACTCCAACATTACAGGGACCAGTGTGTATTAGAAGTACTTTAATTATGACTTAAAATAACAACATAAACATTGAGTTTTTCCGGTTTTAACCATGTAATACCATCATGGAATGGCATTTTAAGGGGAAAATGAAATCCACAACTAAAAAACTAGGTCAATAACACATGGACAACTGTGTAATCTGTGTAATCAGAAAGCATACAGCAATATTACTGTTTTGACATATTGAAATGGCAACCATTCAAAACTTTGAAAAAATGTGAACAGAATTGTTGAGTCAAGTCAAGTCAAGTCACCTTTATTTATAAAGCGCTTTTTAAACTACATATTGTTTCAAAGCAGCCCTCATAACAGGAACATTGTTCAACAAAGATTGTTTGGGCTGTACAGCAGAAGAGTATTGTGTCATTGTTCAGCCAGAGTCAGTTCAGTGTTGATTCAATTACGTTGTAAAACTCATCAGTTATTAATTTAGTTCACTTCATCTATACAGCAGCAGCAGCAGCTCTGGAGACAACAGTCATGTCATCGTCCAGCTCAGTTCAGTTCTCATACAATAGTGTCAATGCAGTCAGATCAATAATAATGTTGAATATTAAATTGTCATGTTTTTGTGACAAACTACTGCTTTAAAGAACAGTTAAACTTTAGAGATTTACAGAGTGAAGTCTTAGTATATTCATGCTCTAGAATGAAACTAACATAACCAACAACTAAAATAATAATCCTTATACAACAGCATCAAATGAGACACAATGCAACATCACTTATTTTGTGCTTTTCTTTTCAAGCTAATTCCTTGATTTCTTACAAAATCTCTTGTGTTTTGTCCACAATTTTCCTTTGGTCATATGTGACTTAAAATGATCAATTACAGCTGTAACTTCAGCATCTGACCAGCAAACCTTTTGTCCTTTCCGTCTTGTCCTTTTCCTTTCCGTTTTTTAATTTCTGCCGAACTCTCATTCTCTGTATAGATGAATGCATACTTTATTAAGCTCCCACTCTATCAAAGCTCATGTACTTACAATGATGGTCGTACTCTAATTTAAACCTCAGGTACCTTGACAAACTCAGCAGTTTTCCAAATGGGCATCTTCTGAACATCTGCAAGAAATCAGTTACATACTGATCAGGAAACTAAGATTTAACTCTCAAATACCTAGAACTTAAAACTGGTCATACACCTGATATCTAAAAGTAAAATTTCAAATGACACAAAATATTATTCTGGAGATTAAATGTTATCAGCCTGTTAAAGGGATAGTTCACCCAAAAATGAAAATGTGATGTTTATCTGCTTACCCCCAACGCATCCAAGATGTAGGTGACTTTGTTTCTTCAGTCGAACACAAATGATGATTTTTAACTCCAACCGTTGCCGTCTGTCAGCTGTATAATGGGTGTCAATGGAAACACAATTTATAAGAGTCAAAACGTATACATAGACAAATTCAAATGAAACCCTGTGGCTTGTGACGGCACATTTATGTCCTAAGACACGAAAAGATCGGTTTGTGCGAGAAACTGAACAGTATTTATATAATTTCTTACCTCTAATACACCAGTGAGGTCTGATCACAGTCTAACAGCGGAAGTAATGTCTAGCACTCATTGAAGTATATGCTCGAGACATCACTGCTGTTGTCAGAGCGCGATCAGACCTCACTAACCGAGTGCTGAACGCAGTTGGACATGGTGTATTAGAGGTAAGAAATGATATAAATACTGTTTGGTTTCTCACACAAACCGATAGTTTTGTGTCTTAGGACATCAATGTGTCTTCACGAGCCGCAGGGTTTAATTTGGATTTGTCTGTGCATGTTTTTTGACTCATAAATTGTGCTCCCATTGACACCCATTATACAGCTGTCAGATGGCAATGGTTGGAGTTAAAAATCATCATTTGTGTTCGACTGAAGAAACAAAGTCACCTACATCTTGGATGCGCTGGGGGTAAGCAGATAAACATCACATTTTCATTTTTGGGTGAACTATCCCTTTAAACATCTCCAAGTGTTTTACCAACACAAAAATGATAAACTCATTTGTATCAACCAGATTTACAATGTTGGTGCAACCCTGATTCCAATAATATTCTTATAGAAAAGTTGCACTATATAAGTGCAAAAATCTCTGTATATAATAACTGATTATTGCTCATTAATTATTACAATTAATGGCAAAAGGAATGTTTGGAAATATAAACTGATATTTCCTACTGACACACTACAGCAATAGATATAAATAAAACTTAAAACCATTTTTCTTTCGTGAAAATACAAATGTTAAGTTGAACTATAAATATATAATTTTATCTATGCATTGTATTTATGGCAATAATCTAAAATAATAATGGGTTAAAATAATAATAAACATAAACCTGTTAGTTAACACATACCAGCATTACTGGAGACGCCTGTGCAGCTCCAGCAGGAACAACATCCTGAGAAACGCTTTCATCAGGATCACTGGCATTAGGATCCATCATACTGATCTCATCTTGAAGAAAAACAGAATTTTAAAACACAAGAACATCTTTCGTTTAACCTGTTTTCAAAAGTAATTTATGAAACTTTATGCTGTTTAATAATAAATAAAAATAATAATAATAATAACTAATACTTTTAGATGACTATTAGAATTATTGCCAAGACAGAAATATACTACTACTGTAAATGAAAAACTATTTTACAATATGACATTACAATATTTCTGTTTTCATTTCTTCGCTTAAGCTGTTTCAATGAAAATAGGTTTATAAATGCATTTTATTACAAATCAGGTGAAATACTTGAAACAACTGGCCACACAAATTTTGTAAATAATGCGAATGTGAAATGTGTAACTGGTGCTCGTTGCGTTCCCAAATGCATGTTAAACTGCTGAGATAGAGTTCACTACATTCATTCCCTGTGAACTGAGACGTGGAAAACACCGAATCACAAGATGATCGAGTGAACAAAGTGTGATCTCCACTTTGAAACGGGGAGCGCAACGGACTACAGTCTTAATAAATTATCAGCTTTTGCAGTTTGATAAAGCCACATCGTGCTGTTGATTTTAGTTTGTTTGAAATGCTTTGCCAAAGCAATGAAACAAAACACAAAGACCAAAATTATATGAGGTAGTGCTGGGCGGTATACCGGTTCATACCGAATACCGGTATTTATTTTTGTTATGATATGAATTTTGATGATACCGCAATACCGGTATGTGTCGCTTAACCAACGTTCAGAACGCGGTGCAGCGTCACTGTTTGAGAGCGTCCCGTTTCACTGGTGCACTGTAGTGAGAGCACAGCAGAGATTGCATCACAGTAAGTCCGAAATCACCCCCTAAATCCTCATTCACTATTCCCTACGTTATCCACTTATATTGTTCACTTGAAAGAATGAATGAAAACGAGTGAGTGAATTCGGACAGCCGTTGTGTGTGCATCGGCTGTACACTCATTGTGGTGCATTGTGGGATTGAACGAGTGCACTCAATAACGTCCACTATGGTTTCGGACACCACTACAAATGGCTGTCGCCTCAAATAATGCCCTATTTGAGGTTATAGGGGGCGATTTTGGATTCAGTCCTTGATTACAGCTGAGAATTCAAGCAGCACGCGAGATAGAGCGGTTTCTGCGCGGAGCGCCGTGATGAGATTAACAACTTTCTCCACATGGATCATATTATATAGACCGGAGCGAGCCTGTTTACGTTTTTTATGGACCTATTTCATATACTCTAGTGCTCTAAACATGAGCCAGCAGCGTGTATTCGCACATATTTCATCACGTCTTCTTCAAATGAAATGTAACGTTATGCAAAGGACACTGAACTGTACGTCTGATCACGACCGCGATGACACGACGGGTTATTCTGCTACACAGAAATAGACTGACAATTCAAAGAAGAATGGTAAAAAATGTAACTGCTTTATTTAACTGCTTTCTGTGTTAAACTTACGTGTGTCATTTGTTCAGAGACTGTAGTGCTCTTAAATGTACTGAAAATATCCTTAGTTTAAATGTTCTTCCGCGTTTCTCCCTATTTTTGGCAGTTTGTTGTTATATAGCGTTAGATTTTTAAAATGCTTAAGGTGCCCTCAACTCTTTTTTTTCTATCTCCATGGTCATATTTTAATATTCATGTGTCTGTAATGAATGTGTTGCAGGTCTGAGTTTTATTGGTTGTTGTCTCCCCACAGCATCATTTTGTGGGGTTTTGTAAACCTGTATTAACTCTAGTGTAGAATTTTTCTACAATATTCACTCATCATGACAGTAAAACAGGGCATTCTAGTCAATCTACTGCAGTATTTCCTCTCTCAATCAGTAGAAAATGTGGTTAACGCCCAGTCATATATATATATACATACACACACACACCGTCATATACTGTGAAACCGATATAATTTTGAAAAATACTGTGATATAAATTTTTGGTCATACCGCCCAGCACTATTATGAGGCATATAAAAATATTTTCAGCTCATTTGGTTTAAACGTTTTTTTAAACCTGTTTACACCTGGTCACTTCATGCATTTTCTCTGAATGGATTGCTATGCAATAATAGAAAGACCAGGTGTAAATGCCCTCCAAAACGCATTCGAGACGGATTTAAATCCGATCGCTCAAATCACTTTGGACGTTGTCTAAAACAATACAGCTATGGAAAAAATTAAGAGACCACTCCAAGTTCAGAAATCAATGTTAAGTGGTCTCTTAATTTTTTCCATAGCTGTATATACATTTATACAATAATACATTTTACTCCTCCCAAAAATACTAAATAATAAACATGTGAGAATGTGTTATATGCATGTTATAGAAAGATATGACAGCATTACTGCAGCATGCGTTGGCGCAGATGAACAGATGAGTATCTCTTCAGTAAGCTGACGTGCAAAATACCTCAAATGAAACTTAAAAAGTCGAAAACGCTCAACACACAATCATCTTCATTAAAAAATGTGAGAATAAATGATTTGACCAGTGCTGATGCTGCTCATGATCAATAAAATGGAGCTCATAGCGGTAGCTTTTAATGATGTGAATACTGTTAAATCTGCGTATAGCACGGGAATTGATGACAGATCGCTGTAGCGCCTCCGCTCAAGCGGCTCGTGAATCGATCATCTCTTCCTACTAGTTCATTTATAGCATCAAATAAACATGAATGAACATCAGAAGGAATGTTGTTTAAAACACAGAAAGACATCAGTACACCATTTTTCAAGTTCAAGTCCACCGAGGTTAATCTTAAACTCCTGACAGCTTTGGTTGGATGGTGGATTTAGCGTTATAATTGGTTAGATTGTTTGTCAAACAAACTCCTGGCGGAGGGTCAATTAAACTAGTATACGTTCAGCTAATTGTCAGCCTCTTACATGTCTGCGTCTCGAGAGATTGCAGAATTCAAGCGTCAAATGATGTTTTATAAACAAAGTTTGGGAGGAGCGTGTTCAAGCAGTCTAATTGGCTCGAGAGGAGGTATATATACACTGACTAGAGCCGATCTCACCTATAGTTTCCTCGACCGTTTTCTGCATCCCGTCGCCACCCCGTTCCTTACTCTCAGTGGAGATATGAGGAAGTAATATGGATTTGAGCTAAATTTTCAAACTCTGATCCCTCGACCGCCTTGAACAGGACGCCAAATACACTTATTACACTTGGTTTTTTACTCTATTCAATTATTTGTAAGTGTGAATTTGTGAAAACAACTGCTACAGGTAATTGGACTTTATTTATTTATTTATTTATTATAGATTTTTGGCATTTTTTCATAAATTCAAATCTATAAATCCAAATATTTATTACATGTATGAAGAAAAGGTTCAGCACCCAAGGCTCTATCGCTATTGTCTCAATAGTGTTCAGTGTCTTTGGGCGGATTGGCATCAACGGCCATTAGGATTGTTTGTGATTTGGTCTTAGTGATTTAGGAGTCCTCTTGACTACTCCTAACCTTTTACAGATTTGGGAGCTAGTTTTAGCACTAAAATGTTTTGTGAAATACTCTTAAGAGCAAAAATTAGGACTGACACGCCGATTATAGAGTTTCTCATAAATCGGCATGTCAGGAGCTACTTTTAGCCTTAAGATGTTTTGTGAATATGGCCCCTGATTCTGTACAGACACATTTATGTGGCCAATCGTAAATGAAATTGTTTGAACAAATCAGTAAAAAAACACATGAAATGACCAGGTGTTAACAGGCCCAAAGATTATGTGAAAAAGTTCTCACTACACTAGCATTTTCTAAAAGGATGCAATGCTCTTTTTATTACCTTCTCCGTCTAACACCATCTTGATTGTCCATTGATAACTGGTCCTTCTCAGGGCTCACCTGAAAGCAAGGTAAAGAAAGAAAAATAAACATTCTACTACAGACAAAGGATTCAGAGATGATCCAAATGAAGCAGTACAGAAACTTAACACTGATTAACACTGACTGATCACTGTCAACTGAAAACATACAATGAAAACTATTTTACATTACAGGGTTTTCCACAATAAATGCGAAGAAAAAGTTTGGAATTTAACATATCCTATTCATTCACAAATGAAATAATTAATTCTGTCAGGACAGATGACAAAAGAAAGAGCTTAGAACAATTTTATATTTAAATATCTGTACATTTAAAAGTAAAAAGTCACTGAGTGGCCAGTTTGAACAAATGAACAAAATAATACATTACATTGCAAAAGTGGGAGGTCTATTATTTTTTTACATTTACACTCCAATACTTAATAAAAAGATCATTTGACACACAGCATCAAGATTATTTTGTTCCACCCATTGCTATGGTTATCAGCATCAATTGGATTTAATTGCACATATAAATACATTTGTCAATCCAGAAACTATGCAATGTGTAGTTAGCAGCATAAACAAATGTGTTATATAGGCCTACAGAAAGCAAAGATCGCTGCCATATTAGCCACTGAAGCTATCGATTACAACACGAGAAACACAAAGCTGCACTTCTGCAGAAACGTCCGTTATAATAAATGAAGTTGTGTGTGTGTGTCTGTCTACGTTGTGCATCTTTTATTGGCATTGTGTCAATACTTTGTTGGTTATAATGAAAGGATTCAACATGCAGCACTCGCGCTAAGCAAAAACTCAGACTAACAAACGCATCCGATTGGCTATTGTGTTCACATGCTCAACACAAATGTCTTCAGGTATGATGGTACATTTTAAACCACTCAGTATTAATAGTGATCAAACTAATGCGTTATAGTAGTGACCTACACATTTAAAACAGTGACATAAGTTAACATTAAAATCATGCATATAGTTAAAACTCTATAAATATACTGCCATAACCAATCAGGGATTCATGATATATCAGCCACCATATCTTACTGGCCGATAAATGCTCATTTTAATGTTATCATTCTCAGTCCGAACTAGGCCGATATTTTAACACTGATAAATAATGGATTATATGATGTGCGTTGTTCTCCATGATAGTATTGAACTGCTTGAAGGAAGATACAGTTACGGTGAATCACAAATCTGTGAAATCAGAGCGTTGTTACACGAAGAGCGCATCTGCGGAGTTACACCTTTATGACTAGCACAGTCAGTTTGCTTGTGCATTCGCAGCCTTTTGTGGAATTATAAGTTGTATTTTTTTATTTTGTGTATATATCTGATTAAACTCATATAGGATGCATTTGGTTGAGTTAATGAACGCGGCAGGAAAGCGCTTCATTGTAGGCCTACCGGTGATCATCTCTTCAGCATGCGCACTCAAACAGCAATGGATAACATTAATAACTATAGCTGGGACTGTCATATATACATAACATTATAATGAGAACACAACTGTAAGAAAACGCTGTGAATTATTTTGGATTAGTTGCCGTTTTTTAGTGTGTTGTTGTGGGGAGCGTATCCAGAACACTTTGTGACTTAATTCATGTACATCTGTGCATGATTTTGTGCAGGTATAAGTTGTAATTTTTTTGTATAAATATCTACTTTATCATATATAAGTTGCATCCCGTTGAGCGAAAACCATCTAACAAAGCGCTTTGGTTTATGGGTGTTCATTCAGCTCTTCAGGTTCATGCTAAAACAGTGTTATTTGAAACAGTAATGCTAAAGATGTTTAATAAAGATGTTTATATACACTTTTTTTTTTTTCAAAAACATTACAACTTGTATTGCTCTTATTTTCATCAACAATATGGTTTGAGTAAATCATTTCCCAACAGGCTTTCATTTTATTCATCCATAGCACATGTATTGTGTTTCTTTTTATGTAGCCTAAGTAATGTTGACCAATAACTTGTTTGCATTTTTATTTAATTTTATTTATTATTATTAGTAGTAGTAGTAGTGAGGCAATATATATATTTTTTGCAACTTTACAATAAGGTCTCATTTGTTATTGTATTAACTAACGTGAATCAACTGAGCAAAACCCTTGTAAATGTGAGTTAATAATGCACTGTGAACTAACATGAACACGCATATTTTAGGTTAACAGATAAAACACTGGATCCTAAAATGTCTTGGGAAATGTTGAGATTAACCTTAGCTAAGATTAATAAAACTTCGACAGGATTTGTCCATTCATTGTTAGCTCATGTTAACTAATACTAACAATAAACTTTACTGTGAAGTGTTGACACTTTTTTTAAATAAAGAAAATTGGCCATATGAATGTACACTACCGTTCAAAGGTTTGGGGTCAGTATGATTTTTTTAATGTTTTAAAATAAGTATCTTCTGCTCACCTAGCCTGCATTTATTTGATTAAAAATACAAACAAAACAGTAATATTATGAAATATTATTCCAAATTAAAACAGCTGTTTTCTATGTCAATATACAGTAAAGTGTAATTTATTTCTGTGATCAAAGCTGAATTTTCAGCATCGTTACTCCAGTCTTCAGTGTCACATGATCCTTCAGAAATCATTCTAATATGATGATTTGCTGCTCAAGAAACATTTATGATTATTATTAATGTTGAAAACAGTTATTTACATTTTTTTATGATGCTATGATGAATAGAAAGTTCAAAAGAACAGCATTTGTCTGAAATCTAAATCTTTTGTAACATTAAACACTACCGTTCAAAAGTTTGGGGTCAGTAGGAATTTTAATTTTATTTTTGGGGGATAGAAATAAAATTAATCAATACTTTTATTCATCAAGGATGAGTTAAACTGATCAAAAGTGGCAGTAAAGACAATTATAATGTTAGAAAATATTCTATTTTAAATAAATGCTGTTCTTTTGAACTTTCTATTCATCGAAGAATTTTGAAAAAAAATTGTACACAACCGTTTTCAACATTGATAATAATAATAAATGTTTCTTGAGCATCACATCATCATATTAGATTGATTTCTGAAGGATCATGTGACATTGAAGACTGGAGTAATGATGCTGAAAATGCAGCTTTGATCACAGGAATAAATTACACTTTACTGTATACTGACAAAGAAAACAGCCGTTTTAAATTGGAATAATATTTCACAATATTACTGTTTTTGTTTGTATTTTTAATCAAATAAATGCAGACTTGGTGAGCAGAAGATACTTATTTTAAAACATTAAAAATTCTTACTGACCCCAAACTTTTGAATGGTAGTGTCAAAATAATTGTAAAAGTAAAGGAATCTTATACTGGATCAAACTAGACTGCTGTACTGTATATGTTTGATTTATGCTGAAGTGTTTGGGACACGGTCTATTGTTTTTGTAATCAGGCTCTCAAAGTATATTAGAATTTGGATTTAGATTTATCTGCCAATGTATCATTTATCACCTTTCAAATATAAAAAATTATTGGTTATCAAAATTGGCCCAAATTTTCCTGTCAGCACATGCCTAATTTGATTTCCAAAAAGAAAAACAATACCTTCTGTACATCTCTGACTTCTGACTGGGACAGAGTGTTCATTTTGAGAGCAGAGGGTCCAACCTCACTGAGAGTCTGCAAACATCAAATTAGACATAAATATGTTAATGAATATGTTAACAGCCTAGATCTCACAAGAGTCTCTGCTACATTTGCTCATTCTCTTACAGCACAACTCTCACTTACCTGGTGTAGTCCCACAGTAAGAGCAGCACAATCATCACTGATGACAGCGGGGTCTCACGGCTTATCTGAAAATAAGAAATAAAGCTTTATATACAATCACTTCAACTAAGAGTTGCAAACCTTCAGTATATATGAAATATATCAAAGGGGTAATGTACAGTTAGACAGTAATTAATGCAAATTAAACATGGACAGGATGATCAGTGTCAACCATTCACAGCTTCCGATCAATAAATATGTGCACATGAAATATTGATTTAAGATCATATACAAGATCACATAATAGATCCATTTCAAATCAATATTTCAATATTTAAAAACCCATGGTAATGTTCATGGCTTTATATATGCATTACATTATGTGTGTGTGTTCATCACAGTATGTCAGGTTGTGTGTAGCTTTACACCTGTTTTATGAGGACATCATGAGAACATGTTCTTCATGTTTGACTTGACTGAAGAATCTCAGTGTGTTGTTAGATTGACACAAGCCTGGTCTATGAGGACACTAGTTTTACCGGGACACTGATAACTAGATACATTTGGATGGCGCCCTGAGTTCAGGGTTAGGGTTAGGGTTAGGTTAGGGGTATGTATGAGAGTGATAGTGGTGAAACGAGGTGTGCTAGTTGTACAGTAAGTGATCATGACTCACTTTTCACACACACAATCATAATTCAGTGACTGATAACTGTGGCAAACAATCTGCTTCTTAGAAACACTGAAATCTGTTCTATTCTTTAAAAGGTGCTAAAGAGGATGTTTTTGTCGACTGAGAAACCAAAGACTGTTAGTGAGTTTTTGAAATGAGCGCATGCGTAAGAACAGCCCCCCTCCTTCACAGCTCATTTCGAGGGAACGCCTCCCAAAACTCCTGCACAAGTATTAGATCACGAGTGTTTACAGCCGGCATTCGCTGTGTCGTGTTCGTGGATTCATTATGTCGGACTCACCGCAGGTAACTCATAATCTGCAGCTGTTACTCCTGTCTCCTGACAAAAACATTGCATGCGGCGCCTGTGGAGTTTGGAAAGTTACTGGAGCGCGCAGCCGCGCTCGTCTCTCACAAGGAACGTTACGGCAGTGATTGACAAGCCAGAGGGCCAATCGTTTACGCGATTGGCTGATGTTTTTAAGGCCCTACCTCGTGCACAGATGATGTATATTAATATTATTACTTTCAGTGCACCTAATAAATAGTCTTTTATCAGTTAGTAAACACAGTTTCAAGTAATATTGCAAAAATGTATAAAACAAAACATCCTCTTTACCACCTTTAAGGACTAACTCAATTATTACTTTACTTTTATTTGATACCTTTATTGTTGCTGTATCTTATTCTTCTGAATCTGATTCTTCTCAGTTACCATCTGAAAATAAGAAAGAAAAGCAAATAAAAATCAAATCAAAATAAAAAAAAAACAATTATTCATTGCAGTATTACTCATTGAAAGTCAATTTCAACTGAGGGTGCTTCTTTTTACCTACTTCTAAAATGATTATATCTAATCTAACAAACACAATAATGAGTTTTCAATATTGACATTTGCTACAGTGAGCTGTGAATTATGGTTTATCAGTATCAATCCCAATCTTCCATATGGGTGCACCCCAGAGTCCCGGTAAAACGAGTGTCCTCATAGACCAGGCTTGTGTCAATCTAACAACACACAGAGATTCTTCAGTCAAGTCAAACATGAAGAACATGTTCGCATGATGTCCTCATAAAACACGTGTCCTCATAAAACAGGTGTAAAGCTACACACAACCTCACATACTGCCATGAACACGCATGTAATGTGATGCATATTAGGGCTGGGCGATATATCGCATGCTTTTGTCACGCGCATTTCGTCAGTAAAGCCGGTTCCCTGATTGCCGCTAAATCGCCATCACCTGCTTTCAAATTTAATAGACAGAGCCGTAGATCACTGACAAGCTACATAATATCGCGTTCATATCGCAGATGAATCGCCTTCGATAATGAACGCGATATTGCGTGGCTTTTCAGTGATCTACGGCTCTGTCTATTAAATGGCGCTCCATTTGAAAGCAGGTGATGGTGATTTAGCGGTAATCAGGGAACCGGCTTTACTGAAGAAATGCGCGTGACAAAAGCATGCGATATATCGTGCAGCCCTAATGCATATATAAAGCCATGTAGGGCTGCACAATATATAGTTTTGTCACTGATACCTATCTGTGGGTGTGACATTGCAGTATAAATGAAGTCAAGTAGGCTATAGGGATCATAGTTGATCTGCGATCCATACGGACTACGGCTGCACGATGTATGGTTTTAGCATTGTATCCCGATGTGTGCATCCACAAAAGTCACATCACAGGATGTGCAATGTCAAGTGTAGGGATCGTAGTTGATCCGAACGGTCCAGCTGCCCCCGGTTAAGAGCGCATGTGACTTTTACAAATGTCATTTGCTTGTGTTTTTAAGTCCTGTCAATTTAAACATCAAACGCACTATGACTGGAACTCGCGCTGTTTTCTGACAGACAGATAGCACGTGAACACAGAGTTCAGTTCTCTTTCTCTTATCTTTGAGCTTGAACAAACACTCTCAGCGAAAACAGTTGGTTCTGTGTTGTAAACAATTAAGAAAACGGATGCATATAATATTGGACCCATACATGCTTTCCTCAATGTGTGTACCTCAATACAGTTAGATTAACCTGAAAAACATAAAGCACTGCTTATTTTAATTTGTATCTTATTTTTATTGTGTTTATCTAAGCTTGTAATTCGTTTATTATTCTCTAAGCAGATGCACTACCCTACAAAATGATCCCAATCATCCTAGAATGATTTATTATTTTCAAATATTGCTATTCAATTCATCTGGTGGAATTGTTTTCATATCGCAATATATAAATTGCAGAAAAACTAAATATTGCAATGTCAGTTTTTCTGCAATATTGTGTAGCCCTATTTCCCTGAGTAACATTTAACCTTTAATAATAAAGCAAGTAAAATCATGACTGTAAATAACATATAATATACCTGACACAGGTGAAATCACTGATGAATCTTTGTGAATACTGTATGTCTTCCTCCTGAGATTGGGCTTTCTCCATCACTGTTTCACTTCAGCATGATCTGATGTGTCTTCTGTCATCTTCTGTTTTTAGTATAAACGTCAAAAGATAAATTATAGTAAACAGCAAGTTATTTTCATACTTTATTGTATGATATTTAAGAATTATGTATAATTGAGGATCAATATTCCTTCATAAATTTTCACAATTGATAAATTATAGACAATAATACTGACAGTATTTATTTGACTGAATAAGAATGACAGTTCTGATACATCTTATCATAGCCAGTAAATCTTTGTTTCTTAATGTCTTTAAATCAAGCAGAACTGTAGTAATATTTACAGTAGGCGGGTATGTGAGGATACTGTACTGGGTGAAATGCCGTCCCCTTCATAGACTGTAGTCATGACAACGCCTTATTATGATGGCTTGGCTAGGTTATTGCATGCGATCAGAAAATGATGCAGTTACAATTATAGTTTAATCGAAAACCAGCTTTAAATGACAAGCATCGCTGATTCCCTCCTGACAGTCTTTAAACACAATCACAATCTCGCTAGCGCCGTTAGCATCGCGAGCTAGCTGCTTTATAACTGTAAAACGAGCTGCAAAGAGCTTACAAAACATGAACAAACAAGCCAAACGGACCCACAAGCATTTAAAAAGCAGAACAACTTACCTTTAAAATAATAGTAGCCTCCATCAGGTGCTCAGATGTCTTCTCAGGTGCAGCTTCTATCCGGCCCAAACAGGAAATGAACGCGAAGACTCTTATTATAAACCATACTTAATATAATATACGCGGGATTAAAATAATAATAATAAATATATGTGATGTGAGCGCACGAGTTAATGTGTGGTTGTGTTTACATGAATAGCATATGCTAACGAGCTAAATAAACTGTATAAATACTGAGTAAACAGCATTCAAGTTATTTTTATACTTTATTACATGACATTTAAGGGATATTTTTAATCGAGGATCACTATTTATTCATATATTTAATTCACAAATAAAAAATTATAGGCAATAACACTTAAATAATTAGTATTTTGCATTAACTCGCTTGTTATACAGACCTATGCTGAAGCTGAATGAAGCTCCGCCCACCGGCGCCATCTTGTCTCGCTGTTGTTCATTGCGTATGCAACCAATAGGAGCTGCGGAATTAGGCTCCGCCCGTCGGCGCCATCTTGTTTTCGTGATTTCCCGCCTACCAGTACCGATCTGACCAATCACAGGCCTCAATACTTACACTTGTGTGAAAAATGCAAATTTTCGATGACGCCGGTACAGTACCAGGACCCGGCTGCAGGGGCGCACTCTCATACACAGAGGATACACAGTGTATGGTATAAAATCAGGTTTTTGTGGTATATAAGGACATGCCGCGAAAATTGGAGAGGGTGCTTCTGGGACATAGAGAAAGGCATCTACATTGCCGGAATTACAAGGACATGGCCTGTGTCCTCATAAACCCAAATGTCCCCGTAATGCCGGTGCGTATTCAGGTCAAAAGTCCTCGTAAACCACAAAAACCAACACACACACACACACACACACACACACACACACACACACACACACACACACACACACACACACACATATATATATATACACATATATATATACACATATATATATACACATATATATATACACATATATATATATACACATATATATATATATATATATATATATATATATATACACATACATACATACATACATACATAATATATATATATATTTTTTTTTTTTTTCTCCATTTATAAACAGAAAGTACAGTATACTTCTTGTATTATATTAACTTTGCATATAATTCAAAAAAAAAAATAGTTGAGCTTAACACTATTGTGGGGTTTTTCTTTTGCTATTTGAGCAAATGGGAACACAAAATATAATATAGTCTCTCATTCACCGCTATATAAGAGTTCCCAACTATGACGACTTCCACGTTGGAGAAACCCAGAAGGGTCCATTTGCTGCTTAAGAAACTACTATTATAATTATCAATGTTGAAAAAAGTTGTGCTACTTAATTTTTGTGGAAAATGCTATTTTTTCAGGATTCTTTGATGAATAGAAAGTTCAAAAGAACAGCATTTATTTGAAACAGAATCTTTTGTAACATTATAAATGTCTTTACTGTCTTTATTTTGATCAATTTAATGCATCCCTGTTGAATAAAAGTATTCATTTCTTTCAAAAAAGTTACAATCTTACTAATTCAAACATAATACGGTACTCTTTTAGGACTCAAAACATCCTGTTCACTTCACCAAGAATTTATTATTAAAAGACTTTCCTATTCAATACTGAATCTGAGCAGTGCACAAACGGGCTTATTTATGCAGAGAAAACTACAACATCAGCGGCAAGAGGCTTATATGGCCCTTCCTACTGTTAGTGAAAGTCAAACGCACACATACACAGTCACACCCAATGGCCAGCAGCCACGGGCCCGTGCAGTCCTCTGTCACTACGGATTTACAGACTTTAGGCCACAGGCTGCGTTTCAATAAGTGCGGGAGTTTTTCCACGCCCTTCAGAAAGGCAGCCATGGCCATAGGCGAGAGAGAGGGACAGAAACTGCAGGGTAGAGAATGTGAGGACAGAGAGACAGAGAGAGAGACAGCGAGTGGAGGTAAGCCAGGCTGTGTCTGTATTTTAGCCTTAGTTCTGTGTCTGTGCTCTCACCACACTCCAATGTTGATTCCCTCCTCTGGCTGCAGGTAGAAGTTGTTTGTGTGATTCAAACCCTGATCCTGTGGTCTCTTCAGATCTATAAAATACGGCACTCGCACTGAAGGAGAGAGAAACAGAGAGAAATCAGTCAATAAGAAGTAGAATCTGATGCATTTCTGAGTTAAACAGGATTTTCTATTGAAAAAAAAAAAAAAGAAAAAGTAGGTCAGGACTTGATTTTATCCATTGGGAATTGATGGGATCTTGAAAAGTCGGCATCAGATACCAGAATGGAATCGTCAGTTGAAATAAGTTTTAGAGGTGGATAAAGTGATATTTTATACATTTTGATTATGAACTATTATGAATTTAATAAAAGGTAACTAGTGTTAATTTTTATTTCATGTTGCCTTTAACATCTGACCACCGAGATTTGAACATCAATGTTCAAGAAAATTCCATATGACTCATTTTATTAATATTAATGCTTTTTAATTGTGCATTGTGTTACATAGCAGCAAATTTTGCTGATAATTTGTACACAGAAATTTTAATTTATTATTAATTTATCCAATAGACATCAGTACATGTAGATTATCCAAACGTAATGCACACATACCGCTTAACAGTTTGGGGTTAGTTCGATTTTTTTTTTTTTAAATGTAATGCTCATATTCAGCAAGGATACATTAAATTTATCAAAAGTGACATTAAATACATTTTTAATGTAACAAAAGATTTCATATAAATGCTGTTTTTTTATCTATTTCTCAAAGAATCCTGGTATCTACAAAAAAAGCAACAAAACTGATTTCAACATTGAAAATTATAAGATAGAAGCATATTAGCATGATTTCTGGAGTAATGACGCTGAAAATTAGAAAAATAAAATAAATAATAAAATGGGAAAATTCTAATAATATTTCACAATATTACTGTTTTACTGTATATTTGATCAAATAAAATCAGCTTTGGTGAGCATAAGAGACTTCCAAAATCTTCGATCATCAGTGTTGTACTTACAGGAGTCTTAAAGGTACAGAAGCAAAGAAAAGATGACTCTACTGTAATTACAAATTTTATTTTCCATACAAAAAATGTGTCACTCTGTACACGCAAAAAGTGTAAAGCTGTTCTGTATAGTTTCAGTAAACTAAAGAGATTTAAGATGGCTGAGTTTTCATTTTATACACTCTTCAATAAGGATAAATTTTGATGAAATAATAAATTATTGAACATTTGCAAATGAAGTAATCATGCTAGTAAATAATTTCATTCAAAGGTTTTTGAAATTCTGCAAGTCTGGTCTGGAAATCAGTCACGTGAATATAATGACTGTCTTTGCAGAAAGAAACTATGAATAACATTAAGTTTGCTTTTTAAGAACTGAAAGTGTGCCACAAGCTTTCTCAGGAGACTGATGACTAGACTAAGTTCACCGACCTTACAGACTTCTCTCTGAGTTAAGCAGAAACTTGAATGCTAACAGTCTGACTTTTACACAGATTCTCTCCATTATTAGCTCGGACTACAAACAGAAGCAGAACATAGTGTGGAAACACATCAGCTGACAGAAGCAGTGTGACACTGCTGACAATGCTAATGCTAACATCAGCCCAAAACACCACAGAACATGACTAATAAAAGAGAAATTAAACTATGACGTGACAACATATGAATAATCTGATAAGATCGAGAGACGTGTGTGAGAGGCTGTTGAAGTGAAACAGGATCTCCGAGGCAAACAGAGTGGGCATTTAACTGGATTGATGGATGAATGACGGCTTTGTTTGGTCGTTACAACAAAAGGCTGACTATAAACCCAAACTGCTACTGTATATGCAACTTTAATGTTTGAAATGTCTTGTTAATGTCATGATGTCCAGCAGAGTCTGTTCTGTAATGGATACTACTTTAATATACCAAAAGACATTATGTTGCAAAACATGTGCTGAGGCTTTAGTAAATAAGAGGACAAAGTGGAGATTGTGGATCAGCGATTATGCATTACTGAACACTACCATTCAAAAGTTTTTGATGTCAGTAGGATTTTTGAAGCAAATTAATCATTTTATTCAGCATTATATTGATTAAAAAGTGACAGTAAAAACTTTTACATTGTTACAAAAGATTTCTATTTCAAATAAATATTCCATTGACTCTTTCCTCCCCAGCGTTTTTTTTTTTTTTTAAAGTTGCCAGCCACCACCAGCATTTTTGATCATTTTTGATAAAAACAAAAGCTTTATGCATTATTTTTTATCAACACTTTACTATGGGTTTATTTAAAAAAGCAACATTTTGAACTAAAATCTGAGAAAATTGCATTTTTGTCAAGGTCTACAACATGTGCATGATTCTATTGCTTGTTCCTGCTTCTTCTTCACCTGTGTTTTGATCCTGAGATTCTGTACTCTTTCAGAGATGCATAATAGCACCCCTACCGTATACTGTAACATTAAAAACATGTACTGCCAGAAAATTTTGTGAATAGTGGGGAGGCGATGCATCATGAATGCGAATGCAAAATTCCATCAAAGGCAGGGAAATAGTTAAAAAATTATTTATCACGGTTTCCACAACATATGAAAGTCAGCAAAAGATCAAAATTAACACTATTTACTTTGTTAGCACACATTACTTGCCTTGGGGTGAATGGAAGTTAATCGACAGAAAAAAAAAGTTATTTCGAAACTCTGAAACAGGCAAAATATTAGATTTTATGAAGATGCACTATGCCGTTTTTATTTGATGACTTTAAGTGTGCATGACTGAATGTGTCTTAAGGGTTGGTCTGAGCATGCTGAATACTTCACAGGGGAAAATGCAGCATAACAATCTCCTTGGATACTACAATTCCCTTGAGGTGAAATGCCCTAAGACTGTCCTTGCAGCAGCAGATAATAATGCAAACTGACCCATCATATTACTGAATTAAATTTAAACATCATCAGAAACTGATGCAACAACCAAAAAAATGACAGCTTACATGGCAGTTTTGCTTGAATAACAAAATGCAAATGCAAAATGACTGATCTAAACACAAAGGGTTAAAGAGGTTGGTTTAAAAAGACACTCACTGAAAAAAACAAAAAATGTTTTACATATGATATGCTATGGGTCCATCACCTCACCCGTATTGTAATTTTTGTGGGCCTGGATGCCTGTACACTTTGATACGTATGCTTTGGGACTGTCCAGATGTGCAAATATTGTGGGATATGGTGCTTGACATTTTGTACATGGCTACTAGGATTCGTTTATATTCATTTTGAGAATTGTAAACTGATGAAGTGAGAAGGTACGAACATCTTGGCTAACTGCCATGACTGCTGCAAAGAAGATACTAGTTCGTTGGAAACCTCCTCATGATCTTTCTACTAATCATTGGCTACATTTTTTATTGGAGACACTATATTTCTGTATGCAAAAGATTGGCTTAAAAACTTGCAAAACTTAAATACTCACAAGAATTAGTTTACAAAGACTGACCAAAACACTTGCTTAAGATAAAAGAATGTTTAAAAAAAAAAAAAAAGCCAAAGCCAAATGTGGCAAATAGTGGCCTTCATATACAGTATAGTTTGGCCAAGTTAAAAAGATTGGTCAAAAATACTCACCAAAGTTTAAAAATACTAATTTTGCTTGTATTGATGGACAGAGTTTTACAATAACAGGAATGGCGATGTAGATCCCCAGCACCCATATCAGTATCCTCCTCAGCCTCCACATCAGACCACCCCTGCAGACCGAGAGAGAAGTGATTACATAAAACGATAATTTACATAAAAAGTGATTTCTTTAACATGCATAAATATAAGCCTTAATGTACCGAATAATAATAAAAAAAAAAGGATTGCAAAATTAAATTGTACCACACACCAAGTTCTATTTTGTCCAATTCAACAAGACCTGCAATGATTGTTAAAGAACAACATTCCCTCAAATTTGATTGGCTGAAACACTTCAAGCTAGTTAAAGAATATATCATGGAAATATTAAAGAATGCTTTTGTAATATACATCACATGGAAGGTTTACCATGTGTAAGTACAAGATGTGAACAAAAATGTTGGTTTGGCAATGAAGAGTTAATAGTCCTCATAACGTGGCCTGTCCTCTCACAATTTCCCTCACACTCAGAGGTCAAACAGTGTGCATCTTTGCGGCCAGCGGTGACCTCTAAATTGTGCCGGGGAGTATAAAGTGTCATGATTAAAATTAGAGAGAAAGCAGGAGATCACTTAGAGGAAAAAACTCACCCTGTCTGACTTACTGCCCTGAGCTCTACTGTAAGGTCTGTGTGGCTATGCGTTTGTGGCTGATACACAAATTGAATTGTGACTTTACAATGCTAAAGGGTTTGTGATGAAAAGCTGCTGTATTGAACTTGTTTCATTTCCTCCTTTGCATCAAACTGTGAATGGAATTTTCCTTCCTAACTCATGACCAGTGGATTACTTAAACAATCAAATACTAACACACACACACACACACACACACACACACACACATTATATACGTAAAATTGTATCACAAATTCCACAAAAATATTAAAGGGATAGTTCACCCAAAAATGAAAATTCTGTCATCATTTGCTCTCCCTCAAGCAGTTCCAAACCTGTTTGAATTTCTTTGTTCTGCTGAACACAAAGGAAGATATTGGAAGAGAGTCAGTAACCAAGCAGATCTCACCACCATTTACTACCATAGTAGGAAAAATAAATACTATGGTAGTCAATGGGGGGCGAGATCTGTTTGTTTACTGACATTCTTCCAATATCTTCCTTTGTGTTCATACAGGTTTGGAACTACTCAATGGCGAGTAAATGATGACAGAATTTTCATTTTTAGGTGAACTATCCCTTTAATATTTTTGTGGAATTTGTGATACAATTTTACATATATAATATGTGTGTGTGTGTGTGTGTGTGTGTCATATCAGGACACAAATTTTTATAATGACATGGGTATGACATAGTTATTACAAGGAGAGGGTGACTTATGAGGACATTACCCCATGTCCCCATTTTTCAAAAGCCTTGTAAGTAAAATAAGAAAGTAAAAATGTGCACAGTTTTCTGTGATGGGTAGGTTTAGAGGTAGGGGTAGTGTAGGGGGATAGAAAATATGGTTTGTACAGTATAAAAACCATTTGGAACTACTCAAGGGTGAGTAAATGATGAAATTGAACTATCCCTTTAAACAGCACAACTGTTTGTAACATTGATAATAATGAATGTGTCTTGAGCTCCAAAGCGTATTAGAATGATTTCTGAAGAATCATGTGAGATTAGGGTAATAGCTGTTAAAAATGAGCTTCGCCATCACAGGAAAAAAAATTACATTTCAACATTAAACTGTAATAATACAGTATTTTACAATATTATGGTTTTAACTGTATGTTTAATTAAAGGTGCCATCGAACATTTTTTTTTACAAGATGTAATATAAGTCTAAGGTGTCCCCTGAATGTGTCTGTGAAGTTGCAGCTCAAAATACCCCATAGATTTTTTTTTATTCATTTTTTTAACTGCCTATTTTGAGGCATAATTAGAAATGCGCCAATTCATGCTGCAGGCCCTTTAAATTGCTTGCGCTCTCCGCCCCCTCCCGAGCTCTCGACTCTATCATTGCATAAACAAAGTTCACACAGCTAATATAACCCTCAAAATGGATCTTTACAAAGTGTTCATCATGCAGCATGTCTAATTGCGTAAGTATAGTATTTATTTGGATGTTTACATTTGATTCTGAATGAGTTTGATAGTGCTCCGTGGCTAAAGCTAACATTACACACTGTTGGAGAGATTTATAAAGAATGAAGTTGTGTTTATGCATTGTACAGACTGCAAGTGTTTAATAATGAAAATAGCGACGGCTCTTGTCTCCATGAACACAGGAAGAAACGATGGTAACTTTAACCACATTTAACAGTACATTAGCAACATGCTAACAAAACATTTAGAAAGACAATTTACAAATATCACTAAAAATATCATGGATCATGTCAGTTATCATCGCTCCATCTGCCATTTTCATTGTTGTTCTTGCTTGCTTACCTAGTCTGTTGATTCAGCTCTGCAGATCCAGATGTTAATACTGGCTGCCCTTGTGTAATGCCTCGATCATGGGCTGGCATATGCAAATATTGGGGGCGTACATATTAATAATCCCGACTGTTACGTAACAGTCAGTGTTATGTTGAGATTCGCCTGTTCTTCAGAGGTCTTTTAAACAAATGAGATTTATATAAGAAGGAGGAAACAATGGAGTTTGAGACTCACTGTATGTCATTTCCATGTACTGAACTCTTGTTATTTAACTATGTCGAGGTAAATTCAAATTTCAATTCGATGGCACCTTTAAATAAATTCAGCCTTAATAGGCATAATAGATTTCTTTCAAAACAATAACAAATCATACTAACACCAAAATTTTGAACATTCGTGTACATGTACACTTTAGTTTCATTGCAGTAAATGGCACCCTTAAAAGGTGCAGTCATATGAAATCTAATGACAAGACAAAGATGAGCGAGAGAGAGAGCATCCCAGACAGGGTGAAAGAAGAGTAAAGGAAATAATTCAGGAAGCAAGCAAGAGCTGAGCATCCGGTTTGATCCGGCTGATCCTGGATCAGTTCCACCACAAAATTTAAGCATTCCAACGACCTTTCCTCAGCCTCCTTCAGAACACACCTTTGATCAAATAGTATTGTAATTGACTACTATGACGAACTAAAGGTTCAAAGTAAATAAATGGGAACAAACTGAATAATAGAATCAATTACTTGTTTCCTCCCACATTTATGGAAAAGGGTAGTAGAGCAAAGGCAGGAAATGATGTGGCTTTGAGTTCTCTACCCTCGTCTCCCATCTCAATGTGTCAGCATGCCAATAACCAATAAGCCACAGCACTGACTGCATTATATACTTGTGTACTTATTCCAGGTGATTAATGCAGCGGGCAGCTGATCTCAAGTTCCCTGCAGAGATAAGACTTTTGGTCACCTGGAAGTGAGTCACACAAAGTCTGATCTGAGTGTGTGTGTTCGTGTCCATGTGGTTGGTTTGAGAGTTTTTGCCAGTGTGTGAGAGTGCAATGTGATTGTGATAAAGAGAGAGAGCAAGACTATTGCCTAACAGCACATACAGGCTGCACTGAGACTCATTACTACGCAGTACTTGCATAAACACTGCCACTGAGCTGTTTATGTGTGTGTATAACCTTTCAGGATGTTATTGATTATATACACATTAGTATCTAGTAGAACTAGCCATTTATTTGTCTTTGTGGCTTAACTAGATTACAGTGTATTTACTGGTTAGATTAGAAGATAAGACAAGATGTGCAATTCAGGGTTTTTACACGCTGTTTTTGCAGGTACATGTCCACACAGAGCATCCTAACCAGAGCTTTAAACCTTCAGGGTAGCACTAATATGTTAAGCCATGCTGATCCAATGCCATATGGGCATTATTACGGCTGTCTGGGCATCAGGAGTCCAGACTGCACTGGGACAAAGAGTTTATGACTAGTGCACTGAGCAAAAAATATGGGAAGGAATGAGAGATGCACCAAAACTGCTGAGATCTTGGCAAAAAAATATGCCAAAACAAAACGCCGGATCGGTATTGGTGTAGAACCTGGAAGCGCTGCACTGTGTCTACAACGAAAACAGTATAGGAGAATAACAGGGAAGAACTAACCCTTTAAATTTTTCAAAAGTGATGGTAAAGACGTTCATGACTGTTCTTTTGAACTTAATATTCATAAAAGTATACGAATATTAAGTTCAAAATATAAGAGACTTCTTCCAAAAACAATAAAAAAAAATCTTTGCGACCCCAAACTTTTGAGCAGTAATGTACTTGGAGAGGTAGGAAGGTCTACTCAGTTTACCATGACACCTTACAGCATCACACAATGATTCATTTTTCAGTGCTGATTGCTGTTTAACTGTAATTTGACAGTTCTGGTCCTGCTTTAGAGCACCATCTTGGTAATTTAGCTCTATTTGTGTGTATGCGTGTGTGTGTGTCAGTCTCTGCATTTGACAGGATGCAAGCCTCTAAAAATGATCACCTCCAACATGCTACACCCACACACCCAAACACTCATACTGAGTTCATACTCTGTAATCACCAAGTCAATTGTATACATCTTAAAATAGAAATTAATTTTAAAACTAAAACCACTAATGAGTTTATACAAACGTCTGCAGAGTGGCAACAGTCAGCCGTCTTCATACCATATGTATGAGGACATCAATCTCTGAAAAGAATATCATATCAATATTCATTCAATAACCCATTAATAATCATTGTCTTTTAATTGTAAAAAGAGAATACCTCCACATTTCATTGATCAGTCTAAACATAAGCAATGTTCAAATGATAAAACTATGCAGTTGTTTGCCATTTTTGTGTAATTATATATACCTGGCATTAACCATGCAGGAAAAGTGAAACCCTAAATGCACATCTGATTCTACATGAATAAATGATTGGGTCATTTTCAGGTCAATGTTTTTGGCAGAGACCAGATGCATGATTCTGTGTATTACCAGAGCAGACAGGCAATAAGATCCTGCTGTACTGAACGATAAGCCTACTTTAGGATTAACTTTAGAACTGAATTACACAAGAACACTGAAGTATGCAAGAAACAAACTGAGCAACATTTCATACTACAATACAACAATACAACACCATAAGAGAAGCACACAAAAGATGATATTTTTTTGAAGAATGCTACCGTCCAAACACTGGACCGTGTGAAAAAAAAGTCAGGCTAAGCTCTGCAGATTTGACTTGTTCTTAACAGATATCATAGGTTTTAGATTCAAAGGCATCTTCTGAATCCAAACAAAACCAGTGTATCCCCTCTGCCAACCTCACACTGTGAGCCTTTACTTCTTGAAAGCCACGGTTAGATCACTTCCACTCAATTCTAAGAAGCCAGATTCAAAACGTCTCAGGAAAACTTTTTTGTCTCTTCCTTCTCTTTCTGTCGGACGCCAAAGGCTTGTCTCGTGTCTGCGGGTACCAGACAACAGCCCCTAAGTGGCAGACGTTGGCATAGGATATGCTTTTAGAGCTCTCAGCTACAGCTACCCAAATCAATGTCCTAAATATCTTGGTCTGAATGTAGACCACCAAATGCCAAATACTAGCTCTATCAGTGACAATGATTAATGGTCCTGACTGACAAACAATATCTAGAGTGACTTAAGAACACATATACATTTTACATTATACTGCATAATGCTAAGAGATCAGTAGTTAAAATACTAACAAATAACTTGAAAAGTTATTTTCACATCTGAATGTACCTGAACTATGGATCTGCTGTGTTTCATATAATGATTGGTAGTAAAAGTTATTATACATTTACATGAACGTTTACAAGTTTAGGGTCGGCACACTCTTAAAAACAAAGGTTCCAAATAGAAGTTTTTAAGAGTGAAGATGTTTTTGATCTGTTCTGCTTTTATACTGGCACAAAAAAGAAAAAGTTTTATTCATGTCTGACATAGATTGCATGTTGTTGCAAACCTGATTTATTTTATACATCGGTTCTGAGATTTCCAAATGTGGTTTTATAGTAAATCATATCCCAAAAATGTTTTTTTTTTTTTTTTTAAATCAGACTTGATTTCAAAAGACTCAGATTTTACAGAACATCAATCTAAAAAAAAAAAAAAAATAGACATGAGACAAAGACAGACATGCAATTGAAGGTTAAACTGTAAAAAATGAAGATGGACGGAAGAAGCAGCAGTAGAAATAGAGAAAAGTGGAGCCCTTTCACAAACCTGCAGCTACATGTAATAGATTATGACAGGTCTGAGGGACTGGACTCTCAGAGCACTATAAGGTGACACTGAGACAACACAGTTTGTGGTAGGAAGAGACTAATGCCTTCCTGCTTTTAACAGCAAAAAACGGCATCTTCTGGTAACACTATACAGGAAGTGAACTGTTAGCTACTCCCATCAGACAAAATGGTATTAATAAAGCATTTAACTTCTGTAATATGATGTACTTAGGTGGAAACTAGCTTTGGTGGTAATTCCCTTCTTATTCAACACTTTGTTTCTTGGAATAAATTAATCATGACTGACTGTGTATAGAGCATTTCTTGTTCACTCACAAACAAGACAAATGACATTTCTGGAGGAAGTAAAACAGGTCTGTTTTGATTTCCTTTTGTTTTTAAAAAACAGATGATGGAATTACATGGCACACATTCTGCCCTGGCATTGAACTATATGACAATAATGCAAATGGCCTGAGATCAGCCAGGACGGGCATGTGAAGGTTATGTGAAACTGTAGACACTGCACTCCTGAGGATGAGGGGGGGAAAAGACACGTGATTACAGGCTCTCTACTTCCTCCCTCTCTCCTTTCTTCCTCCCTTTCACTCAGCCTAATGAGTGTCTCTAACTACTCAGCGGAGGATGGAAGAGCGGTTTTGACAGAGATGCCAGAGTTAGTTACCGCTCTGTTTAACCCAAGATTAGTCTGCTTCAAAAGACTTCACGAAGAACTACTACCGCTATTTTACCAAACCAGTTTGGGCAGGCGCAAAACAACATATATGCAGTCTCAACAAATCGTTGGGTTGCCTGAATGACTAGTGAACCTTAAAGAAGCCTGTAAAGGCTGGTTTCGAGTCACTTGAAGTTTTTGTGCTAGACAAAGTGAATGGAACAGAATAGAGGTATCTTAAACTTTTTGACGGGCAAAAAAAGTGTTCAAATGCCTAAAACATCCAACTAAATGTGGATGGCTGGAGAAGTAAAGATGAATCTTCTTTGAGAGGGTGCAAATGGTGTAACATCACACTGTTATCATGCTAACTAAAGGAAAAACTGAATGAACAAGTGGCTATTGATGATTAGTTGTTGACCATCATAACCCAAATTTCATTCACAGCAACTTCTCCTACACTTCACTACATTAACTCTTTCCCTGCCATTGACGAAGTTTTCCATCATTCATGACACAACGCTTCCCCACTAATAACGGAATTTTCCAGCAATTCATGTTTTCAGTTATCTGGTAGTGGCCTATTACACATCTCTGAAATAGTACAGGATCTCCGGATCAAAACACAGGTGAAAATGAAGCAGAAACAAGCGATAGAAGCACTGCTTCTGCACATGTTGTAGTCTTTGACAAAAGGCGATTTTCTTGATTTTTTGTTCAAAATGTTGCTTTTTTATTAAACTTACCCACATTTAAGTGTTGATAAAGAATACATGTAGCTAGAATAAAAGTTTTAGAAATAACACCTTTTTTTGGTTTGTTTGTTTAAAAGCAGAGCCTCTGTTCTTTCTTTTCATATATTGCATGCTCAGATATTCATACAACAATATAATCTGGGCGCCATGAAAGTTTTGTGAAATGCTAAAAAAAAAAAAAATCAAATGGTGGCTGGCAGTTTTCTTAAAAAAAGCCTGACGGGGAAAGAGTTAACATATTCTTGGTATGTTTATCAGATGAGTCATTGTCAAACTCTGATGTTAGTCTTCCTGAAATCTAAAAAAAGATTTCAGAAGATGCCTTGTCAAGACTTATTTTTCCAATCAAACCTGACATACTTTCACAAGAAGACCTAAAATAAGATACCAAATTGTCACAATTAGGACGTCTCTTGGGTCTACTTTTGATCTAGAGCTCCTGATCCCAGGATGCAAGATAAGACCAGACTTTCAGGTTGAAATGTGCAGGACGAATAACTGACATGGTTTTGAGGCATTATTTAGCCTGAAGGCTAGTCCTCCCCTCCTTGAAATGGATGTCTTTCAGAATAAGGGAATGCAACCAAAAAACCTATTTAAATGAAGATTTTTCTATGCCTTTTAGCTTTAGTCATGTTGTAAACAGAAGTAGCAACAGATCTTTTCTTCCATATTGTGATGTACATCCAAATGAAATGGTTTTATGCAGCCGTTGTTGATAGGATAGAGGCAGATCTGAATCCGAGCAGTCGACTATAAGAAAGGGGAAGCGGACAAAATGATTAAAGTCTGGCATGCATCACAGAGAAAAGTCTGTCATTCGATAGATTTATGATATTTTTATTAAAAATTGAAAAGAAAATTGGAGAAATTAAACATATATATGGATGAACAGTTGGCAATAAGATCAATAACATGCATTTAGAAAATAGATAATCTAAATGCTAGTAAATAATTACAGATAAATGTATTTAAATGTACAATTTTCTCTACCATGAAAAAAAAAGATCAAAATATTACCAACCATCCTCTTTCAATAAAAAATGTCAACACCGTAACCTCAAGCAATATAATGGGGTCTTTAACTTCAATGTCTGAAATTTTACATGTGACTTCAGCTAATTTAATTTCAGGTCCTGTGAATTAAAGCTGAACTGACCCTGTTAACCTTGAACCGGCCAGCCACACAAAGGTCACTGCAACCAGACTAACCAGTGGCAGCTCCTGTGTCGGACACATGACCGGCTCCAGCACCCAATACCCCAGACCCATACAGCACCGGAGGAGAGTCCGATTACTGCGGCATCGGATACAGTGCAATAGTAGAGTAGCATTTCAGCTCAAATGAGATGTGATGGTAGACCTTTACCATACTGTTTCCTGCTAGAGTTTCCTAATATGATGAACAACGTCTTTTATAACAGGACATTTTACAGGTTTGTTACAATCTTTCAATGGAATCTTTCATGACGGCTGAGTTGAAACTAACTGCAATATTTTGTAACATTGTAGTTGAGAGCTGTAAGTGTTTCCTCAAAGTAAATCCCACTATAAATCTGATAAATCAGAACATATAAAAGCGCTAGCATATTTTTAATAGCCACTATCCATATAAATTAGCGTTTAAAAGTTTGTGGTCGGTAAGATTTTTTAAATGTTTTGAAAGAAGTCTCTTATGCTCACCAAAGCTGCATTTATTTGAACAAAAATAAAGTAAAAACAGTAATACTTAACAACTAAAAAAAACTATTTTTTTCTAAACATATTTTAAAATGTAATTTATTTCTGTGATGACTGAATTTTCAGCATCATTACTCCAGTCTTCAGTCTCATGATCCCTCAGAAATCCCTCAAGAAACATTTCTTAATATTTTCAATGTTGAAAAGTTGTTGTTGAAATATTTGTGTGAAAACTGTGATACATTTTGATATAAGAATAAAATTTTTTTATCTGAAATAGAAATGTTTTGTAACATTATAAATGTTTTTACTGCCACTTTTGATCAATTTACTGCATCATTAAAAAAAAATAAAAAATCTTACTGACCCCAAACATATCAATGGTAGTGCAACATTAAGCAAACATGAGGCATAGGTCTCTAGCTGACCAATTCACTCAAAACCAGTTTGTATTTCCATGTGATATGGCAACCATGAAACCTAATACAATCCTCTTATCTTAAAAGCATTTTGGAGTTGCGAGCCACCAGCAGAGAAGTAGTGATCTGTGGGAACTCCTCCAGGTTCCCAATCGGCAATATGTCCTGGCAGTACTCATTGTTTCTTTGCTGGATGTATGATGTTTTAACACCATACCGCACCTTCCTCTCACTTTGATCTGCAGAGCAAGTCCTGGCTGAGAAGAATGACATCACTACACACACCTTCACTTTTTTCTTACTGCTTAAACTCTTTCTAATCAACCCAGCCATGACATGGTCATGACTGTTTTTATGGCAAACAATCAGTATAGAAATTTCTAGAACCTTCGCATTTAAGGCCTAATATTGTATAATCAGAGCAGAGATATGCCTGGACAACAGCAGAACACGACTTTTCCCACCATGCATCCTCCTACAGTGATGCAATCTTATATTATTTTAAATTTAGCAGTAAAAACATGAACTGTATGACTCAGCTCTGCTTTAAGAAAGTCCACAGATGATATAACCTTGCTGCCACTGAAGCATTTAACCATGCATTAGAAAATAACTCTCTTTTGTATGTAGGGGATCTCCAATGAACTCCAAATCTGGCTTTAAGAATTTCCACTCGACTCAAACAGAAATGCTCCAGCTACTATGTACAAGGTCAGTGCAATTAAAACATGGTAAAGATTGTAATGTGACACAAAACGGAAATGACTTCCCAAAAAGCACAATACTTTGAACAATTGTCTCCAATTTCTAAACAATGGAAGTGTAAAACAACATGTTAGGGTTTATGGAGTCTGAACTGGAATTTGAGTTACAGTGAACAATAATAAAATGCAACATGATTCTTGAGGTGTTTGTGCACTTCCTGCAAACAGATCAGACATCATGAAACTTTGCATTCTTGTGGTGACATTTCCTACTGAGACAGGATGTTTAGATGAAGTATTGATGGTCTTATATCTTATTAAATAAATAAATAACCCAATTTGATTGGCCAAAAATCTGTGAAGTGCAGGATGAATCATACATTTTTTTTGGATTTCCTATGAATTTTAAATGTGTATATCGTGTAACAAGTGTATTTTGTCAACATTCACGGTTACACTAACATGTAGCGGGCCTTAAAGCTAAAATATGTAGACTAAAAGCAGCATTGGCTTCACAAGCTTTGCACAAATTTCCCAAACTCACAATCACTTCACACTCCACCCAGAAGTTGCTGATCTAGTTTTGCAACGGGACAGCCTAAATAGTCTCAAGAGAGTCACATGGAACTGTGATTCAATCATAGAGAATAATCCATGTGGCTTCATGCCTCAAAAGAGATTAAAACCACTAGGATCTCAAAGGAATGATAGTAACGCATGCAATATCACATTAACAAGCATCAAATGGGACTCTATGCTGAAAATACATAAGATAATGCCCAAAAACATAACATAAAAACAACTTGGAGTCAGATTTTCCATCATATTGGGTAATTTGTATATAAAACAGTTTCATGCCATTTTTTATTTATTAACTGATTTCTAGCTAAATACATAATTGTTAATGTTCTTGATTAAAAGTTATTATAAATCAACATTTGTAAACCCTAGGGTTCCCTGGGTCTGACTCTTTAAGTAAA